>NC_088098.1:88532876-88838741 GCF_036370855.1 Dromaius novaehollandiae
AGGAGCCAGAGGGAGATCATACAGGTTAGTCCAGGTTGTGGACTAAGTTCTGCCATCCTGCTAAATTTACATTTGTTAGAGTTGCAGTAGGCACAGGCCAAACAGACTGGGGGCCAGTTGTGCCAAATAAGGAGGAAATAACAGACCGCCCCACAAAGCTTATGCTGCAGATGCCGCTGACATCACTGAAATGTCTGTCATCGTTCAGGTTAAAAGGACTGTCTCTACCCGCAGAAGAATTTTTTTCCTAAGAATCTTATAACCTGCCTGAGTTCAGTGTGCTACTTAAACATAAGCCTTATGGCAGTCACCAGAGTAATTCCTTTCATCTTGATGGACTACTCACATGCTCCATGCCACGCATTCATGTATGATCCAAAATGGAGTCTAGAACATCACATTTCCACACTTATGTTTAATCTCCATGCCAGAATAGCTTAAGTACCTCCTGCACAATGAAATCACTGCTCTGTAACTGGGCTGTGTTTGATTAACACATACGAAATCTTAAATAAAACATCATAAAAGATATTTCACAGACTGTGAAAAGAAACTGGCTGCAGGAGTGGTTCTACACTTGGGTAAATCAGGTGCCACTGTCTGTTTTACAGAAAGAACATGCATGTAAATCAAAGTTAAGATTGTAAATATGTTTTAAAATGGAACTGAACTACAAAACTCACAGGAAACTCTTCTCCAGTCTTGCATCAGGGGGACAGTGAAAGAAGAATAGGATCTTCCTAGCACTGTACCTAAAATTTTCCTTCAGGTGATTTTCAAATTCTGAATTCATTTAGAGATGGTTCTCAGATGACCTCCCTCTCCCAGCCATGCAAGCTAGAGTTCGTTGTTTATTGTCTACAGGGCAGGCACAGCACCAGCAGCTGCAGAATGGGTTTCCCCACATATTCACAGTGCATGTCAACAGAAAAAAGGACTTTGTTCACGCAGCATGCAATACCATTGTGGACCGCATTGCTACAGGAAACTGACAAGGTTCAAAACCCACCAATAATAAAAAAAAGACTGGATATATATGGCTTTCAAGAATATCCACAGTTGTTACAGGGAATAACAACAAACATTTTGTACTTGAGGACTTAAGCTGCTTTCTAACTCTTGGAGTTCTGAATGGGACTAAACAACAAGGTCAGACTAGCCTCTTCCCTTCTCAAGCCATCCTCTGAAGGGCTTTGTTCTAGATTGTGTGGGAGTCTGGACACTGGACTGGATGGACAAGTCCATCAATTCCCACTTATCTATACCACGGATGGATGAAGAGAGGAGTTTAATTGCCCAGTGTTTTTCCTTCTTCACCCCTTTCCACTGAGATTTGATAACAGTTGCCACTTACCTTAGTACCTTTCATCCACAAAGCTCAAAGTACTCTACCCCATATATGTCATAACATTACCACCAGCTTAGAAATGAACATCGAGAGCTGAAGTGACTTTTGTTCAAGGTCACATAGTAGGTGAGCATAAGAATCAAGAACAGAACCCCAGCCTGCTTCTAGACCCTCTTTCAGCCATAACTTCCCAGCCACGCTGGTATTTTCTAGTAAGTTGTATATACCATGACTCTGCCCAGTGTAGGTTGGCATCCAGCCTGCTGCTTTCTTCTAATCAGACTCTGGCTTCTTGCTTTGGGACTGTGGCGGGCTCTGCTTTGAAATGGGATGCTTGAAAATGGTTGACACCTGTAGTCCTCTGGCTCTCGGGAAAATTTGTTAACCTTCAAGAAAAGTCTTGCAGAGGAGGGACTTTCAAGTTTTACAAGATGGTGAAGTTCTCTTTGGTTTCTTTAAAAAGCATTAGCAAAGGTCAGATTAACAAGTCAACACTGAAACTAGATATGAGCAAGACTCCCAAAATTGATGCAGAAAAGAAAAGAGGTGGGTGGGGACTGGGTGTGGGGGAGAAGGGCCCACAACACAACATTGGCTCTGATCCTTTCCCCCTTGTTGGGCCCAGGGCACACTTGATAAGGTGAAGGGAAATTGTAAAATTAGACCTGGCAACCTACACAGAGAGGCCCAGTGCAAGGCCTTTGGCCTGAGGCAAGCTGAGAAAGTTGAGGAATTGTGGGGGAAAGGGGACTTGGCAGGCTAACTTCCTGTGGCTGTATCCAAGGCTAATTAGTTTTCAGTGTTCTGTGTGTGTTTGAATGGAAACGAGCCAGCACTGAGAGGCACAGGGTGAGGAAATCAAAAACACATGGGCTGAGAAAGAAGAAAAAAACTTGTCCTTTTTAGCTACATTTTCTTTTTCAGGAGGGGATCTCATCATTTTGTTTCATGAGCACTAAATCACCCTGGCTCCCCTGTCTATCACATCTCACATCTGCTTCAGAACTCATTAAACATCAAAAGGCCTGCCCTATCAGTTCTGCTTAGTTAGAAGTCTGAGTTACTAGAATTCTAACCAGGGAAGATTTTGTATGTTTTTAATAATAGCTTAAGGAACTTCTTAGCACCCCATAAATTACTTAATGCAACAAACTCTTCCTGTGGACCAGCAAATGTTTTACAGAGAAGCTAAATGCTGCCTTAACATGGTTGTGGTCAGTCCAGAGTTACATAGCAACCTGCTTAAATGAACTTTTAATACACACTTCAGTTTTGGAATTGTTTTCTCATGTATCCTCTCCTGCTGCCAGCCCACTCTTATTTTTATTGCCTCTCTAATTTTATATAACTACATTATAACTTGTATTTCCGTAGCATTTTGATCCTCAAGAATGCCAAGGCAATTTTAAAAACAGCAATCATAGTGCTATAGAACCAATGAAATGTACCTACTTCTGTCATACCTTTCCCCCTACTTTAAATGCATGTGTACAGTGCCCTGCACTACTGCATGTGCCAGACAAACAGTTCATGAAAATAATTTATGTACAGGAAGCACAATGAACACAGTAAAGGCTCCAGTGGGTGTTTGTTATTAAATGTACCACTAGAGCTCTTTAAAATGAACTTAGCCTAGACCAAGTATGATTTTTGAGTGCTCATTATTCAAACAAAAGCAAATCAGTTTTCATCAGAACTCTCACAGACTTTTGTCCTTAGTGAGAAAGATTTTTCTGCCTAATTTGAAGTTTCTGCCTGGAGCTGTTTTATCACTAGAGCACTTCCAGTTCTTTTTATAGAATCAGAAAGCATATTTTTTTGCACTTTTCCTCATGCTCTAGAATGGCTAAATCAGTTTTGCCCACTCTTTTTAAAAAATCTGAACAGTGGTCAGACTTGAAAATGGGAGTCCCATAGGTGAGAATTTCAGATGACAATGGGCAAACCAAAGAGAGTTATCATTCCCATTAGACTAACACCTATAAGCTTCCATTATCATTCCCATTAGACTAATACTTATAAGCTTTGTCAGCTAGTTACAGCTGTTCTTCCTCCTATCTGCAGGTCAGGGCATATCTACACTTCAAACTCAGGATCAGAAGCATCCTTGACTTCTCAGGGTTGTATTGCATATTGACAGAGCCTTAAAACTCAGAATCTCTTCCCTCTCAGTTCTGGTGGTCAAAGAATAACATCTACAGTTTAAAAAATAGGAGACAAAGAACTAGAAAAAGAACTACAAAGAAGTGGTAGTCAAAAATAGTAAAAACACATTTTTATGTAAATGTTTCTTTTGACTTTCATCTACCAGGAACAACTTGGCTAAAGGATACAAAAGAGTCTCTCTTCCAAAATACTATAAAAAAACAACAACAACAAATTCTCAAAATTCAGAATGTTAGCATAAATAAAGGGAAAGAAAAAATAAACAGTATGACCCTCAAGCTCTGTTGAACTAAACTCTTCATGGAGCATGAGCGGAGATATGTGTTAGCACAGCCATTATCAGGCCCTACGCCTCCAGTGGCTTTCTAACTTACCTTTGTGCAGGTGAGACAGCCTTGGACATCAGAGCTGCTATTAGGCTAGAAGCCAAAAAAATAAAGTCAAGGGCAAGTTACTAACCCTTTCCTAACATTGCTCTTGCTTGCCAACAGGCGCTGGCTATTGCTTACCAAGAGAGACTTCTCTTCCCAAATGGCATGTCTGGTTCCTTGCAATTAAGTGGAGGATAGTACTGCAGAATACTGGGGACTCTGTAACCTGCAGTGGGTACAGGACTGCCTGTGAGGGCACACACATTATGTTCACTTCTCTTTCAACCAGTGGATTTCCAGTGTCTGTCTGACTAGATCAAATTTCAGGGGTTAAGCTAAATTTTTAGGTTACCCATGGCCTGTGTTCATTGCCTCTCCAAAGAGGGACCTTTATCCAGGATAAACCTCCCAAAAGAAATCCCCAATTCAGTGGAGACCCTGTTCAGTGTATTTGTACCTCTGGGGACTGTCTATAACCCTTCATATTGTCAAGCAATGTAACTAAGACATTAGCTTATATGAGTACATTAATGAACTGCAATCAGCCACAGCATTAGTCTCCTTTATACTGTGTGCTTAGGCAATGAAGCACCAAGCTAGTCAGTAATCAGCCCACCTTGTACAACGCAATATTGACACCCCCTGCCAAACATGATTTGGGGATGAAATTTAGGTCTTGAGTGCTCACATATGTTTGAGCACAGAGATGTTCAATGACATATGACTCCAGAACTATTTACTGCAAAAAACTTAAATGATAGAAAGGAATCTAGCTTATTACTAGGTCTAAACAGAGACTGTGCACATCAGGAAATAATGACAACTTGAAGGTAATGATGTTTAGACTGAATAACACCCCACACAGCTCACTGTATTTGAGAACCCTTGTCAGACCATAAATATCCCAGAATCACTAGGAGCCTATGAACACTAAAATCAAAGGTACCTAGAAGGTATCATTAGCAAGGTAAGTCTATCAAAGAGGTGGGCCATGTAGTCTGATCTGAAGACAACCAGGCTCTGGTTGCCCTTAGCTGATGTTGTCTGATAAGGCATTCAACAGCTGAAATCTTCCTCCTGTAAATGTTTTTTCCCTCTGCATTCAAGATTTGTATCCTGTACCAGTTTAAATTAAGTACCCCTCTGGAGGAAATGACAGATTCTGAGCAAAAGAAACTCTAGGGAGTGTGTGTACTTTCCCCCTCTTTGATTTCCCCCTTCATGTGGAACTCACACTGCCTTGGGACGGTATTTACTCTTAACATAGAGTCAAAGAACATACTTGTGTTCTGTTTTTCATTAAATACAGTGAGTTTCACAAAAGAGGCCATTTTTCATCAAAAATTGTTTTCAAGTGAAAAATATCTACCAGCTCTACTCCTGGCTCTAAACAATTCCTAGACTAGGAGAACATTACTATGACTTTACAGTTCATACAGTGTGACTCAAGAAATGAGAAAAATGTTTCCAAGAAGTTAGCAAAAATATTAAAAAATATTTAAAAATGACCAAGTATATCACAGCTAACAGTCCAGCTGGTAGCCTGCATGTCACAGCTGTCTCAAATGCATTTACCAGCATCCATGTTCTTCCCTTTTCTGATGATCCGTTCTACATTTGCTTTTACTCAGCCTCCTGCTTCCTCCCTCATTTTCTATCACTTTAAAATAATTGTCAATAGCATGATATAAGCTGAAGTCTCTTTACCCTTCTGCTTTTCTAGTCGTCCTGCACTTAAAAATGTCCTAGAACAAGGGCAACTGGCCAGGCTTGAAGGAGGTAATTAAACAGAGGAACCTGAGAGACAACAAAGTCATAAATTGAAGGTGCTCAATGCCTTGAGACTAATGTGCCACACAGGGCATGAGTGCTTGCTCTATGTGAATGCTTTAAGGGGTGAATTATGTCTTACTTGGGTTCTAAAAACTTTCATGAGACATTCTTCATATGTCCTCAAATTCTTTGTGGCTGCATCAAAGCAAAATCTAGCCTCTGTTCAAACAGGCAATTTTCTTTTCTTTTTTTTTTTCTTTCTTTCTTTTCACCAGAGGCTTCCTGTGTATCGTTTTTCTAAAATGACATACATCCCTCCCTCATCAGACCAATGCATACAGCAAATCTGGAGGCAGCTTATATAAACAAAATAAAACTGAGTTTATTGGCAGAGATCATGTCAATTGATCAGAGCCCTACAGAATGGACTAGTTTTGCCTATGGAAGCCAATAGCAAAAATTCCTCTTTAGCTTCAGACTAAAGTGTTGCTAACCATAGACTTCCAAAATCATTAATCAAATGCAGGTAAATCATTAGACTTGTTGTGAGATATACTTAAATATAACAAATTTTCCTAGTTTTAATTTCTTTCTATATTTTCAGCCTTAAGGGTTGAAGATATAAACATTACTTTTATGAATGAAGAATCAGATAGACAACCCGTTCTGCCTAAAAAATAAACCCAAATATTATCTTTCTTAAGATCCGCAGGTAAATAGCGTGAATTAGCAGCACCCAGTGAGGTGAAAAAGCACAGTGGTAGTTCAGTCTAGTCTTAGAAAAACACCAGTGTTCCCCTTTCCCAAGTTCTGAAGTAGTATATAAGGGAACAAAAATAAAATTACATCTATACTCAGAATTGATAATGCATTCCATGTTGGCAGGACACTGTAAGCTAGCTACCACATGCCAATAATGCAGCCAAAGAAGGCATCACTGCCTAGGAAGAGGCTAGCTGAAGTCGTTAGGGATATGCTAACAATACAACCATCCAGTTGTAACTGTGCATCATGATTCCTCTAGAGAGACAAGCAGAAAATAAAACTGCTGCCTTCTCCTATGGAGTATATCCAAGGAATGCAGAAGCAATGCTGTCTGACATCTCTAGAGTGAGTCCTCCCAGTGAGCAAGACACTGGATATAGAAAGCAGGTGTGATTTTTTAACATCTCTGCAACATCTGTCCATCTAAATATCTATGCATTGGCAGTACATACATCATCATGATATACAAATGTCTCAGAGTTATTAACTCAAAACCATAAAGCCATAATCCCATAGCTAAGGGAATTTTTTATTTTACTTCTTCTCCTCCTCGTATACCATTCTCTTCTTTGCCTTCATTGTTCTTTTTTGTTACAAGCTTCAGGGGGTGGAGTTTCATTTTATTCATAGAATGCCATGGTCCCATCTCCACTGGAAAGCAAGCCAACTGCTGGGAAAATTTCATCTCCTGCTGTCATGCCATTGTGAAGTCTGCCAGTTCCACAATACTTCCTGTAAAATAATATAGAAACTATACAAGATCTCACTTGATCCATCTTCCCTGAAAGCATATCATTCCACCTTTGTTTGTCTCTGAATTTATTTCTTCATCTACATATTATTGCTCTTGCAAACTATTTGGCAGCATATACTGGAAAGAACGCACTTCACCAAAGAGCTGAAGGGTATGGAAGATTCCTGTCTGCAAGTATTTTGAGGTTTGGTCTTCTCTGGACCAAACCTATTAAAACAAATTTCCTGCAAATCAGCAGCACTTGTTTTTGGCCAGAACAAGGTCTTCTGCACCATGGTGTTTTCCATAGTAGTGCCTCTGACTCTCAGATATATGCACTTCAGCTTTGCAGATTAAACTCTTTGACTTCTGAATTCTGTTCTGCTGTCTACTAGTGGTTCTTCTTCTGAAAGCAATAAGTCCCTGCCTTTCCTCCCACAGCATAAACACACTGTGTTTCCATTTTCCTGTCTTGAAAATGGCAGTTATAATGCAAGAAATAAAGTGAAAAAATAAGAAGTTAAACATTATCTGAAATCATCTATATTCCTGGGCAGCCATCCGTCTAAGGGCTGGACTTTCTGAGAAGAGCTTGTTCAACAATCAATAATCCCCTAATGGTTTGGCCTTTTTCCTTCCTTGCCCTTTGAAAGACAGATTTTAAAGAATCTAGACTGAAATCAATCATCATTGATTTCAGATACCTCTTTATATCTAAATGGACTTAAGCTCTCTTCGATACTTCGTCCTCCTCCTGATGTATTTATAAAAATTTCTTCTTATTCCCCTGGGCTTTTTGGCAGCATTAACTCATTCTTCTTCCTTTGCTGCTCTGCTCCTTTCCCTTTGAGCGTCAGCTAACTCTTCCTTTGTTGCTGTGCATCCCAACATTTTCATTTACAGATCAGTTGTTTCAAACCTTCGGTCTCAGAACACCCCTCACTATATATGCTGCCTGGTTGTTGTTCTCTGAAAATGTTTTCTTCATGGAGGAATGTTAATGCTTTGTGCTGTAATTACAGTGGGTCTGCAAGAGACGGCTCAGGGGAAAGGCAAACTCTCTGCGGATGTCTTCATGGTGATTTCTTAGGAGGGCTATGGGAAGGACACAGCTCTCCCGGGAAGGAAAACGATTTCTCTTCCAGAGCACATGAATCCTCAGGGATATACTGAAGATGAGACCATCTGTGGAAAAGCTCTGAATCTCCCTGCTCCCACACATTTAACACCAGTGAGGGGGTGAAAAGTAAAGACAGTGATGGGAAGCACTAACTTTTTGTCAGCTTCACTATGTGCATACGGAAAAGGATGATATGAATCCACATGGCTGACTTCCTCCTCCACTGAGGATCCCATTTTTTTCCACATTGGGGAGTTTTAGGGCTTGTTCTCACCATCTCTCATCCACTAGAAGCAAAATTGCAATGTCCCAATTCTTCTTTACTGTGGTTTTATTCATATAAATTCCCATGGAAGTCAAATGGAGGCAACTGGAGTAAAAAGTAAGTAAACAATGAACAAGGGATTGAGGGTTTGGTCTGAGATTTCCTAATCTTATTTTTTCCTTTTTTTTCTTCACTTTGTATCCACACACCAGTGAATTCAGTAATTCACTCCGTGTCCTTTGTCCACAGAACCTCCTGGGTCCTGGTGCCAAACTACTTGCTGCCTCTCTCATTCTCCCAGCTCTCCCACATGGTAAAGCAGATACAAGACAGTGTCTTCACTGACTAGAATCCTTGTGTTCTGAACAATAGTTCTTTCTCCCATACCGTTTAGGGAACCATTATGTGCTTATTTGACTGAACTGAATTTCTGACAGTTATCAGCATACATAAAGCTTACCCTCCTCCCTAAACTTGGCATTTTGTGGCATTAGCTGGTTTGGGAATATTTTGTTCTTATTCTCTTCTGTCTTGGTGGTTAGCAGCAAATGTAAATTTACATTTGTTTGTTCCCTTTTCTTATATCCCCATGAAAAAAAAAAAGAATCAGTACATTTTTCATTGTTGAGTTGTAGCCAGCTACAGTTGCCTCTTTTCCCTCTCCTGTATCTCGTACTTCTCATGCTGGTCTTTCAGTTGTAAGTATCACTTTAATAAATTTCAAGGTATTGTTATTCATCATAATATCCATGCATTAGCACAGCGTCATCTTCAGAACTACTTATTTGTTTCACAAGCTTCTTGTATGTTAGTACATCCATATGCTCCTATTTTTTATTGTTTATAGTAACAAAATTTTTCAGCCCTTATTGATCTTTTGATGTTAGGAGAACACACCAGATTATTTGTGTTAAGCAAAAACTTGTGCTTCTTATCAGGTTTAGACACACATCAGAGGAGCAAGCTCATCCATCATGAGTCCTTACACCTGTACATGTCACCAACTCATGATCATTTGCAGCACTTTGGTAACATGTGTACATAATGCCAAAGTGAGATCATGTCTCACATGTTGTTTTCACATATGTGAAGTGCCTACATACAAAAAAAGAAACGAAACAATTAGTTGCAACTGTGATTTTGGAATATTGAACAGAGGACTTAAGACTAGCCTGACAGTCAACCCCAAATCTTCTCTTCGAATCATCGCTGACAGGAATATTTTGCTGAAATCCCCAAAGTCAAAGCTCAGCTATACAAATAAATACTGTAGCAGATCCTGACAGGAAGACGTTCAGCCCAATCTTTTCCAGATGGCAGTGATGGATGGCTATGTGCTTATATTTATTTGGTTTCCCAGGCAATGGTGTCCTGCTTTCACTGGCCATCACTTGAAGCACTTTGGCTTGCAAACCGACACAACATCTTGTACAGTGCCAGACAGGTATTCTGGTGGGCTTACTTATTGCTTGGATATCATGACTGCAAAAAAGAAGCTAAATTTTACCACTTCGCTATGATTACCTTTTCCAAAAATTGCATGTCTCTTAAATGTGTGACAAACACTTGGCACAGGGTTCAAGGATTTCAGCTCCCAGGTAAAACACAGATTGATCATATGCAACTTTCTGATTGCTGAGATGTGCTGGTTCAGAAAACATAAAATGACCTAAAGAGAAGAGGGGAAAGACATCCAAATCTCAAACCACATTGACTGAAAATGTGGCTTTCACTATTGTTCTGTTCTCTAAAACACATGGTACTTTACATAGGGCTATAAAACAAACATCCACAGATGAGGGCCTTACGTTATAATATAATGTCGGGGGGAAAATGAAGGTGGGATACAAAACCTTCTGAATCCAGACCATTCCTCTTGCCTGGCCGCACTTGAATAATGAACCAAACAGATATTTGGTGGCCTACATAAAATAAACCATTGCTTCCAGCTGATGTTCATTTTGCAGGCATCCATAGCAAGGAATAACATGAGATGAGAACCATTTGCTGTAGGAGTATGAGTTATCTGGCTCTAGCACATTGTAAGCAGTTTGGTGAAGAGCAAAATTTTGGCTCTATTTTCATGAGTTCATATAATGCCAAGCATAAGAGGGCTATATTTCTGGCTGGTGTCTTTGATGCTGCTGCTGAAATAATAATGGATAAATGCAAACTCTTAATACTAGAACTTCCTGGTAAGACCAGGTGACTGCTAAAATCTGGAGATGCCCAGGACTGAATGCATAATGGGAACACATGCAAAGAAATGCATTCCTCTCATGTGGTCTTGAGTCACAAATTGTTTTATACAGACCTTGTTAGGAGGGCAAATGCCCTTTTCTTGGAACAGTAAATAGAGTGCAATTATGACAAAGCTTCCTTCTAAATACAAATACACACATTAACACCAGTAAGTGGACAGATCAGGGAAGGTTTCTTAAAAAAAGTTTTATGTGGAACCCAAAGACAGCAGGAAGCGAATGAAATTGGCTGAGGCTGTGGGGATGTGGTCACGCTTCTCTGTATACATGAACAGATGGGCAGCAGAATTCTGCACGTGCTGGTTTGGACAGCTGGGATTCAGGGAAGCCATAGAAAGGCTATGATAAGAGTAAGAGAAAATGGAGGCAGACTGAGGATTTCAGCAGAGGCTGAGTTGCAGCACCAGTGTGCCCAGGCATGAGGTTTTCAAAAATCAGTGAACACCTACTAGATTAGAGCCTAAGGCTACCTGCCAGGCTGAACCATACTATTCAACAAATAAAAAAATGAAGTTAAGAAAACATTAATACCATTGCAATGACAGGCACTCTGAAGTCAGAAATACACTAGTATGGCTGTTCGTATGCTGCTTACATTAATTAGGCTCTCCTAAGGCTTCACACTGTGGTTCTGCCTTTAATTACATGACCATATGCTACTTCTTTAAAACTTCCAGCTGCAAGTTTAAAAAACAGAACCACTCAAAATGTGGCACACTAGTGACACACGTGTGACTTGCTGGCAGGATACGATTTTTTCACCCAAGACAGCCTTCTCTAATTTGTGCTATCAAATATTTGACAGCAATATTAGACTGTCGATTTCTTTAATCCTAAGTACAGAGACAGAGCCCTCTCACAATGTTATTCACAGATAAGTGCTGATGGTGGCGAATAATGGAATTCATGACTCTCAGTTTTCATTCCAGAGTCTGGAAAGGAATGAAGACTCTTCCTGTTCCTTCCAAATTTGGCCCTTTCTACCTATCCGACTACATGTCTCTGTCTTGCTTCATTCTCACCTTCAGGCATATAGTCCTGCTCTCCTCATCTAGCTGTTCACAGCTGACCACCTCAGAAAAGTTACCTTGGACCCACACCACGACAGAGCAAAATCTAGCCTCAGTCTTTCAGACAACCTGTTCTGATCCCCTCTGTCGCCCTCCTCCTTTCACGTTCCAGTCCCAGCCTCCTTGCCCAGGTATACCCAGTCCCTGCTAGACTTCCAGGCAGCCAGGAATAGCTGAACTATCTAAGGAGAGGCCACAGCTAAAGTGAGGATCTTTAAATGGTCATGGCAGTAACTTATTTTATATGTACTCTTGGCAATAAAGTCATTGCTTTTGCATACAATATGCTGCTGAGTCCCAGATCATTATTTTACTAGCTACTCAGCACCAACACAACAGCTGCAGTTAGCGTGAAGAAACGGAGTGAGGTGAAGACACCAGCAGCAGCAGGAGCAGCAAAATTCCATTTATTTGCCAAATGTGACATTTTCATACCACAAGAACAAAACTGAAATAAGAATAGGCAGGTTTCTTTTTTTATGAGGAGAGTTTGAAAGACAATCCCAATAATTTTAATTCACTTTTCTTATGGATTCTGATTAGAAAACTCAGTTTCCATGATCTTTGTTACATGACAGTTGGCAAAATACCATTGTGCTCAAAGACCACAGCAAAGCAGAATAAACAATCCCACATGCCAGAGAGGCAGACAGACAGGTAGACACATACATTTTACGGCTAAAAGAGAAAATGGGGAATCTGTATCCTGACTTACAGTGTAACACAAGGCACAAATATACACATCTATACAAATCCTGAAAACTCCTTGCTGAGCTGGAAGACATCTCAAACGCAAACAGCCAGCCACAATGTAAATTGATTCAGTCACTTCAAGTGAAGAGGAATAAATGGCAACTGCTGGTGAGTTTTTCCAGCAACTCAGTGGCCCCACCATAAATATCTGGCCTTGATTTTCAGTGTGAATTTATCTAGCTCATGATTTGTCATTTGATTAAAATCTTCTGACTGTACAGTTACCTACAGATCATGGCTGAGCTTCTGCTAACCTCATTTTGAGCTACTCTCTTATTACAAAGACTCCCTTTGCAGTCATATTTGTAATTGTTTTCTAAACACTTGTCATTTTTTTCATCACCTTTATGAAGTGTAGACAGCAGAACTGGGCACACATCTAGTGCAGAAACATATCACCAGTGCTGTTTGCAGAGGAAATATGATCTCTTTATTCAGTATTGCCTGTTTATACATGCAGTGATCACCCAACCATCATTCACTGGGCTTGCTGAGCCATAGCACTGCACCAAAAGGTCATGTTCAGTCATCCACCGCAAACTGAACTTTTCTTTCATTGTTTCCCAACAAATAGACTCCATCCCACCAGAGCTATCTACCTCCTTAGTTCTACTAGAATATCTCATCCATTAACTCTGAGCAGGTGAAAATGAGGACTTTATTCCAGCAGGGTAGGAATACGCTGTGTCAGCCTCATGCAGAACTCCACAGTAAGATCAATTTGGCAAGTCACCTCCAGAGCATGGCACTAACTGTAGAATTTAACAGCCTCAGACAGTTCCTTTTCAGATCATATATCTGAGTTACATTTCCTGCTATCTAAGTAATAGTCTTCGTGTGACAGCTCAGAAAGAATTGTGCAGGCTGCACCATTTATATCCTGATAGAGTGGGAAATTGGACTTAAAAGGAAAAAACCTAACAGGTAAGGAGAAGTCTGGGAGGAATTCCGATATGGCTTATTAGTTTTTTCTAAATACGAAATCCTATTTCAGTTCTCAGCTACATGCAGAGAAAAGTAAGTTGATCATGTTCCAGTCTGACATGCTATTCATTGACTATGGGTTACGGCTGTCATGGAAATTATGTTTATTCACCTGTCTTTTGGTAACTACCCATAGAATATTTTTCACTGCCTAAGGATTTCCACTCCTCCTGAACATTCCTGTTGAGGACTGTGGAATTTCACTCAAAGAACTCAGCACAAAGGCCATGATCTGTCAAAACAGGAGTAAAAGCATAAAGAAACTGCACTCCAAGTGCCCTGTTTAACCTTACTGTAAGGTGATACAATTCTTCCAAAGACAATGTGTTGCTGGATGATGTTAAGGTCAGCATTGGCTTTGACTGTCAATTCTCAGCATATCTGAACAGGTCTGTAAGCACTGACTGAAAGCATATTGGGATTCTAAGATTAATGTTCTATTATTTCTGCCAATAGGCTGTAGAAAAACAATTTTATCTCATTTAACTAGAGATGTTTTAATGGGGAAATATATAGAAAATAGCCAAATGCCTAGAGATTGAAATCAGCAGTTCCAGGAATGGAGAATCAAAATCTCTTCATTTCAGAATTTATTGGACCAAGGAAGAGGGACTTAAATTTGCACTAGCTTTGTGCAAAGGGACATAAACTAGGGGAAATCTGTGTTGCTGACACTCTCAGCAGGGGCTGAAGACTGTTTCTGGCTGAAGTCCACCCTGATTTACAATGCTCAGCATCCTATTAGGACAGCAACATATGTTATTCCTATTGTTTTGCATGCTTTCCTTCCACTCAGTTGTGGAGTACCTACTCCAACACTGCGTAGCCTAGTGCTAGCAGAGATGACAGTCAGTAAGAATGGTCATTATAGTAATCTAATGGTGCAAAGACAAGACGTACAGAAATTTTTCAAGGACTTCAATATGCTGCAGACACATTTTCCTGGCCAGAACTGTGGATGTGAGTTTTACCCATGAAAAACCCAATTACTAGACCTTCTCTCAAAATGCCACGCTGCTAGTTATATAAAGACTGTACTGCATATACTTACAGCATTTTTAGCTAGAAAACAAAAAACGCTTTTGACCAGCCACTGAAGCCATTTTAGTGATGAGACAAGGAAATGGAACTTTTTTCACCATTGCTATACTAAAAATAGGTTAGGAGATTTTGCTCTGACTTTAAAAGAAGGAAACAAAGAGACAAGCTTTCTCCCTTTTGATTTCTCCTCTTGACAGGATTCCACTTCAAATAGTCAAACAGACTTCAATAATACAATAAATAAACATAATAAATAGAAAATAAAATACTTCAAATAGACATTCAGTGGGACAGAATGGGAGTGAAAATGATGGATTCTGTAGGTTAGAAGATATGGCTCTTCTCTGGAACATCAGAGACCAAGCTTCAAGTCCCTGCTCCAATTAATATTTATTTATAGAAAGAGTCATTTGCAACATGAACTCCCAAAGTTCCAAAAAAGAGCCAATGGCTTTCTGGCCTGGGTTCTCATTGGGAATGCATAAGGATTACAAATGTGAATCAGGCAGAGTGGGGACTTTAAGTAATTTCCCACAGTGTAGGTGAATCCCTAGGCTATGGCACTTCTAGAGAAGGTGAAGATATGGCTCTCATTTCCAAAACAAGTCTCTTTTGGAGACCTTTATTTGTTCCCAGCTGAATGTTTCTTTTAACCTAATCTAATACTGCTCCAAACTGAAAGCATAGTGTCTGTTTTCTGTTTATAGAATAGCAAAAGGAAGAGAAAAGAGCCTGCTCTTGACTGTCTTTCACAGAAAATGAAACTGATAGCCTAAGAGAAAAACAGATGACAACATACTATGGATGTTCACTGGAAAGGGGTTGAATCTTCTAGGCAAAGCTCCTTGGTGAGCTCCTGCAATGCATGTTGCAACCCCACATTAGCTCTAGACAGTGATCAGTTTAGATAGAAAATCTATTTCCTGTTAGAAAATAGATAGTTTTGCACAGGAGCTAGTTCTAATAGAATTCAAGAATATAGGAAGGATACTTACAGGGCATTTTGTACAAAGAAAAATTTTATACAGACAATGAGTTGAAGTGAGCAAACATCTCAAAATATCCAATTATTCTTATAGAATTTTCAGCTTAATAGCAGGCAGAGCCCTAACTGCACTAATTGGCCTTAATGGCCCTGACCAGCCTCACCCACACGCCCTGCCCATGGGCCCAGGAGCCCCATTTAAGCTCAGGCCTGGGTCTTCAGCCCCTGCGTGAACTATGTTGTAGGAATGCTGGTCTCCAGCTCAGTCACAGCCATCTCCATGCCCGGCCTTGGACCCACTGATCTGGACCCTGACCCACGGACTGACTTCCTGGCTTGACCTTGGACCTGTCTTGTCATGATGCACCTGCCTCATGATCACTGGACTGTGTCCTGACTCTGGTTACCCTCACCAGACCTGATGCCAACCTGGACCTGTGGCTTGACTTCCTGCCTTAACCTTGGACCTGCCTCATCATCATCAGCTTACCTAATGATCTTGACTCTTCTTTGAACCTAGCTACCATCTCTGGATCTGCCCTGGTCAGCTCACTCAGGTACTGTTGGCCTGGGCCTCAACTGCTGAGGCCCTTGCCTTGCTGATCACATTATTGTGCTCGGCTCCTGGCTCCCTGGCCCTTAGGAAGCAGTTGACCCTCACTGCTTCTTGATAATAGTCATCTGCTAAAGAGAGAACTCCTTAAAGATGTGCTTCTCAAATTTTAGATAAACGAAACCAACTGCCCTTTACCAACCCTGTACATATTGTTAAAACATCTGTTCATCTTAATGGCACACAGTTACCCTATCCCTACCTTGTCCTTCATCTCTCTGTCAGGAAGTCACACTCCATGCAATGGGAAATGCTAGTGTGGCTCTTTGTTTCTGTGGTGATAAACACTGTAATAGTAATATATTATTACTGGTCTCTAGTGTCCAACACCAACACAAATACAGCATCCAAACCTTAGGGCTTTTTTTACAGATGGTCTACAAAATCAGGCAGATGTCTCTTAAATTCACATGGCACTTTTTAAGGTTTTCCTCACACCTATGATAACAAAAAAACCTACTGGACTCCCCTAAACAAAAGACAATCTGTGGGATGGGGGAAGAAAAAAATTTCAGAAAATATACCCTAACACATCTCTCGCCTTACATTAATATCTCATTCTATATTGAATGCTTATAGATTCTTCTCCCTGACAGAGGATGGCAGGCATGAGCCTGGCTTATAGCTAGCTGCTATAGGAGGCATGCTTCCCAGTACCTCACATGGAGACGGAAGCATTTCCAAGCAGCAGACTTGCTGTGGTGGAAGTCTGGACAATCTTGGCCTAATTTGTAATTTCAATGTGGGGAAACACCTTATTTTTTTTGTCTCATATGCAAAGTTAAACAACTCATATGCAAAGTTAAACAAAATTAGTTCCAACTCACACCAAAAATTCTTTCATTCAAAGTTGCCCTGCATTTGGGTAAATACAGTACTTACAATTCACATGAAAGGTAAGATTAGAGAACACTTATCAAATCTGCCCCATTTTCTTGTCTTACTTCTGTTCTGGACAACTACTTCCCATGCTGCCTAGTCCTTCCTGCCTGCAATGACTTTGTTTGGGAACCCACATAGAATTACCAGGAAGACTGGTGGATGCTTTCCATGTACAGTAACAGCCCAGAGTGGACTCCAAACAGAACTGCAATATTTTGTGTCCCTAAGGAAATAAAGTCCATAATTCAGGAAAGTGTTTCAAAGACAGAAGGATCTGGTCTACAGGGAAAGGGTGTGTTATAGCTCACCATGCTCCATATGATACCAGACATGTGCAAAAATTTCTCTCTTCACTGTGCGTAGACATTGTGTTGATCAAAGTCATATTTCTTCAGATATTGACAGCACCAGAACTGTGATGGCCCTGGTTATCCCCTGACTGCAGAGAAGAATGCACTAAAAAGCCACTCAATATATGTGAATATGAACAACCTGAACAGCTATTTGGTACAGAAGAACTCTTTGGGATAGAACCTCATGACAGAGTAGCTTCTGAATTTTATTATTTCTTAGAACAGTGGCTGTAATAAAGATAACTCTTGCCTCTAAAACAGGGACAGCTGGCAGGCAGGGGTGCACAAGGAGACCATAAGACAGCAAAAAGCCACCGGCCTACTTTCAAGTTTTCTGAAGTAGGATAACAAAGACGAGTTCTCCTGAAGGAACTGAAAGAGAAGAAGCAGGTAGCTTTGTCTATGTTCTCTCAGATACAGGGAGACTAAATAAAAAGAGAAAAAAGAAGTCTTGATGGTGGCCTCCTACCTCTGCTCAGGGACTGCATTTAGGCTTAGGCCCTCACCTTTGGTCCCTGCCTGTGCCACTCTTACGCATGCCTGTGCATGGCCTTGTATGACATTAATCCTGACCCTGACTCTTGACTTCATTTTCTGGCTTGACCTTGGACCTTCCCTGTCACTATGGACTTGTCTGGCGATCCCTGGATTCTTGGCTGACCTTAGTTACTGTCACTGGACCTCCCCTGCTCATCTTATTTGGGTACTATGGGACTGTGCTGCTTCAACAGTTGCTCGCTCTCACCCTCAGCTCCCAGCTCATCCTTCCTTGCACAGCAGCCCACTCTTGCTAAGATAGTATAAAAGAAGTCTCATACTACTTTAACACCTCTACTCAGTTAGATACAAATACTAGGTTTCCTGCAGATCAGCATTATGATCTGTTAACTGTGACTAAAGAAAATGTCTTTGAGTTTACAGAAAATTATGTGCAAAGCAGTGCAGAAATAACGCTCCAGGCAGAAAAGACATATAATGAACACTTTTGCTGATTGAAGCACTGAACTTTATGCCAATTGCTTAGGCTTACTCCAACAGAAAGTGTCAGACTATGGCCCTCAATTTGCCTCTGAGGAATTCCCTAAAACAGAACAATTCTGCTACTTGAACAAAAACTGAGCAATCAGCATCAAATGGATTAGCAGAACACTGGAGCAGGCACAAGAAAATGTATATATGAATGCAATATGTATGTTCTGGAACTTCCTTAAATATAAAATTAACCCTTGTCAAAATCACACTACCCTGTTGTGAAAATGTTAACATCCAAGGCAACCTACAGCCCTACCACACTGTGAACAGCATTGCTGTCATATAGCTACAAACAACAACAAATGCAAATGATATGCTACGCAGCTATAAATCACAGTTCACATAGTAAAGTAATACTAGGAGGTTGTTACAGTTCAGCCACATCTGTGCTACTACTGGCTAAAGCACTGTGCCTGAGAAATCCAAGGAACTGGAATTCCAGGAAATACAAAATTAAATTGAGAGATGTCTCTGCCCACTAACAATTAGGCTGCATGATAATAGCAGTATAATAATAAACAACTCCCAATTAAGTATCGTAATACAAAATGGAAATTCTTATACTTCTCTAAAAATGTAAACTACAGCACAAATGAGGCTATGTTTTGATCTATGCATAGCAATGGAAATGTAGAGTATTTCCACTGACTTCCGCAAAGTTCCTGAGCAGTGACACCAATGCAGATGACAGCAGAAGCTGATTAAGTGTCCTTTCCATTGCTTTGCTCACTAAGCCTCCATCCAGAAAATTTTCAAATTGTGGCAGAAAAGATTTCCAGATACTTTTGCTGCTCAGAGTGGGTAAACTAAAACTTTTCCTGAGGAAGCAAGGCTTGCAAGGGCATGTTGGCTGCTCAGCGGGAAGATGGAAGATTGCGATCTTATTTTGTTAGTAATTTCCTTTCTCTTTTTCTCCTTTCCACAATGTCTTTTGAACACATTAGCCAGTTTCAACTAAATCTGACACAAGTGATAATGTCTCACAGATATTCACTTCATATAGTTAGCATGCAAATCACTAGCTGTTGAGGAGATCTCATTAATGTTTCATTACTGGACACCAAAATTAAGTTATCCAAGATGCCAACCACGTTTCCTCAGTTCCAGAACTCATGGAGCTACTTGTCTTCTGTTGTGTTTTTCTACTAATCAGATTATATTCTTCTGTGATCAGTGACCCATGACAGGCTTTAGAGGGGATTAGCCAGTTGAGACAATAGCTCTACAAACTGGAGACAAGAAGTAAAAGCATCTACCTGGGGGATGCATTTCCAAAACTTAGAATGAGACTATAACTTCTTAGATCCCATGAAATGAAACATAAGGCTGCTCAGGGGTCCCATAGAGAAGACTTCTCTTGCTCTACCAACAGGGACAATTTCCTGGCATACCTGATGGCTGAGTGGATTATAGGGATAGTTTTGTGTTAGTGAGAGGGAAGAGAGAAATGGTGGGAGCATGCTTAATAGATTATTCGAGAAAGGTTCAAACAGCCTGGAAATCATGTTCTGACAATCAGCTGTGGTTACCTGGATCTTTCAAGGACTAGGGTGTAATGGCAAAAAAAGCTGAATGCTGTAATCTGAGGATATGGAGTACAGGAACAGGGCTACTAATTCTCCAAACTTCAACCTTCAATTCCACCACAAACAGAACTAGATGGAGACACTTCTTCTGACAGATGAGTGCTGGTACTTAATATAAAACCCAACAATTAGTTAGATTTCCAAATAACTAGGCACTGGCTGAGCAACCTTGCTCTATGACTTACGCTGTTAATATTATGTTAGAAACTAATTAATTTATTGCTGCTGTAGACAAAATATAAATAATATGAAGGTCTGGTGGAATGAATTTGCTGATAGGCAGGTACAATGGGAGCTGAGGGAAACTCGAAGAAGTCCCATGTTTGAATAAATTTACCTGTACAAGATTCATTAATAGAAGCTAGATTGAAAAAAAGTCATGATTTTAAGAACAGTTAAATCTGCACAACTTTATTTAGAGATCAAGCCCATGAAATAAATCAAAAAAGATATGCAACCACTCATACTCTGTGTGTGCTTGACTATAGCAGCTAAATTTTATTCTCACACTCTCTCATCAAATTCCTGAGCATTCCCCTTCATCCTGAAAAAACAACAGACTGTTTTCACACTTCTCATTTTGAAATTTTGAAACATTCTGAAAACATTTCACTTGTTTGCTCAAAGCTTGACTTTACATCCCATCTTCTTCCCTACAGCCAGAATCTGGGAATAATATGACAAATGCTTTCTTGAATGAAAGGTGAGCAGAAAGACGTGGCTTGGCTAAGCTTTTGCTTCTGCAGTTTATCGAGATGAGAGAGGTATATAGTAAGTGTTGGATTTCACAGTAAGACATCTTCGCTCAGTTCCTCACATGCCAGTCACGTAGCCTTTCTACTCCACATTATGTAGTAAAACTTCATATAAGTGATTGGTCCTGTCAAAGCACTTTTCCAGATTGTGCATTTCAGGTTACGGTTTGCTACCCTTCACACCACCTTAACAGAAAATGGACTGGAAAAACGAGAAATGCTTTGCAATTTTTTAGCTCCTGGTGAAGACATTCACAAGCTAATATAGAGTTTCTATGTGGACAAGTTTCTGAAATATAAAATTTGTTCTCATAAGTATATGTATTAATAGGTGACTCCCTGCTGCAGGGGAAAGAGGCACCCATCTGCCAATCTGATCTGTCAAGAAAAGTTTGCTGCTTGCTGGGAGCTTGGATCTGGGATGTTGTGGAGAGACTGCTGAAGCTTGTCTACCCCTCTGACTATTAACCCCTGCTGCTCTTCCATGTGGGCACCAATGATACTGCCAGGGGCAACTTGGAATGTATCAAACGTGAGTACAGAGCTCTGGGGGGCAGTTGTCAGGGGTGTGGAGGCCCAGGTGGTTTTCCCCTCGATCCTGTCAGTGCAGGGGGATGATGTGAGGAGGAGGAGATGGATACTGCAAGTCAACAATTGGCTGTGCAGCTGGTGTCAGCAACAGGGTTTTGGTTTCTATGACTATTGGACCCTGTTTGATGATCAGCATCTGCTTGGGAGAGATGAGATCCACCTCACTAAGTGAGGCACACGCATCTTTTCCAACAGGCTGCCCCACCTGGTAAGATGGGCTTTAAACTAGAAGACAGAGGAAGGGGAGAGTTATAGGGACCGCACAGGGCTTATGTGGGGCGTACCTCAAGCATTCGTATGCAGGCATGGAAGTACCTACAAGACAAGACTATGGGAAAACCTCTTGCACCGCTTCTGGGATATCAACATGCTCAGATACATCTCTGAAGTGCCTGAAGTGCTTGTACACAAATGCACACAGCATGGGGAATAAACAGGAGGAATTAGAGATCTGTGTGCAGTTGCAGGGATATGATCTCATTAAGATCACAGAAACGTGGTGGGATAGCTCGCATGACTGGAATTCTGCAATGGATAGACACAGGCTTTTTAGGAAAGACAGGCAAGGAAGGTGAAGAGGAAGAGTCCCCCTTTATGTGAGAGAGCAGCTGGAATGTATGGAGCTCTGCCTAGCAGTGAACAGCAGGCTGACTGAGAGCTTATGGGTAAGGATTAAGGGGCAGACTAACATGGGTGACACTGTTGTGGGTGTTTGCTACAAGCCACCTGATTAGGAAGAAGTAGATGAGGCCTTCTACAGCCAGCTGGAAGTAGTCTCACGTTTGTAGGCCCTGATCCTGGTCATACCACCCTAATATCTGCTAGAGGGGAAAAATGGCAAGGAGATTCCTGGAGAGCATCAATGACAACTTCCTGATACAACTGATAGAGAAGCCAATGAGGTGAGGTGCTCTGATGGACCTTGCACTTTTAAACAAGGAAAGGCTGGTTGGAGATGTGAAAGTTAGGGGCAACCTTGGCTGCAGTGACCATGAGATGGTGGAGTTCAGGATCCTGCAAGGAGCGAGCACAGCAAAAAGCAGGATCACAATCCTGGACTTCAGGAGAGCAGACTTTGGCCTCTTCATGGACCTGCTTGGAAGAATCCCATGGGATAGGGTCCTAGAAGGAAGAGAGGTCCAAAGAAAGCTGGTTGATATTCAAGGATCACCTCCTCCAAATTCAAGAATGGTGCATCCCAATGAGCAAGAAGTCAAGCAAAGGGGGCTGGAGACCTGCACTGATGAACAAGGAGCTCCTGGCAAAACTCAAACAGAAGAAGGAAGTGCACAGAAGATGGAAGCAGGGATAGACCACTTGGGAGCATTACAGGAACATCGTCTGAGTGTGCAGAGAGATGTGACTAGGAAGGCCAAGGCCCATTGGGAATTGAATCTGGCAAAGGATGTCAAGGACAGCAAGAAGGGCTTCTTTAAATACATCAGTAACAAAAGAAAGACTAGGGGAAATGCGGGCCCGCTGCTGAATGGGGCGGGGACCCTGGTGACAAAGATATAGAAAAGGCAGAGACATTGAATGCCTTCTTTGCCTCAGTCTTTACTGCTAAGACCAGCCCTCAGAAATCTGAGGCCCTGGAGACCAGGGAGAAAGTCCAGAGAAATGAAGACTTTCCCTTGGTGGATAAGGATTGTATTAGGGATCACCTAAGCAAACTGGACATACACAAGTCCATAGGCTCTGATGGGATGCACCCACAAGTGCTGAGGGAGCTGGCCAATGTCATTGCAAGGCCAGTCTCAATCATCTTTGAAAGGTCATGGAGAACAGGAGAGGTACCTGAGGACTGGAAGAAAGCAAATATCACTCCAGTCTTCAAAAAGGGCAAGAAGGAGGACCCAGGAAAGTACAGGCCAGTCAGCCTCACCTCCATCCCTGGAAAGGAGCAGCTCATCCTGGATGTCATCTCTAAGCATGTGGAGGAAAAGGAGGTGATCAGGAGTAGTCAGCATGGATTCACAAAGGGGAAATCATGCTTCACCAACCTGATAGCCTTCTATGGTGGAATGACTGCCTGGGTAGATGAGGGGAGAGCAGTGGATGTTGTCTCCCTTGACTTCAGCAAGGCTTTCAACACTGTCTCCCGTAACATCCTCATAGGTATGCTCAGGAAGTGTGGGCTAGATGAGTGGACAGTGAGGTGGATTGAGAGCTGGCTGAATGGCAGAGCTCAGAGGGTTGTGGTCAGTGGTGCAAAGTCTAGTTGGAGGCCTGTAGCCAGCGGTGTCCCCCAGGACCAGTACTGGGTCCAGTCTTGTTCAGCTTATTCATCAGTGACCTGGATAAAGGGACAGAGTGCACCCTCAGCAAGTTTGCTGGTGATACAAAACTGGGAGGAGTGGCTGATACACCAGAGGGCTGTGCTGCCGTTCAGAGGGACCTCAACAGGCCGGAGAGATGGGCAGAGAGGAACCTCACAAAGTTCAATAAAGGCAAGTGCAGGGTCCTGCACTAGGGAGGAATAACCTCATGTATCACTACAGGCTGGGGGCTGACCTGCTGGAAAGCAGCCCTACAGAGAAGGACCTGGGAGTCCTGGTGGACAACAAGTTGACCATGAGACAGCCCTTGTGGCCAAGAAGGCCTATGGTATCCTGGGGTGCATTAGGAAGAGTGTTGCCAGCAGGTCGAGGCAGGGGATCCTCCCCCTCTCCTCAGCCCTGGTGAGGCCGCACCTGGAGTACTGCGTCCAGTTCTGGGCTCCCCAATACAAGAGAGACATGGAGCTACTGGAATGAGTTCAGTGAAGGGCTGCCAAGATGATGAAGGGACTGGAGCATCTCTGATATGAGGAAAGGCTGAGAGAGTTGGGACTCTTCAGCCTGCAGAACAAAAGACTGAGGGGGAACCTTATCAACATATGTAAGTATCTGAAGGGAAGGTGTAAAGAGGATGGGGCCAGACTCTTTTCAGTGGTGCCTAGTAATAGGATGAGAGGCAACGGGCACCAGCTGAAACACAGGAAGTTCCGTATGAACATAAGGAAAAACTTCTTTACTGTGAGGGTGATTAAGCACTGGAACGGGTTGCTAACAGAGATTGTAGAGTCTCCACCCTTGGAGATATTCAGAAGTCATCTGGAGAGGTGCATGGGCAACCTGCTGTAGATGACCCTGCGTGAGCAGGGGGATTGGACTAGATGATCTCCAGAGGTGCCTTCCAACCTCAACCATTCTGTGATCCTGTGATTCTATGATAACCTTATCTGTGAGAGATCCCGGTTCCAATGAGATATTATCCTTCAGTAGCCTGGCCAGCCCCAGACAGGGTCCTGAATATCGATACCAAAATTTTCAACTACATTGCATGCAAGAGAGCTGACACACAGACTGAGCACTGGAATAGTTTTTTCGGTGTCCTGTGCCGCTAAATGAGTAAATGGTGAGGTTCCAGTTAACGAGAACTTGCTCAGAACAATCCTCAGCCTTATATCTGGGTATAAACCAATGCAGTAAACCTCCTTGAAGATGATAATTGCCATGGTGAAATCAAAATCTGATAGAAGAAGGCCCAATTTTCTACCTACTTGTAGATAGGAAATGGAGTTATTAGTATCTATGTTTTGGGGACTATTCAGGAAGAGAAAAGAATCCAGCATTCAGCTGATAAGCATTCAACTTGATAATTTGAAGACAGATATCATTAGATGAAGGACAATGATCTATTCTGGAAAGGATGAGTTTTTCAAAGCAGAAATTCCCCTG
The DNA here is from genome assembly GCF_036370855.1 of Dromaius novaehollandiae. Lineage (NCBI taxonomy): Eukaryota > Metazoa > Chordata > Aves > Casuariiformes > Dromaiidae > Dromaius > Dromaius novaehollandiae. The sequence continues at coordinate 88,558,046 of NC_088098.1, forward strand.
CAGATCACCTCTGTCCTGCCAAGCTCTGGCTGGCTGTTCTTTTTCTAGACACTGATGTTTCCAAGGTGCTAAAAACATGTGCTATCTGCACGAGATAAAAGACTTATACTTCCATCCATGCTGTTTCAGTCTTTGTCCGTTGTATCAAACACTGCACTGCCAGAGAGTGCAATGACAAAAGAGGTGCAGGAAGAGCCACAGCATTTTTCAGGTTAAGGGCACGAGGCCGAGGACTCTTGACCTTTTGAGTGTGGAGTTATCTCAACATAATCTTTAACTTTGCTTTTGTCTATAATACAGCACCTGCTTTATGGGTACTCTATGACATATGGTCACCTTCACCAGTATCCCAAGTAAAATACTTTTGTATAAAAGAACGGGCTACATTGTAGGCCCCATCTGCACTTCCTGCTTGGCTCCAAAACTGTGTCTTGTTTGTGTGAACTTTGTTTTAAATCAGGAGTATTCTGAGGTCTGGGACTGTTTCTATTTTGTGTCTTGTTCAACACAGAGCACACTGAGAGTGCCTAACACGTAATAAAATAAATAATAACACTAAATGAAGAGGAAGGGTTGAACTACGGAAAGAATAGAAGGTGTCCTGACAATGTTTTATAGCTTTCAAGCAGCTGTTGGATGGCTCCTGATCCAGCTCTGCTCTTTCAGACCCAGCACCTCTCACCCCAACACTTGGAAGCACATCTGAGTTGAAGAAAATGTTTGTTTGCCACGAGTGCTTGTGGTCCCAACAGCAGCATCCGCTTTCTGTAGACAAGAAACCTTTGTGTTGCAGCACATTCTGCTGCAGTAAGCACAGGGATGAGACCGCACCTCACCTTTTATCCCAATTTCACACATTGGCTTCACAGCATTAATAAATTGGTTTCGTTTGCCACACATTTGGCAGGAGAATTTTCTAATAACATTTTTATCCCCTTTGAGAACATGCTGAGTATAAAATTACTTCCCTCCCTCTCCTTATAAAAGGCACCGCACGTTAACAGGGGTCAGACACTCAGCCTTGCCAGTGGCAAAGTCAAAAAAAAGGGCATGGCTTGGGGCACTGTTGTAAAGCTCAGTGCTTTTCTTTCTTATGGATGGTAGATAAACTATTTAGCACTCAGAAAAAATGGTTTTCTCTAGCTGTCAATCCTACCTGGTTGGGGTACAGATTGAGAAAACGTGTTAGATTTACTGCGCCACTCACACAGCCATTCCAAATAATAAATAAATAAAACGTGTGCAGCAGATGTCCGCTTGTGCCGCATTCACAAGGGCGAGCAGAGGCTCCCCTTGACTCAGGGATCCTCCGAGCTGGATGGCCTTACTCAGGACAACAGCCAGCGCGCCCGCAGCTGCAGCCCCGCAGCCGCCCCGTCACCCAGCCCCGGCGGGGCAGCCCGACCCCACGGCGCGGCGGCCCCACGGCGCGGGCGCTGCGCCCGGGCGGGTCGGCGGTGGCTGCGGCTTCCCGCCGCCAGGGAGCGCCCAGGAGCACCCGCCCGCCGCAGCAGCGCGCTGCCTCGCCGCGGTCCAGGCGGAGCCGCAACAGGGTGCCAGAGCAGTGCCGGCCGCAAAAGCACCCCGGCGCTTCCCCCGCAGTGAGAAAAGGCCCTTTCCCCGGCACGAGCAGGTCCGTGTAGACTTTGGTTGCGCTCGAAATATTCCAGAGGTCTGGGGATTTCAGTAACAAACTGGAAAGTCATCTGGCTTTGTTTTCTGGTTAAAAAAAAAAAAAATCATTTTTTGATTTCCAAAATGGTATTTTAAAGGAAGGGAGACCTTTGTACGAAAACCAAACTTCAGACAGCATGCAAGTCAAAGTACCAGAAATGGTTAGGTATATGACTCGAGGAATATTACATTCTGACTGCCTTTTTTTTTTTTTTTTTCAAATCCACATGTCAGTCAAAATGCACCAGATATGTCCTCAGGTTACGTTTCTTCCCAAATTCTTGGCAAAGACTGCCTGCTATGGGTGAAGAAGGAGGAAAGACAGGTAAAAGAGAGAGCAAGAATTAGTGTAGATGGGAAGCTATGAACTAATCCAGGTTCCCAGGTGGGAATCGGGCAGAGGCAGCGACAAGACAAGCATTCACGCAGCCTGCATTGCTGCTGAATCGCAGGCATGTATTTCTGTTGCTTCACAGAAAGCTGAGGTATGTGTAGGGGAAGATACAGGGACCCTGCCCATGCCACAGTGGTTTTCTTTTTGAGATCTTGCAGGTTATGTACTGTACTGCCTCATGCTGTCAAGATTTAAACATCCAGTGGAAGAGCTTCAGGAACACAAGCAGCTTTGCTGGCAAAAGTATAGCCATGTAAGGAATTTAGGCATCTTCAGGGTTTGGCAGCAGCTTTGCCGGCATTTTGGCGTATCCTTGAGCAAGCTAATTGCTGGTTCTTAGTGTTTTTTGTCTATTTAATGAGGCCTCTGTTTTTAAATTCTGAATTGTTTACAGGAATATTCACATGAGAGTGTTACGCAGGTACAGGATAAGTATGTGTTTACAGCAAATGTCACGTGAAACTGTAATTTCAGTGATGACATAATGTACTGCCCCCCAACAGAAATACACTGTGACACCAAATGTCAGGATTTTTCCCCCCATTTTGTCCTAATATAGCTACTTGCTCCATGAAACCTGTCAACATTCTTTAAAGAATTTTGAGTACAATGGGGTTGTGCTAAATTTCCATACTCTGTCCTTATCAGCACATTCATATTTAAATATAGAAGTACACAACCAAATTAAATGAATACTTCCAGTATACAGCTTTTTGGCAAAAGCCAGGTTTAGAACTGTGGGCTCATACACTTTGTGCACTTGAGCCATTGAGTTAGGTTGTGCTTTTTCTAGCTTCTGAGTCATGAGCAGAAGAGCTGAGTGACCAGCCCACAACAAAAATAGGATCTGAGGCACCTACCTTCTTCTTCTGCTGGTATGGAAATAACAACCAGCAAGACAGCCTGTGCTACAGCTGTCTGGGTTAGTTTTGATTGGTCAGATAAATCACATTGTATTGTTTCCATTCCTTTGGCTGGGGGAATGTGTAAGCACTTCAAAACTGAATGCTTATGCATGAGAACTTAAAACTAGTTTACTTAAATACACACATATGTATCTCTGACATCGACTTTCTGCAGATTTTCTTGTCAATAAAACTAAATGGCTCGACTGTTCTCAGAAAGCTAACATAAACATAGTCAAAGTGAATTCATATTTTAAAATTGTATTTTAGAAGGTGACTGCATTCAGCAACAACTTTGTCAGAAGAAATGATTGAGTCTTTATTGCTGGGACTCCGTTCCAACCACTGTACTGAAATCATTTCTTTGACTGAAAGCCCCTAACTTTAAGAAACAGCAGGGCAAACTGAATGCCTATTTGAGAGCAGAAGACCGTTGATTTATGGTAAGCTGTGGGTAATGGAATTGTCTCAGCTCATCAGAGGACATAGAAACTGTCCAGTTACTTCCCAACTGTGCAAACTCTTTCGTTTAGGGCTGACAACTCTATACCTTTTCACCACTTCAGGTTCTCCTCCGGGTTGATGGAGAAAGCCTTCCAGCATAGAGCAAAAACCATGCCTAGCTATCCTTCCCTTCCCTCACGCATCCTCAGGAAACACTAACAGCTGCTCCACAGAAGGGGTCCAAGAAATGCCTGCCTACCCACCCCCTCAGCACCATGAAGCCATTAAAGGAACAGGAAAAGAGAATCAAAAGCTGAACATTGAGGAGAGTGGCTGGAACAAAAGGAGCAAAAGATTGGGGAGCGTAAGCGGTGTGAGACCTTCTGGGGCAATTATTGGTAAGGTATGCATGGGAATACTGATGAATTAGCTAGGGGCAGAATGCATATTTCTAGTTCTTCTGTCTTTGCTGAGTCCCAGTTATGAAGTCTTCAGGGCAACTTCTCCTTCAGCAGACTGAGAACTAGGGCACCATCAGCTCCCAATCTGTCCCTTCCTCCCATACAGCCATTGCTGAGTGGCCAGAGCAGCTCCAGTGCAGTGTCACTTTTTGTACTGCTAGAGCTAATCTTGCTTGATCCCCCATGCGTTAACCATGACAGGCAGCTTTTCTGGATGCATCGGTATTGTTACAACATTGGCTGTTAAAGGGGCAAGTGTAGGCAGGAGCTAATTCAATTTGTGACATTTAAGATCAGTTATTTTTGTCTGGAGATTGTAGCAGACCTGATTGATGGATGGGGTCTAATTCGTGTAACTATTGCAAGGTTATCTCAGTAATCATCTATCCTTGATCAATAGGGCTGCTTCAGCCTCTGCTTCCCTTCATGTGTGAAGCAGCTGCCCTTGTTTTCTGAAGATGTGAGGTGGAACTGACACAATTAAAGGTCATCCTTCATCTATGAAGAGAAAATTCTGGTCTACAGTGAAGTACAGGGGCTGGTTTCCGTTTTGTTGGACTTATGCAATCTCTAAATAAAAAATAATTCCGTTGTTTACTACAAGATCTTGTTGCTTAATGCTCCCTAGAAATGGCTGCCAGATTCCTGTACGAACATAGCATGTACACAGACAGCATTTTAAAATCTATATGGACTGGAAGTTCTTTAAATTGTAAATGAAAAGCATTATTTTACAGAAGGCAATCTGATTTTCCAGCTGAAAAACATGAGTACCTCATTTTCAGAGGTGCTGAATTCCACTTGAAGCCAAAGGCAGCTGCAGTTGTTCAATCCCTCGGAAAATTAAGTCTACAGTATTAACAGTGCAGGCATGTTAGGTGCAGCTGGGATACACAGAAATAAAGTAAGGACAGAATCAGGAAGAGGTGATTTAATATACACAGAAGCAAAACCAGACAAAAGGGGAAGCAATCAAGCCTTTAAAGAAAAGCACCAACAGTTTGCCACTTCAGATTCCGTAATTCCAGATTCATAATCCAACTGAACTACATAGCAAAATCTGAACACCAAAACTATAGGTTTTCCAATTTAAACACATATGCCTAAGAGCCAGCCCCCAAAACTACATTTCTGCCCAGTAAGTATTTTTCCCTATCCTCACATACGTCAAAGTGCACTAAAATTCCAGAAAATGACCAGATTGCAATGTTACCTTCAGTCTTTGTATTTGATTCTTGAAACTCAGTCATGTCTTGATTGCTTTTTTTTTCCTTCACTCAGAAAAGTATATTTTAACTTGTATTAATTTCTTTCTGATTCTACTGAACCTAGCTTAAAGTGAGGGGGATCCATGTACAAAAACAAAGGCTGAATTTCACTGTGACCTCTGTACCAGGACTTGGAAGAGTAGCAGAACTAATAAGCTGGAAATCTCCAGGATGCAGAAGACATTCCATAGCATTGCTCACCTGGACCTTCCTCCATGAAGAATCTGGCACAAGAGCAAGGACAGTGTTGAAAATGGACATTATATGGCTGAAGTGCATTATGCACTGGGAAAGCACTGATTCCCCATGTTTCTGCTGAGATGGACCCTACAGCCTCCTATGGAGACATTTTTAAGTTGTTGCCTCAGCTTGAGCCTTTCTGGTAAGTTACCAGATATGCACCTGTTATGTGATCAATAGCGGGATTTCCATCACCTGACATGCCCTCTCACATGGCTCTCATGTGACATCCATGTATCTTTGGCAACAAGGACTACAGGGATTGCCTGGTAGTACTAACCACCGGAACAACTCACACAACCTATAACATGTTCCCTGTACACATGCCTATAGGGTCTTCAGAAGAGGGAGGCAAGAAATGGGCTGCATGCTGGATTAACCATCTGGCAGGCAATATTTAATTTGCCAGCCATTGTTTGGCCATTCTAGAAACAGAATTTTGGACTATTAAAAGGAGAAAAGTAATGGTCCCCTAGATTCCATAAGGTGAGGTGCAAAGCTAGCAAAAAGAAATATGTTACCTCAGTTACTGCACTGAGCTCAGCTTGTCCAGAATAGGACCTGAAAATATAATGAATATGTGCAAGCCAGAAAGAAACCAGTTACTGTCTGGTTTCATTTCAGCTTGTTGATCTAAACTCAGCTAATGTGCTTAACTAATGTGTGTTAACATGATCTGGCACCACTGAAGAACAAGTTTGGTCCCATCAGGGCTATTTTTAATTAGATTCCAGTGTGTAACTATTCTTCAGCTTCATTCTGTATGTATCCAGCATCTGTGGATATCCAGCATCAATTAAGGTATCTAAATTTACAAACCTACCAAACTGTGAGTATATATTCTGGTGAAGAAACTGTTAAGTGCATCATATTGTATACATCTCACAACATGTTATTATCCTGCTTGACTGCAGAAAGTCACAAGAAGTTTTTGGAGGGAAAATGAGACAGAAATGAGACTCACAAACAGACTGGGGTCTGTCAAAAAACTATGCAGAGGGCTACTATTCAAAACATGCCTTAACCTGGCTCTAATCTGGTTACCATAATTCACTTTTGCTAGGCCTAAAACATGGATCAATGACAGTAGGACCCTGAACCTGCACTATATAGGTGGGTTGTCTGTGTGGTTAGCATCCTTCTTTGGCAAGGACTCACTGATGGAAGGAAAATCAACAAAGTTTGTTTCCTGTCCTTCAGAGATGGAACTAACGAAGCTGAGTAGAGTTTACCAAGGTTTGCAAGGAAAAGGTAAGATCTAGCTACAGAAAAAGATGCATGTACGCTTTTATTGTTACATCCATTGCACCTGGCTGTCATTTATTTTGGGGTGTAAGCATAAACAGGAATACTTCTAGGATGCTTCGGTTTGGTGCAGTCAAAGGCTCTGAAGGAAAGGGTGTTAGAGGTGCTGAGCAAAACTAGATCAAAAGTTAACATAGTGACTGAATGGGCATCCATGGTAGGACTTTGATCAAGAGACAGGCAGAAGAAGAAAAACACAATGGAGTGTCCTTCAAAGTTGTTAAATAGGATCTATATTAGAGCTCAAATATAACTGTGACTTACAGTAGTTTGCACTGGATCCAAAAGTTTTCACGTCCAAATCAAGGATATGTGCATCTGTGCCTGCTCTTGTGAAGGAAGTAAAATTCATTCTTTCATGCCAGCATCTTCCCTATTTATGGATATCACCTGTTCAAAATGTCCTCACACAAGGATTTGGGCTAGGCATAATGTACTTCAATAGCGGAAAACCTGTTCCCATGTAGTGAACCCACTACACGGTGTGCAGACTTTCCTTGTGCTGTGAAACCTATCTCTATGCACATACAGGACACTCCCGAGAGGTACAGTAAATCCAGGAAGTGCCAACCAGCATGACTTTCTGAAACAAAGAACTAAAGGAATCTCATGATAACAAAACTGCTACAAATTCAGGATCTACGTCTCCTGCTTCTTCCCAGGAGGGACAACTTTTCCTCTTACTTTCCAATCCTCGCCCAATAAATGAGACATTCAAATCAAGGGTCTTTTACAAGACTTTCCTCCTGCTGCTGCAGGAGATCGTACAGCACTGCCCAATAAAAAGAACTCTGCTCAGCATTTGTAACACTTCCCCCTTTCATTTTGCCTAACCCTGAGTAAATTTAGATAATATGGTGCTTAAAATGTCCATCATTCTTTGAGCTTTGTCCATGATAGAGTTCTTATTCCATGTAGAGTTGCCTACACAGGAATACAACAATAGGAAATCAAAAAGTATTTTTCCACCACTGCTCCATGTGACCAGTATCACCCTCCTTCCTTATTCCCTAAACCTGTTGGGAAATTATGTCAGGACCTAAGGATACCCTTTGGTTCTAGCCTTTTTTTGAAACCCCCAGTAGCCATCCAGGGTTCACATTCAGTATCTGACCCAGACTTCCATTCTTACCCAGGTCTCAGAGGAAAGGCTGAACACCAAAGCTCTGTGTTGTTACATCTCTGATAGATGTGCTGCAGTATGTCACTGAAAGTCTGACAGTCATCTTCCCTATGGGCAGCCAGTTTTCCAACATCACTGGGCTGAAAGGCAGCTGCCATTCGCCCCAGCAGCAGCTGGAGAAGCCACAGCAATGTGTAAAGACTGACAGAAGTGAAAGCCTTAGGGGCAAAGAGGGAAAGAAACGACGTCACTGTAATGGAACCCTTTTCTGCTTGTCTGTCTGTCTGTCTGTCAGCAAGGACTTCTGAGTCAATAAATACTAGTCAGAATGCACAATTCCTGCTGACCTGCAGGCCCCCCTTCATCTCTGGAGAAAATAAACATGGGGTTTGGGTGCTGAGCAGTTCTGCCTTCTTCAGAGCTTCCATTGTATTTGTGTTTGTAGTATTTCAGCCAGCAACACTGGATAATGTTCACCTGGTAGTCCCAGGAACTTGGAGGAACTCCCCAGTTATTATGAGATTATCCCTTCATTGCAAAATAAACGTTTTTTTACTGATTTCATCTCAGGGGTGTTCTCTCACAGATGTCTAGGAGTCAGGAGGGGTCAGGACAGGAGGGATTTGACATTATGTATAAATCCTCTCAGTGCAAGCTGAAGTTCCCAGCACAATGCTATTCAGTGTCCAAAGCATCCATCAGAACAACAGTTGCTTCTGGAAAATCTAAAGGAGGCTCTCTGTCTCAGACTCCAAAGTCCAAGAGTGCCATATACACCTGGAGGCAGCTCAAAATCAGATGTAGAAGAGAGTTCCTGATCACTTGTGTCAGGAACAGAAACATCAGATACTATATCCCAGTGTTCCCTGGATGTTGCTTGTTTCTGGTGGGGAGTGTTTTGTTTTGGGAATCTCTATTTTGTTCCATATCTTAATAATTTAAATACAATATTAATTCAATTACTAATTTAATAACAAAAGGCCAAGCATCCCTCATGCTTGGGGGGAATGAGGGGGTAGAAATTTCTTTGTCACTTAAATTACTAGCAGCAGTAGCAGACTGTCATTTCATATGTTGTCTGGCCATTAAAGGGGATGAGACACACTTACCAGTGTGCTTCACAGTTACTTGATGACAGTGGAGTGACTCAGCTTCTACTGGATTGTGTTCCAGTTTTTCCAAAGTGGATTTTGGTGGTTATAGATGCCTCCAGCCCTGTTCTCCAGGACTGTGATGCTGCCTGCTACTAGCCTCATCCTATTCCCAGTTTCCAGTTCCAGATTTTCTGTATCTTCTTGTTTGAGACTGTAAGCCTGCTAGGACAGGGACTGTTTTACACAATGCCTGGAAAACACCTAATCACTTTAGTATATAATACCAAGAAATAATAATTTTAAGGAGTGATGTGCCTTCATTCTTATCACCTTCTTTTACAGCATTTGTCTGCATGTGTCCACTAGGAAACTGCCCTACAGAACAGACAGAGCAAGACATGACACATCACTCCTGCACACAGAAAATGCAGTCTGCAGATGCCATGAGACTTTCCGTCAGCAACCTTTTTGAGCCTCTTTTCCTTCTTCCTCCGCCCTCCATGCCTCCCCAAACACAAAGTTAAAAGAGAAAAAGCCTTAAAGATATGTTGATTTGGAGGGGAAAGTTCTGGATTGTTTATTTGCTTGTTCAAATTTCAAAAAATAATTATTACTGCCAATTTTTGACAACAGAGAGCAGAGGGGATTTTCTTCAGAAAAAAAACTTAGGATCTACAGATATTATGGCAGGTTTCAGGTCACCCAGCTTCTGATCTTTTGAGGGTCATTCTGGAAGCCAAGACTGCTTCAGAATCTGCAGAATTTGTTTTCCATATTTTCATCTTGAGCACGGTTGTTTTACAGGGCAATCATGCGAGCCTGAGAAACCATCCAAGGCTGAGTCAGTATGACGATGAGACACTGACTTCACCAAGTTTGGGACAGAAGAGTGGTTCCACAGGACACAAGGATGAAGAGCTGATTACACAGATGATGAATGTAAGAGTGTGTGGCATAAGCTATTCAATAGAAAACTCTCAGAGGAAAGGGCAGAGGAGCAGTCATGACTGGTGTGAGGTGGACTGGGAAGCATATTCTGCGCTGCTGTGTAGTCAGGAGTCCCTGATTCCTACAGTTCTGTAGTCCACATTGAAGTTATTTACTGTAAATCGTGCTTTTGAAGCTTTTTATAATTTAAAAAGTTTCCAGCACTTGCAGTTATGGAAATAACTGTGAGAACCTGAATCAGGGGTAAATCACTGGCAACAAAGTAGAGCTGCTACTGAGCTGGAAACAATAGCTGTCACATCACCTTCTCCAAGCGTTTCAGTCACAGCCTCAGGAACTCATTTATTCTGCAGCAATAGAATTTGGCACTTTCCCATAACATGTAAATTCAGCATTTTACCAAAGTCTGTAGTCAGGTACCTGACCTCAGTTCCTGGTTAGCTTGCAGGCCAAAAGAGCGTGAAGCCAGAGAATAGGCTCTCCAGAGCAAGTGAGGCAGTCCTAGCACATTGCAGCAGCGAGGCCCAGGGTTGTGATCTGATAAGCTGCTGAAGCTATCTACAGGTTAACTCTTTCCCAGACGTATAGGAAAGAAAGTCCTGGAGTATGCTTCTTGAAACAATACTGCATTAAACAAGGCTCTGACAATGGAAATATATTGCCTGGAGACATTGTGAGACCGAGAAAAGATAAAAGCTTTCTTAAAAGAATGGTTGAAAATATTCATTGCCATATAGTGGTGATGACTATTTTCAGCAGCTATGGGCCACAGCTGCATGTTTGTGTGAAGAAAGGAAGGCAAGAATGAAAAGATTTTTTTATAACATTACAGTTTGGGCCCGTCTCATTATGGAATACACAGAAGCTTGCTTGGTGAAGAATACGTTCTTCTGAATCCTTGTGGCTTGGAGCCAGAGCTAAGATAAACAGTTGTTAATACATTTAATTTAAGCCATTAATGAGATACGGAAGCTAACTCAATTTACAGCAGTGTATGTTCTGGCCTATATGCTATACCAGGTCTGTGTGCTATATAGATAAAACTATGTTAAGAGACTATTCAGGTTGCAAACACTCAGATGTTAAGTTTCATCAGCAATAAGGCTGACCTCACTTCAGCCCTATGTATGTGTTAGCTTACAGTCTTTAATTACATGACCACATACTAATTTTCCACTGGATCTCTGCTGCATGTCCTGTATATTTCATATCTTCTTTTATACTCCTTATTCGATAGCCAATTCATGTCTCACGTACTGCATATCATCCAAACTCTGCTCTGAAGGCTGAATCCTTAATTTTCTATGCTTTTTTTTCTGTAAGACATAATTTTGGAATTTCCAATTTGAATTAACTACAGTGTATTCTTTTTTAGGAGATTAGCATCTGAGGTCCATAACTCTCTCCTGCCATGTTTCCAATCCTACTTTTAAGCCCCATCCCCTCAGGTATTGATATTGACCCCAGTAGCTCTTTGTCCCAATGTCTTCATTCCCAGTACTTCACGCCCAGCTCCCTGCCTTCTGCAGTCTTGTCAGAAAGTTTCCTTCTTCTCTCCCTTGCTCTGTCAGATGACTACTGAGATCACAGCAGAGGCAGTAATATTGTTCCTTTCCTGTGCCCTACGCAAGGGTAGTCAGACCACATACCCCACTGCTCCAGTGGAAAAGGAGGCTCCAGTCCACCCGTAGGCTTGAGAACATGCATCAGTTCTTCAGAGAATGAACATTTCTAATGTACTCATGCAAAGCAAGAGCTTCCAAGGCTCATAACTTGAGTAAATGTGCGAAAATTTTCACAGAAACAGGCAAGTACACATGCCTGACATCACAGGGATCCCCCACCCCAAATACTGATCAAAAGATAAGTCTTTCATCCAAATTAGGTAGGGATTACAAATGCCTACTGATATCCCTTTATGTTTTTTTAAATATATACATGAGAATAAAGTCTCCCTAATTTTTTTCTTAAAACTCAACTGTTTTTCCTCCTCTTTTCAAAGAGAGAGAAACAGAAGGATATAAGGCAGAGACTAATCCTTGACATGGGAAATTTCAGCCCCAGTTAGTTCAAATCTAGCAAATGTAGCAAAGTTCATACACAACTGAAACATTATAATGTGTCCTAAGTTGTGAACATACTTAATTATAAATATTGCTTTATATGTTGTCTGTAACAATGAGTTTCTTAAAGAACACTTTATTTCTGTTAAATGGAAAACAAAGCCCTGTGTTGCTCTCTCTACTCTTTTTAATTCAACCAGCAATAATTTGGAGATGGAATTTTTAAGAGAAAAGGAAGCCTTTTTAACTTTATTAATTAAAGAGCCATTGTATTGATTAAAAGGTGCTCCAAGATCTTGCAAATATTTAGTCAGAAATTTGTTGAAAAAACTTCAGTTGTATCAGAGCTGTCTTGCTCAGTCTGAGCAACTTGTTCGATTTAATTTCTACACCCAACCCATAGCCACCATAATGCTGAGTTTTTCTGGGAGAAGTTCTTGGCCCAGTGTAAGTGACATGCCAAAGGAGGAATTTGATACTGTCTAAAAGTATTTTTAGGCTGTAAACACCTCACATCCTTGTCCCCCGCCACAGCCCTACAGCGCTGCCCCACGCCCGCTTTTCCTCCTCGCTTTGCCCTACCACCACTGCACACCATAGCGGGCAGGTGGTCGCCATGGGGACCCAGGTAGGTACCGACCAATCGGAACGTGGCAGGCCTCCCACGGGGTGGGGGTGGGGGGGAGCACATGATGATTGGTTGGCTGGGCTGCGGGGGGGTGTCCTGGGGAGTAGGGCACACACATGGGCCAGCAGTTGGCCCAGCGGTTGGCCCAGGTGGCTGTTGGCCCTGGGAGGTGCCTCAGGGTCCCAGCTGGGTGTGTGCTGTGCAGGCTCACGTGGAAGAATAGACTGGAGAACAATAGGAAACTATCATATCTCATGCTGTCTAAAGGAGTGACCAGAAGTGAACCAGTAAAATTTTATGCCCCTAAGTCCTGTTACAGTGTGATCAAGGTGAGCTCTGTCTCATTTTTGTTTTTGTCAGTCTTAGCAATGGGGCTGAGGACTGGCTGGAAAACTGAATCCCCTTCTCGCCCGAAAGGATGGGGGAGAAGGTGATTTTTCTGCCCTGGGTGAGGTGCTTTGACAGCAGAGCCCAAGGGTAGCCTGCCATTCTGCTTTGGTAGTACGTGTTTTGTAGACAAGTAAAGGACTTCAGCTTCCAAAGCTGTCAATCTGGAACCCCTCACCAGCACCAAATTAATAAAAATGTCTTTAAAAAGTGAATAAAAAACATGTAAAAAGTGCTAAGTAGCCAACAGTCTGTAGCTTGAAGCCCAAGATCGGATGGTGGGGAGGGAGAAGGGGGTCTCTTTCTCACCTAGGTAATGATTATACGAGCCCCATAAGGACATAGTTAAATCAAGTATTAAGAAGACTGCACTTAAGAGGGGGAAAATATGTCAATCACACTTTGCCTTTGACAAAAGGAAATTCCTTGAAACTGAGAATGGGGAGAGAGCGGGAGGGAGAGTGTCTCGTCATGTGGGTGGCCAGGAAACTGGAGGCCAGAAAAGTACGAGAGAGAGAAAGAGTAAGAGACAGGGGGGAAAAAAACCCACCAGACTGAATTCTAATCCAAATGCTGTGAGGCGTTCACACCAGGCCTTGTGAGAATATTAACAAGGTTACAGGAGAGGGGCCCTTAGCCTCGGGAATTATTAGTGAATATGGAATTATATTTGCGCAAACACAACCAGATGCAAGCAGCTAAATGCTCTGCAGATGTGAAAGGAGCCAGAGCGTTTTCCAAATGGGCAGCAGCTTCACGAGTTTTAACCCTCCTTCGTGATGCCTTGTTGCATGGTCCAAGAGAGCTACATTTCTGAAATGGCAATCAGACATGAGGGACAGGGTCTTCTGGTTTATCAAAAATTTATACATACATGCGCTTTAGGGATTATTCTTTCCCAGAGCCAATAGTATCTTCCAAGTGACTGACTATCACACTGAAGAATATATTATGTCTTTAGTATATTCTTTTTCATCTCCCTGTGCTTTGCCTTAGATTCATTTCCTATGAGTTGTAATTTTTCTTCAGTCTGCCTTTGCTTTTGCCTTTTGCAATGTCTTTTTCTAAAATGTCTCTTTGTCCTCCCTCCCTGTTTTTCCTCATTGTTCTGTTATTTCTCTCTAACTTCATTGTGGCCTGATCAGTTAGCCAGTACTTGGACATAGCAGGCTGTTTCCATTAGAATGAGAAATTGATTACAAGAGCCAGGTATTTATTTGAAGTAACCCTGTTTTATTACAAAGACCTTTTCTTGAAATCCAGCAAGATTGAACAAGCTGTTGCTGAGCTCGTGATCCAAATCTGCTTTTGCAGGCAACACTGCCCCAAAAGCTCTTTCTCCCGGATTTCTTTCAAGGCCATTGTGTGCTCACTTCATTTCTTGTATCGTGATTTTGCGTTTTGTTTTCTGCCTGTTTCCTCCTGTTTTTCACTGTTTCAGTCACTCTAATAAATTCTCTGACCCTGCTTTCAATGTTTACCTTGGGCAGTAGCCTCCTTTGTCTAAGTTATTATTAAATAAAGGGACATTTACTTGTTCCCTCATTTAGTGGGCATGGAGTGCAGCTAGCACAGTTTCAGTGCAATTTACGGTTGTTTCTAAATCAAAGAGTTGCCTTTCAGTTCCCAGTATCACATTATGAATTGTATTATACCAGTACCTCAGTGTTTCAGTTGAGAATGCAGCTTCATCATTCTAGATGTATCGCTACCTTTAACGAAATTACAGTCCATACTCTGAAAATGAGACAGTATATATCAAATCTTTAAAGATCAGCTTTATCAGTGTATGTACAAAAGCACTGAAATGGCTCAAGGCATAACTATTAAAGGTTTTCTCTAGTGTCATTCTATGGCAGGGTTAAGATTTCTTCTCAAGAGAAAACTTTTTGCTGTGAAGAGTAATGGAGGCAAATGACTATTTATCCTATAAAATTATAAATGTAAAAGTATGGACAAGATGTTGATGTTTATGTAGATAGGATTTTAATAGATTACAGCTAGACTTGGTTGAGTATGCTAACTGTGAATTTAATTACCTGGATAGTTTGAATTTCTATTAAATAAAATCTTGCCTATTTATTCCCTTGAATCACAATACTTGTTTTCTAAAATAATCACAACATTCCTACACTGCAGCTTTTGCTAAATTATTGATGATGTATACCCTCAAATTTAATTATGTTTTAAAGTATTTTCTGTCATGGAATGTATGTTTTGGAGGCAAACAAAGATTCCATAGTTAAGGCAGAATTTACAAAGTTAGTCATGCTTTATTGCTTATTCTTTTCCATCTTTTAAAAATACAGTGTATTCTCCTTCATAGTACAGTATGTATAGTTTGATTACAAAAAAAAATTCTGGATATTTCAAAGTTGCATTTGAATACATCCACTTGATTAGGAATTAAAATTAATAAAAACATAAGGGACTTAAAAAGTGGACCACCCATTATTAGACCTCTTTTTGTCTTCTATCTTGTAACAGAATACAGAATCCAACTACCCAAGAGTATATGAGGCAGGAGGCCGCCCAATGAAAAGGGAGGGTGGAAAAATATCACATTTTCAGAGATGAAACACTTATTATTCTCTGGCAAAAACTGCTTCCTATTAAAACTGTCAAATAGGAATTTCGTTCTTTTAGTATTGAAGGGGGAGTTAAAGCATTAATGGCAGAGAGCAGCAAAAAGTACTCCAACCTTCCCCTACAACATGGGCTAAAACCATTGCTAGCTCCCATGTAAGTGACGCTCATTGCAATTTTGCATAAAGACCTTATTTCACTCACTTCTTGCAATTAACTAATGTTTTTTTCTGTAGTGTGTGCCTACGTTTTTCCCTCAGGCAGAGCCTGAAGGCTGGGCCATGGACTACTGCTGTCTTTCACCATGGCTGCCATCTTCCAGGGCTCTCCACAGCCAAGCGCCACAGCAGGCCTCGGTTGGTGGCCATTCCGAGACGGCTTTTCTTCATTGTTCCAAGCAGATCTGTGTTTTACGATTCCTCACACTACAGGCAATCACCGTGTTGTGTCCCCTCTCCCCCGCCCCCGCCCCAGGCAACTGCAGTTTCGGTTTCATTGAGAACAATGGGTGATGGTGGCCAGTCTAAAAGGAAGAATTCTACATGGAAAAAGAAAAACCAAAGACAAAGCAACTTTTAGTTACAAAAAATAACAGCAAATATGGCCATTCATACTAAGCATCTGTGAGGAAAGCACCTATTGTGCCAGATCCTCTTAACAATCAAGCTAAGAGGGAGGTGGGAACCAGAAAGCTTGTTTTCTGCACTGAAAGGGAACAAAGGAGCTCCCTCCTTTGAGGAAAGATGGAGAGGAAAGTGGGCACGTGCAGAGGGCTGGCTCCAGGCTTGTCAGTGATGCGGGCAAGATTATTTTGCTGCCCAAACGAGAAGGGACAGGGCCACTTCTGCCATGGGATGAAGAAAAGGAGAAGAGCTGAGACAGAGAGGTGAGGAGTTAAGCTGCTGCTCCCAGTACCACCAAGAGGCCAGAAGTAGGGGCTGACGTTGCCTGGCACTACTGCCCTCTTGCCCAGCGAGAGCTGGCACCCATGCAGTCTTCTGCCTTCCTCCCGAGCAGCACTCGGCCTGGCTGCCTGAGTCTGTGCCATAAGACAAGCAGGTAGCATAAGTATGGGAATTTTGCCATTACCCCCACCAATCTGCTGCTCTAGGCAACTAATTACTTCATCTGTATTAAGTGCCAGCCTGGCATACGAGGGGAGCTGGACTGCATGAGCCTGGGGAATTTGGTATATTCACAGGATAAAGTTAAGTGTAGAAAGGAGCACTGAGGTAGAAGCCACACACAGGAGAATGAAAGGACAGGCAACAGGCTAAGGGAATACAAACAAGGGGATAATGTCTCCCCTTGATTGTCTATCCCAAGAAAAATAAATGGTGGGAGGTGGCAAATCAGCAGGAATTTGGAGCACAGAAAGCAAAGGGTGTAGAATCTATTTCAGCAACTTTTCATTGCGCTGGTGAAACAAAGCAGCTGCAAATCCAGTTGAAGTATCCCCTAAACCATAGGTGTACCATGTTCCCCAGATGGGAATACAATAGCTGGAACAGAGTCATGAATATGTATATGAAAGGTAAAATAAAAAAAATAACATTGAAAATCCTTATCTGGGGATTTTATTTAATTTTACATTAATATGTTTGATTGTTTTCTTATAGATAGTTATAACATCTCTACATTTTACTTTATATACTTTAGTCTTTTGGGTATCTAGAAATACTGCTGGCTGTGCTGTATCTGCGTTTTTGTAAAGTATTTAATTTGGTGCTTCATGACAGTCTGATTTTTAAAACTAACATCCGAAAATCAGTGGAGTGTATATTAAGCTGTACATTAAATGGAGTAAGAAAAGCAATTGACTGTTGAATCATTACCAGCTGAACAGGTTTGAAGCCTCTGATCTCAGCTTAGTAATTAGTATTTTTATTAACCAGCTGGAAGAAAATATGAAAGCATGCTAGTAAAGTTTGCAGATGATGCACAATTTAGTAGGATGATAAAATTGAGGAACAGCCAGTTATACACACCAAGATTGTTTGGAAGGAAGGGGAACTCATTCAAGCAACATGTTTGAACACAAATAAATGAAAGGTGACACACCTGGAAACAAAAAAATATAAGTCACGCTTACAGGTTGGGGGAATATAGAAATCTCTGATCATGCAAAAAGAACATGAATTCTCAGTGATGCAGTAGCTAACAATATTCTCAGATATATAAGCTTATATATATTATTCTAGCAATCTGTACATCACCTGCAAATGTTCTTAGTGACACTTCTACATTTTTTTACAGATAGTTGAGTAGAAGCAGACTGTAGGACTCCGGCACATTTTGGTGCTTACCCTGAATACAAAAGGTTGAAAATCTGAAAAGATTAAGACAGGAGCTACAATTGTAACTTAAAGTATGTAAAGCCTGTTTTATGACAGTTTTGAAAAACTCAGTCTATGCAGTTTGTTTAAGAAAAAATTAAAATATACTTTCATTAAAAGCAGAATTTTCTCAAAGTATAAAGATTTTTAGCTTAACAGGCAAAGAGGTTATAAAATCTGAAACTGGAAAGTGAAAGTAGACCAATTCAGACTGGAACTAGGGCATATTTTTTTAATTTATAAAAATACATGATGGGTTTTACATCAATTAATTTTCAAAAGTGGCTGGTACCTAATGACCCCTGATTTAGATGTGAATTTGCAATCTCAAGAGCCTTTAATATGTTCACGGATGTGGAAATACCACTATCAGTTGGGAATATCTGAAGGAGATTATGTATACGAGGAAATGACATGCAGAGATAAGACCATCCTTGCTAGTAACGTTACCCAAAGTAAAAAACTAGTCCATAGACTATTATTTGAAGAGGTGCTTCCCTCTCAGAAATGAAGAATTACTGTTGCATACAACAAAAGCCTCTTCAGTGCCCATGAAGATTATGACTGGAGAACTAGCCCAGAGGATGATTTTCTTACATTATTTCCCAGATTTGTCCAGGTTGGCTTACACGGGGGTATCACAGTTTGAAGGAATTCGTGAATCTAGTGAAATATATTTTGGATGGTATTTGAACTGAATGCACATTAGTACCTAGAAGTACTTTTAAAAGGAGGGAGCTTATGTGGAAGATACGAAGGTCTGGGGGCAGCATCTAAACCAATACATTTTCTCCTTTGCAGGGCTAAATTCCTATAAGGATATCAGATAATATGAGAAAGTACTGTATATCTGGCCTCCAGTCGTTCTTAAAACATCTTTTCTACCTTTTCCAGTCTTGCGTTCTTTAAAAGCAGATGGACATGGATGACACATCAGCACTAATTTTTTCTTCATTAAGTCTGTTAACATAACCATCTTTTTTCTGCTTGTGGATTTCATTTAATTTATAGATGATGTATATCTCCATTCTCCATTTCTATTAACAGTCCTTAAGAACATTATCTAAACAGCAATTTTTGCATATAAAACTGAATTTGAGATACAGAAGACATAAGTGATTCAAAGCATTGCTTATTTAACACCTAAAAATATGTTAAACATTGTATGGATATAGAATAAGATACGTCTCTGCTGGGAAGAATGACTGAAGGTCTCCTCAGACATCCAGGCAGGATTAACCACCGGAAATAATAGTAGATTTAGGTTTTCTATTTACTGTAGTAAGCCAACCTTGTCTATAAACTCCTTATTGCTGAAAACTAAAGGTGTGTGTCTGGGGAGGGCAAGCTTTTCCCCTTGATGTTCCAGGACATGGAAATACAATCCTTTCTCAGACACAGATGTTTGCAATAGAAAACTTTCACTCTGCTCTCTTCTGTTTTTAATCTGCTCATGACAGGAAACACAGATTCAAAATGAATATAAAGAACACAGTCACCATAACTGATGATAATACAAAAGAGCATGTAGGCCAGATTTCTTTTTCCTGACATTATAGGGAGAAAAGGTTTACAGACTTTAGAAGATTCTAGGTGTTTTTACTTCTGATTGGCTACCTGCATAGTGTTTTTCCATGGAATTCGCAGTATACGGTTCTCCGCAACACTATGATCCTATCTACAGTTTAAGCATGCAAAACACAACACTTCTTCATTCTCTCTGCCAGATCCTCAGAGCTTTCAAATGACTATGCTGCCAAAGCTTCTCTGAACAGACAGAGGTATTAAAATGGTCAGATTCTTCCACAGCATGTGTAAAATGTAAAATGAAACAGGTAAAGAGTAATTGATTCATCCTCTTCAGCCAGTCTTGCTAACCTGCAGGCCCTCCAAGATGTCAAAGATGCACTTTTAAACTGTGCCAACATATATGTCTCAAATGATGTTCTTTTTCTGTGGGAATGTGAAGGGTTTGACTGGACTCTTTTCTATGCTTTTGGGTGGACTTTTCCAACTTCTCCTCTTACTCTGTATTCTTCAGATTCCATCCTATCTTGTCTCCTCTCTCTGTGTTTTCTAGTTTGCCTAAATTCTTTTTCTGAATTATTTTTCCCTTTCTCTTGCTTTTTCATTCAGCTAGTCTCTTTCTAATGACTCCCTTTATTTAAAAAAGAATGGGAATAACAATATTTACACAGCAATTTCTGCCAACACATTTATCATGCTGTGTATAAATACACTCTTTAATCTGTGTCCATTTTGTCTATTTAGCCTATAAGCTATTTGGAGCAGGGGCTGTCTCCTTGTGTGTGTTTGAACGCCTGGCACAAAGGGACCCCATTTCAGACTGTACCTGAGCAATACTGTAGCAAACAACAAAAACAATTGTAATAATAATTATCCCTCCTCCAAGCTACATTGAAAGAGCAAGATCAAACACTCAGAAATTGAGAAGTGACAGCATCAAGTTTGTGATGCAATTTTAGTTCATTTCCCTCTCTTCTTTGCATATATTATGATACTATCTCTGATTATAAGATTGCGTACTATTTTTTCCAAAGGGTCTTGCTTCACTGTTCATTTAAAAAAATATTTTCTATTCAAAGTGGTGTCCTAAAACTTCCTTACCATACAATTTTTCTATCATAAACCCTCTGCTGAACAGAAAATTACTAATTTCCTTCTGTATGTTTGTTAACTTTTATCAGATCATCTGAATAATTCATGACTATTAGTGAAATTATTTTGACAATGTTGACTTGGATAGCTATTACTATATTTTAAAGATGGAAGCTAAAGCACAAAGAGATTAAGCATAAAACATAAAACACTCATTAATTTTATGTGCTCAACTTGATAGACATAGGTCCTAATTTTTCAAGCTATTTTATATGTTTAGCATACAGTATGTTAGAAGCACAATAGCAAAGATTGAGCTTTTATCTGGGAGTACATGGAATTTCTCGAAATCTGCTCTAATTTCTCAGATTAGGAATACAAACTGTTTTAGTACATATGGTTAGACTAGCATCACACAAGAACTTTGTGACAGTGCAAGTAATAAACCACGTTTTCAAAATCTGTTCAGCCTCTTTAACCATTCTTTCTTTTTACAATCTGCTGCCACAGCCACCAAACAGCTCCTAATTTCTACAAGAAGTAAGGCACAGGAGACTGTGGACGATAACCCATTACACATCCCTGACTAATTCCAAGCACCCTGTTCATGCTGTAGATTAACTAAGGTTGGGACCCGTGTAAAGCACTGCCTGCTAAAGGCTTTATGAGAACGTAAGTTTTGTGGACTGTAGCCCAGTAATGGAGGTCCCTCTACCTGGATAAAGGAATCCCAAATTCTGGGTTCTGCTCCTAGCACTATCATGCATTTTAACAAATCACTTATTGGAATATATGCTTATATTTTACATATATATATATATATAAATAATATGTAATGCTTAAATCATTAATGACTATTTTCTGCAGCTTCTTTCCTTGATTTTTCAGTATCCTTTCCTAAACATGGACACCCAAAGTCAACTCAGTATTTGCTGACTGGTATCCCAGTGCCCCAGAGGGGACTCAAAAACCACTTAATTCACCACTTCAGCCACAGGATTGCACTAGGAAATAGTTGCTTGAGTTGAAATAGAGTTATCCAACACAAATTCTAAATCTTTTGCAAAATCATTGCTACCTAGGAGATAGCCACTTGCCTGGTAGATATGGTCTAGAACTCTTGTTTCTAAACCAACAACTTTGAATTTGGCTGCATTAAACCCAGAGAACTGAACTAGTCATACATTGCCTGAGTCCTCATTCGTATTCAGCTGTTACTGGTATTTTCCTAATTTGGGTTCAATAACAGATTCTGCACATATAAACAGTTTTGAATGGATTCACATTGAGTTTGGGGTAACGTGGGTAGGGGAAAAGTGTCCAGGAACAATTATCATTATAAAGGCCAGAAGATTTTTGGCAGCCACGGGAGATCTGAGACCAGTGCATATGAGCAGTATGAGCAGGAAATCTTTTGCCTCTCCTAACTTGGACTTCTCTCAGGATGTCACCCTCTTGTCTTTTCTGGGATTCTCAAGCCAGCCTATTCCTGTTGTCCTCCTCCTCACATTCACATCACTATCCCTCCTTTCCTGCACCAAGAACATTCCCTGCTTATTCTTCTGCCCCTGCTAGATTTATGTTACAGTAGTGGGCAGAGTGTTTTTAGGAGTTATTGTAAACTAGTAAGTGCAAATTTTTGTTCAGCTTGAGTTTGGATTCAAGAAAGACTTCAAAGTAATAATTCAGGCTCAGTGCTGGTTGAAGAGAAAAATAACAACTTGAACTCAAGCTTCTAGTTCATTTTCAGTTTAATTTTAAAACAGACTTTGTTTTAAGAGACTGATTATCGGAGTGGTCTGAGTGCTCGCCATGTTTTTGATGTTATTTACAACTCTGTCAATATTTGTGTCAAGGGCATATTTAAATATAAATCATTAAATATCTATTTCCAAATTACTGGTAACAGTACTGAGTAGGGCCAAGCACAAATTACTGTAGAACTCTGCTGAAAAGTCTCCCAGTTCAAATTTGACAAATACTTTTGGAGAACTGCCAGCTAGTCAGCCCTTAGTCCATTTACTATATGCTTTTCTGTATGTTTACTTAGAATTCTCTATGGTACTGAGCCAAAGATGTTACAAAAATCTAAGCCTTTATACTGTTATATTTCTTAATGCAAATTCTAATAACCTCAAAAATTAAACTTAGGTTTCTTTGAGAAAACTATTTCCCCCATTCTTTTTAAGTAGTATTACCTATACCTTCATTCTTTAGTCTTTTATCCCTGAATCACACATAGCTTTTCTCCTCATCATTTTGCCTGAAACCAATGTCTGACTTACTGATTTATATTAACATTAAAATATTTGTACTTAGTAGATGCTTTGAAGATTTCTCCTTGTAATTACATACTGGAAAAGAATTTGCTTTTAAATTCTTCACAACTGAAAAATTGTCTTTGTATTTCCTTTCTACATTATCTCATTTTCTTTATAACTTTCTGAAACTAAGTTCATATTCCATTTGCCTTTTCAGCCTTCCCTTCTTCACTGTCTTAGTTTAACAAAACCCTACCTGCTCCAATTAGTCTTCAACCAAGAACCATTCTAATTGTGAGATACAGGCTAATGAGTAAGTAGACCCCACCTGGAATGTCACCCCATGCTTCACTCAAAGTACATCTTCAGTCTCATATTAGTGGAGCAACCACAGGCTCACATTTAGTATTTTTTGCCTGTCTTGGTCTTAGGACTGGAAAATCTCAGAATACATCATGTGGACTTTCCCTTTTTTCAGCTTCTTGCCTATAATTCAAGCAGCCTCACATGTTTTTTGCCTAATTATGTTCTCAAATATGGCTGACACATTTTTGCTGAAACATAAAACTTGATAAAAATTTCAGCGTAAGATGGACACCATGCATGGAAGTTTTCAGCCCAAATTATTAACAATGCCAATAACAGTATTTATAGTGATGATGTAAATGTTGGAAAAAATCATGTGCACAATTTTTGGCTTAAAGTTAAAACTGTTATTGACTGTGCAAAG
The DNA here is from genome assembly GCF_036370855.1 of Dromaius novaehollandiae. Lineage (NCBI taxonomy): Eukaryota > Metazoa > Chordata > Aves > Casuariiformes > Dromaiidae > Dromaius > Dromaius novaehollandiae. The sequence goes on from NC_088098.1 coordinate 88,581,512, forward strand.
TAGATTTTTTTTACCATTTGTATTATAGTATAGTCTAGAGAACTAAATGTAGATTAGGCTCCAATGTACTAAGCACTGTAAATATAGTTTTAAAATGTAAAAATTATTATTAACCAATGCATCAAAGTGAAAATAATTAAATAATTTCATAAACTTTGAGTGTTTTTAACTATTAAAATTAGGTTAAGATTTTACAGTTAGGAGCATTTTATGATAATGTTCTCAGGGATAGGGTCTGAATTAATCTTGCTCAGCACTGACTTGTCTACTGGAAAGAATCACCAATATGCTGTGTACTATCACTAATACAAACCTATAACTGCATCTTCTTTTCTGACTACTGGCTTCAGATTCCACAAATAATGCAATAATAGCTTCCCATACTCACTGCCCCAGATGCTTCCAACCAGGCAAATGATCCCCAGTTTACAACACCTGAAAATTAGTAACAAATATTCTGTGGCTTCCCACCCTGGGAGTTGCATTTATGGCTGGGTAGAAACTGGGAATCCTCCCTGAGAGACCAGGCAGGAAAGGTTGAGGTACAAAGTCTTTGAGAACATGTTAAACCTTAACTTCAGTGTTAATTTGTTTTGGTTCTGTTTTCTGGTGCAGCGGAAGGACTATGTGCACAGATGCAGACTGGAATTGGGGGAGTGGTGGTGGATTGCTGTGTGATGGGTTAAAGCTAAAGGGAGCTGTTTAAGTGACATCTCTGCAAGTAAAATGGGGCTTTATGTACAGCACCAAGTGGTGTAAGTTCAGGGCAGACAGAAGGCTTCTGCAGGGATTAACCTTGGGTAGTTTGATGAGGAAGGATAAATGTGATGGGCAGAGATGGGAAGGATTTTTCAGCAAGGCCAGAGCACCAGAGCACAGGGCAAGAGTCAGTGCCCCTGAAGAGAATGGAGTGGGGAGCCAGGGAGGCGTTGGAGCTTTAACAGGGAACTGCGACCCCAGGGGAGAGACACAGCCGAGGTGGGGAGGCAGTCTGAAGGCCAACCTCTGCATCAGGCAGGGAACTGTGGAAAAAAGGGGGAGAAGCACTGCAGTTTGCCGTAAGGACGAGGCAGACCTGAGAGGCCTCCGCACAGCGCGACCGCGACCACCCTGCCAACCGTCGGCCCGTGACGCACCACGCGAGCACCTGCGCCCTTCTCCCGTCACGTGACTACGACCGCTGGAAACCCCCACCCCCGGGCGGTGCGCGCGCGCATTCTGTAGCCCCACGAGCCGCTCTTCCTTCTTATGCGCATGCGCGGGCTCTTCCGCGCTTCTCTCCTGGTTCCCTTCCCCCCACCCCCGGGCGGTGCGCGCGCGCATTCTGTAGCCCCACGAGCCGCTCTTCCTTCTTATGCGCATGCGCGGGCTCTTCCGCGCTTCTCTCCTGGTTCCCTTCCCCCCTGGCCCCTCTCCACCTTTTCCATGGCGACACCGGGTGGCATGATCCGGGCCTTGCATCGCGGGACCCTCGGCCAGGTAACCGGTCCGGGGCGCTTCCCCACTCCCGCGGAGCCCTTCCCTGGTCTCTCCAGCCCGGGCTGAGTTCCGCGCTGCAGGCGAGGCCGGCCCAAACGTCGGACCGCCCCCGTGCAGCGGAGCGGCGCCGCGCATGCGCGGTAGCTGCGGTGGGCATAGGGCAGGGCAGAGGGGAAGGTCGGCGGGCTCAGCCCCCGTTCCCCTAGGGAGCTGTCCGGCGCCCTGGTGGGTCCAGGCCGAGGCCTGCCGGGAAAGGCAAGGCTGACACGAGCGCTCTGCAGGGTCGAGGAAATCCGCGTGTGAACCCACGCTGGGAGATCACTGACAGAGCCCTATCACTGCCGGCGGGGTTAAGATCGGTGTTGTGGTGCGGGGAAGGTATTAAGAGAAAAGGATCCTTCTGGGTCTGTGTGCCCACTTCGAAGCTAATTAAGGGTGTGGTAGGGTGTGAATCTAGGCAGCAGTGGCTGCTCTTGACTGGCTCCAGGTGTGCGTGCATACTCCAAGTAATTCTAAAGCTGCTACAGTTTGTGCATGTACAAATCCTAAATCCTTGTCCTGTGAAGAATGTCATGGCTTGAACCATGGAGAAAAGGTGGTATACCAGGTAAGTCTCCAGATATGTTTCAGTTAACATAATAATAACTGAGCCAAAAAAAAAAAAGTCCTCAAAGACCACGTTTTGCCAGTTGTTCAAACACTGAAGTACCATTAGACATTGTTAAAGATTTCAGCACTGGTCTTTTTTTCCCCGCTTTTCCCCAGAGCATTATCTTCCAATTTTAAGTGTACCTAAAAACTATGAACTCCTGTTTGCTGTCTGCTGGGTTTTTTTCCATTGGAAAAAAAATTGTGTAGGTGTCTGAAAGTTAGTCAGAGGATGTATTTCAAATCTCCATCTTGGTACTTACACAACTTTGACAGGTCATGATAGTGGTTGAATTTGTTTCATGCATTTGAGATTTTGATTGTGACCATAAGGCATAGGAACTTGCTTTTTTGTTTCTTCCTCTTACTCTGTTATGAAATTGAAACAGAAGCAATTGTTTGCATTGATCATATTTGGGAAGATTCCCTGAGCAATCAACCAAGTCAGCTAACATTTTAATTCAGTGAGCATGTATTTGTAGCCATCCTCCTTCTTGTTTCTATCCATAAGTGGTTTGCCTGACAGCTTAAATTTTTATGCAACTTATAACCTGACTGTTATTACAGTGAGTAGTAGAAGATGCTTTATCTGATGAGAATAATATTAACATTGCCTCATTTTACTGAATGAGTTTTTCCTTAGTTGGACACTTGACTTTTTCATGGAAATCATGCTCACTTTCATATTTCATCCAAATCCTGGGTGGTATGCTTGATTTCTATAACGTAACACTTTATCCAGAATTGGTGTCAGGGTAGGTAAGTCTCAGGTTTGTGAAGAGAAATAGGAAGTAGAATTTCTTCTTAATTTCTCAGTGTTATCCCTGCCATCTGTGACCTTGCAGTAACTTAATTCTATCTCTTCCGCTTCTGAATGAAGGAGTTACTGTCCCTGAGAATTCCAAACTAAAATATATACTAATTCATGTGAAGTTTGTGTATATACATTAGTAAGTCTTGGTAAACTACAAGTTGCAGAACTGCTGGAATTATTTCAGAGCTGGAATTTTTAAGGTTAAACTTAAGAAATTAAAGTGTATTTCAGTTACGTATCAATACAGTTAATAGCATACAAATGACGTTGTTCTGCCCTGTTTCGAAAGAGTCAGTATGTTGAGGAAGGGGAGTAGGAGGGAAAGAGTGAGAACCTGTTATCCCATATGAAACTTATGGGAGATATTTCACTTAGTAACTGTATGCTTCCACTGTGAGGCAGAGGTAAGGTTTCTGACGTGAAGACCAACAAAACCACTTACATTTTAGGGTTTTTTTTCTGTTTCAGAACTCATTTGTGTACAGGACAGCTCCTGAGTTTTAACCACATAGGAGATGTAAAGAGTCTTGACGTGGCATAGTTAATGAGCCCCTTGGGTGTTTCCATTCCTTTAGATGCTTTGATTTCACTTCACTTACGTGTACCTTAATCTTCCTAGGTTTAGAATGCTTCAGGTTTTGAATAGTTATGCTGTCCCTGTAATGTGTTTGCCCTAGCAGATAACATGCATGTCTTGCAAAGATGTCTCTAAACCACTCTTGCTTTAAATACAAAAATGTTTATATACACTTATGTTTCCTACTCTTCATGGTGACTCTTTGGGATCTGTTCAGTATCCTTTTAGGACTCCAGATACTCTCCTGACTTCAATCCTCTAGTAAAGGCTTCTATTTTATTCTAGTCAGAAGAGAAATCTGCTTTGAGCAGACTTGATCCCATTACATCTCTGTATTCCTTCTCACATTAATTTCTATGCCAGCTTTAAGTCACCCATCAGATCAAGATTACTCATCAGGTGCTTTGTCACTTGGTTACTGTTACCTGAAGTCCTTTGGATGTAATAGATATCTGAGAATATACTTCCTTGATGTTATTCTTCAAATGTTTTAATTTAGAAAACAAGAGGCCCAAAGTCAGTGTTGTGTAACTCTGTATCACTAAAAAGCTAGCAGTCGTATTTGAAATTTTCTCTGATTTTAGATTTGCAAATCTGATAAACTGAGAGCAAAGTGACAAAAGTCTACAGCATAAGTGCCCTCTTATGGCTATCTTGAAAGAATTGCACTCTCGTAAGAAGAAAATGTTGGTTTCCTGATTTTTGCTGTTCCTGTGGCCAGACTGTACGTCAGTGTAATTAACTATTACGGTGTACAGCTTGGAACAAATCATGTATTTGTTGTGTGCTAATGAGGAATATTCAGATTTCAGCCTGGAAGTGTGTTTGTATTCAAGCTTAAGTAGTAAATGTCTGCTGGCACCCTTAAAGTTGCGGTGTTTTAAATATTTGACAATGCAGTCATATTATGACAAGATGCAGTTTCTGTGATTTCAGCTGTGTTTTACTGGAGGGCACAGTTCATCATTATGCTGCATTTATCATGCTACGGAAAGGTCCTCTCTATTTTGTATTGTGCATATTTCTGACCTACAATGGGAATATGTAGTCATAATATACATGGTTAAGAAGAAAGTAACATTTTATTGGAGAGATTAATCTATATTTTGGGGCATGTGACTTTTAAGAGTGCATTTTCAAGTTCTTTGATTTACTGTCCTTCAGTGGTCTCTAAGACAAGGTTGTGGGAACTCATTTCATCATGTTTGTTTCTTTGAGAGGACACTTAAAAATGGCCATGAACAGGTACTCTGAAGAATTATTGATAAAATTCTGAGAATTCCTGCTATAGCATAACCTGGCAGTGGGAAAAGTCAATCTGAGTCAGTCAGGTTTATGGCATGATAAAATATGACATAGTAGAGGTTTGGTCATGTCAACAAAGCTCTAGACATTGTTGCTATCAATGTAAATGTCCAGTTATATCTGGAAACTTATTGAATCTGACCTCAGATTTTGTGTTGATTACTGAGTTCCATAGGTTAACTATTACATAAATATCTTCATCTGATAATCTCTATAGTCTCATGGTTGGAATATATATGCCAAATCACTTAAGATCAAGAGAGAGAGTCACTGGTACAATTCCAGCCTCCGTAGGCTTTATTTTCTCTAATTCAACCCTTCGTTCCTAGCCATAACAGCTGCTGCTGGAAAAATCTAGGGAAGTGAATGAGGTAAAGATAAGGACTGTATGTGCCTAGGTGGTTAGGGGAGGAAATCTTGTTTGTCAGCAGTAGTGCCAATGCCTGTGACTGAGTGCTGAGTGATTTTTTTTTTTTTACTGGTGTGAACTGAAGCTATTGGACAGGTATCTCTTTTTGCCCCTATACCACATAATGGACTTCTCATTTGCTCAGAGAGAAGCCTAGTCAGCACTGCACTTAACCCTTCAGACTCTCTGATACGACATTCAGGTCCTTACCTGTAGCTGTTGCTACATAGTATGTCTCAGACATACCAAAAGGTGGTTTACTGTTGATGTTGTCCCAGCCAAGTAGAAGATGGATGAGGTCTTGCTTTTGGTTATAGATTCTCGTGCACCTGTAGATGGCTTTCCACGCTCCCAGGGGGAGGCCTACTTTTAGATGTCATTTGCCATCCTGAGGATGTTGGGAGTCTTTGGCACTATTTTTGTCCTCCAGTAGCAAAGCAATTAACACTATTGCAGTCATTGTAATAATATTGTAACGTCTGTTCCTGTTCTTAGAGCTGTCTTCCTGAGACCATCTTTTGATGGAAACATGGACCTCTTCCTCTCATTTAGCTTCTTTCTCTCCAACTTTTTTCTTCTGTCTTTGATGGGTAAGCCTTTCCTGGCCTTTGCACTTGATCTAGTAGAATGGCTGTATTGCAGTTGCCAAGTTGTACACTTCAGTGCTCTACAGTCCCCATCTCTGTCCACTTTTACAGGAGTTTGCTTTATTGGGAAATGAATTCTCTTTTGGCCTTGCGTGATGTAGAAACGTATCTTCCATTCACAAGGGTTGGGGCTTTTTTATACAAAATATTTTTCTTTCTTCTTTGGTGCTAGTGTTTGGCCATTTATTCTGGACTCAAAGTTGGACTTGATGTAATGAAATTCAGGGCAGTGACTCTAGCAGACAGTGTTCAGGTCATGCAGAGAGAAGATTGGTTTGAGTCCCACAGTCCTAAGGATGCCTACTTCTACATTTCAATGAATGTTGCACAGAAAAGATCCCTGTTGAATATTTGGTCAGAACCATTGGAAATGCAAGACTTTCTAATTCAAGGAATCTAAACCAAAGCGTTGGCAGTCTTAGCAGCTCATTTAGAAGTCTACTTGTTTCTTTACCTGAGTTAATAGCTGAAAAAAAGCCACAGGATGGATCCCTTTAGGCTGCTGTTTCTCTAGCTGGCTTTATAGTTTGTGACCAAAATCAAAATGTATATTTACTGCTTCTTCATCTGTTGTGACAACCTGATGAGTCTTGTGGCCAAAATTAGGCTAGGCTGGCATGTTTTGCTCTTAACAAATCCATGTTTACTGTTGTGAGGTTTTGGAGGATTTTGGTTGGTTGATTAGTTTTTTACTCTAGTTACCTTCTAAGGAATTACAGAAATGTTTTGTTTTATTCACTGAAAATTGATGCTAAACAAACTAGCTCCCAAAGTGCTCCTCCTTCCCTTTCTTTTGAAGACAGGAATTACATTTGTCCTTTTTTTGTCTTCTGATACTTTGCTAGGCCTCTGTGAACCTCAGGTATTCTGGCTGGTATTCTCAGTACTTTAAGAAAAGATCTTCAGACTGGTTGGATATGATGACATTTGATTCATATTATGATTACATACTGTTCTTCTTGTTTTCAGGCCACCTGAGCACGCCATTCTTGCTATGCCCGATTAATGACTGGGCACATTTGATATTTTTAAATGAAGGTTGCTGCAAAAATGCCATTAAATATAAAAATTGAAGGATTGTTTTGGAGGGAATCATTAATATGCTTTTTCCAGATTGCAAATTTAATCTTGAAAATCATTAGCTATAGTTACCATATGGATAAAGGAGGTAGCTGAAATCAGCAGGCCCTAATCCTGATGGATTTCAAACATTGCAGTTGAAACCCTAGTGGGGGAGAGAGCTCAATTTTTGTTGTCATTCAGCTGTTATAAATGAATAGCAAGCTATTTAAAGGCATCTCTGTTCTCATCTTGAATTTGTTGCTGTCACATCAGGGTCACTTTGTTAACCATTAATGAAATGAGTCCCCAGATGCATGTAACAAGCTGTGCTTGTACACAGGTTACTACAGCGGGCCAGCTTCAGAGTGGTCATCCAGGCATTCGTGTACTGAGACTCATGGATGAGCAGAGAAATTTTGAGTGCCTGCATTGAGTTTATGGTTGGAACAGTCCCTGGTGTAGTGTCTCTTTCTTCTAGAGAACATGAAGATTGAGGGCAGTGGAGTGCTTTCAACTGAGAGAAGCTGGAAATGCAAATACCTACTTGATTGCAGAAAGCCATGCTGTTTCCTGGTGTCCAGTATGGGGTTGTGCAATATATTATAATCTACAGGGCTTTTAAGAAGGATCTAAGTGACATAAGAAATGCTTTCCAAAGAGGAGTAGCCTCTATGGGGACTCCTACATAGAAATTGGTAACTAGTTTTCTGTTTTCTTTAATTTCCTGCTTTCCTGTTTTCCTGAATTTTATCTTTTTGACGGTTGTTGGGCACAGATGCTCAAACTTACTGAGTTACCAAACTCCTCCTGAAATCAGTGGGATTTAGCAACAAAACGTTCCGGACTTTGGTTTAGGTTTTTAGTCTCTCCTCTCAATGTTGGAAAGAAAGTCTTTTCCTAATCAGTCATTGATTTTAATTTTAATTACTAAATAACTTATGTTTAATCCTTTAGGGTAGCTGATTTATCTTTCAATAAATCATTGGTGGTGTTCCCTACACCAGAAGGAAGCCATAGGCTTGTTTATCATTTTCAGAGGTAAAGGGAAGTTAGTATGCAGTGAGAGAATATACATTTGTTGGGTCTTCACTGGGTTTGGCAGGACTCATATTTCCACATAGAATTATTAGAACTTCCAGTTGAGGAGAGAGACCTCTCCCAATCAGGCTTGCCTAATGCTTTGTCTGTAGTGGATTTTGGATACTGTTGTAGCTGCACGGGAGAGGGACCCCATTGTAGACAGAAATGAAGGATCTTTGAGGCGTGAACTGGCCCTATTCATTTCCATAGAGTTCTAACAATAAAGTCTGGCAAACGTAGATTGTTTTAGCAGGAAACAGCCCTTTATTCTGGCGTCTTGGCAGGGCTTGGGTAGAGTCCCACCATTCTTTCCCCCTCTGGCCCTTGCTTTGAGTCTCTTGGCTGAGCTTGATTTTTCTCTGAAGGGACTTGTTTTTATTAAATTGTTTTTGTAAAGTGAGTTTAATGAAAGATGCTACACTGGCAATCCTAGGTGTTGGAGTTCTGTTTAAATATCTCTGTGTATATTGGACAAACATACTGTGAATTGTACTGTCTGTAGTGGATCACCTCTGTCTCTAGACCACAAACTGGGGGTCCTGTTTTAATGCTGTTTAATTGGCAGATAGAATTTCCATTTACTAATATGGCAAGCACTATTCTAGCCATTCAACAATTAGTTTTTCCATGACACAAGTTGTGGTTTGTCCTGGGACTCTAGAGTTAGATGAACAAATGTTTTGTGGAGTTGACTCAAGTTACAATAGGATCAGAGGCTGAAAAGCCCTAAATGTTAAGTCAGTTAAGTTACCTTGGATCATTTATTTTTGAGCTCTGCTGAGTTTCTGAATAACGAACTGAAACTGTTTTTCTTTTGGTTACTCAAGCCCTTGACTGTTTATGATACCATTCTCATAGTCCCCAACTTGGAAAAATCTTACAGCAGGCATTTATTGTTTTCTGTTGTATCACACAAATCCATGCATCCACTGAACAAGGTGAAATACATTCTCGTCCCTAGAGATGTCTACCTTGAAAGTATGCTGAAGTTCTCACTGCAAGGGGGAAGAAGTATATGTATATATTTAAAATATATAACTGAATATATACATACACATATGTAAACTGTATATTAAATGTATATTTTTTATATTACTCATATTTATTTATTCATTTCCCTCCTCCTTGTGCTGGAATCTAATGGTGCCTACCAGAAATGAAATGTCTGTTTTTAACTTTTAACTTCTAGTTCTTTGAATTTTGCTAGGGCTTGCTTCCCCTGCTTGAAGCTGTCACAAGGAGTGGAATGGTGAAGCTGGCTTGATAGGTTTCAACGATGTCTGAATGAAGAATCAGACCACTGACCAGGGTTTCCTCAATTTTCACCATGTTGCACATAGGTGTATTATGAACCGCTTACTGGTGTTACTAACTACATACTGACGTTATTTTCATAACCAGGCAAATAGTACCTTGCTATGCTCAATTCCTATTTAGCTGGCACTTTCATAATTGTACAGACCAGGAATTTTTGTTTATTTTACCTAGTTTATAGATAATGATCGTGGAACCTTACGGTACATGTTAAAAGGTACTTTTGCCTTTCGGTGCTTTTCCCTTGAACATTCAAAGTGGGGTAGGCCTACCTAGTTCACCTAGGAGCTGGTATTTTGGAGCTTCTAGTTTTCTTGTGAAGTCTTGCTTGGGGTACTTTTCTCCCTTCTGGAGTGATTTAGGTGATTTTCTGCAAATTCAAATCTATTGTAGACTGGTTTGAGTGGACCGTCACTATTTCTGTTCCTGTGCAGAAAGATTCCATGGTCAGCTAGAGATAATTTCCATTTTTGAGATTCAAAGCTCCTGCATAACTCTTCTAATTCCCAGAAGCTATTAGCTTATTTGGAAGCTAAAGTGAGAAGAGACTGTATACATATTTCCAATCTGCCTGATGCTGTGTGAATATTGTAGTCTTGAGTCTAGTCAGTGCAGTCTTCTCACTGACAATCCGACATTATACCTTGGTGGTCTTAATGTCTTCTTCACAGTATGGATGCTGAGCTGTTGTTCTGATTTGGAAGGTTGTTGGCCAATGTCTGAAATTTCAATTGCTAGCATCTTCCCAATTTCTAGGCTCACCATCATCTATTCCCTTCTGCCAGGTGCATAGTTCTGACCTTGAAATCTACCTTGTATCTGTGCTTTGGAAAAGATGCATCAACATTTCCACATTAATAAAAGACTTAGGGCTTCCTAATTATCTGACAGAAGATTTGCATAGCATCCATTTCTGTCACTTGCTCTTGCACTCATAGATACTCTAATATTCTTGTCATTTGCCAGCAGGTTTTCCAAATGGCCTATTCTGAGCTTACCCAGCAAGAGAAACAGTTCTTTCCAGGGATTCTTCTTTAATCCTAGAAGGTCTAATGGGAATTCCCTTTTCTACTTATCAGCATTTCTTTTTACATTAACTTCAGCAAAGAACTAGAGGCAGATACAAATTTTCGATGACAGAACCACATTATGCTATCTTGCTTAAATATAATCTCTTTATAGCCACATCAAAGTTTCTTTCAAAGGTGGTCTTTGACTTCTACTTGAATTGAGTTATCCATTTGCAAATATTTTTCTTGAAACCACACACTTGCCAAGATGTGGAAAGGCTGTACTTATTAGGCATCCATAGGGTGCTTTCCTTTTGCACGGAAGGACAAAGCAGTTTCAAACATTTCAAAGCCTCTTTGTTGCTTATGCAAAGGGAATGAAGGGTCCAGCCCTTTGAATTCCTGACCAGATCTTGTTTTGCATCTCCACTGGCGACAAATTAGACCATGTAATTGCTGCCACCAAGAATGAGTACACATTCTGCTAGCCATATACTTTTTCTGGGAAACATCCATATTTGAGGTCTTTGCAGAGTTATGGCAATGTTAGCATTTTGCATGTTCACCAAGCATTAAGCCATGTCAGAGCAGCCAGAGGTGATGTCCCTCTCTTCAGAGAGACATTGTTACAGCTGACCATCAAATAGGCCTTAAGTTCCTATACAATATTGGTTGTAAGTGTCGAGTAGAATACATACAAGCACTCAAAGAAAACTGGTGAGTTACGTATCCCTGGGACAACTGCAGTGCTAACATTCCACTTCTTTTATACTGCTGTATTCAGAAGGGTGCATCCAAATTGAGAGTGGGTAATTTGCCTGGGGCCCTCTGGGCCAGTTTGGATAATATAGGTAAGTCAGCAAGGGAGATCTCATCTTTAAGTTAAAGCAGTGCCCTACAGGAACTAGGGCTTCTCATTTGAAGCTTATGGGCTTAAGGTGTGTGATAAGTGGGATTATGACTACAGTATGCCATGACTTTCATGAAGTGTGCTTTGGCTGTGCTAGTCTTATAGAAGCTTACAGAACATTACCTGTGTGCTTTAGATCTCAAATGTGATAACTCTTATTTGTATTGCTTTTGTTTTTACATTCCTTAAATCTTAGTGATAAAAACAGATTTTTATTTTATTTTATTTTTTAAGCAGTGTGTGTTGTGCTAGTGGCTGAAGATGCTGGAGCACATTAGGCATGTCCATCCTGCAGGAACTTCCTCTCGCATAAGCAAAGAATTTGCACTCTCTGCAGAAACTTTCAGCAGTTGTAAACTCAGTTGCTTGTCTGCTCGTTCAAGTACAGGCAATGGAAATATAGACACTCCACTTTTCCTGTCTTCAACCTAACCTTGGATTAAATTCTTTAGGAAGAGAATATAGCTTTTGCTGTCTATTTACTCCTTGGGGTCAGTGTCCGTGTCTAAACTGTGGCATACGGAAGTGCCTCCATGCTCCTGGGCACAGGAACATGCCTCATCTATGTCCTGCTTCAGGGCAGGACCTGAGCATACGTGGACCTCTCTCTCTCTGTGCCCCCCTCATCAATTCCTAATCCCTTGCTTGCTCTTTCTGTGGAAACAGTTTGCCAAGTTTGGTGACTTCTGGACCAGCCTGCACTGATAAATCAGTTTAAATGTAGTCTCTGTGTGTTGCCTAGTTCACTTCAGAGAAAGGCTAAAAAATGCTGTAGACATCTCTCATAAAAGTATGATTATTACTTCTGAAATATTTAAGTTGATAGAATTCTCTCAGGCATAGACAAAGAGAACGAGTTGTGGCATTTTCTTCATTATGTGCCCATGTGAACTGTTAGGGATTTTACTGAAACTTCCGCTTCATAGGGCCTCTCAACAGCCATCAGGTGGTTTTAAACTTTCCTTTTCACCTGAGATGAATTTGAGCCAGTGACCACAAGGTGAAAGTTTTTGAACAGCTGTGTTAATTTTGGCTCCATGTGAAATGAAGCCAAATTTTTCCCTCTTCCAGTTAATTGCCAAATAAAATAACGAAGGGGAAGCAAATTGCTCTTTGAGTTTCTAGGACTGTGAGGAAATATAGTAATTCAAAATGAAAATTATTCTTTTAAAAACATCCCTCTAAATGCAAGTTGATAGTCTTTGTTTATATTCCATAGGGCAAATTTGGTAGCATGCAGACTCCTTACTTGAACAAAATATATAAAAAATAAAATAAACTTTCTTTCAGCTAGAGGTCAGAGAAGGAACAACAGTGATCAGATGTTTTTAAGACATTTGGATACAACTGTGATCAAAAACATAGAACTTCTCCAGTTTCTCTGGGAGGGAGGGAGGGAAGTATTTAGTTGTGGGGGGTATTCTTTAGTGTGGTGTGTGTGGTGTTTTTTTTTTTTGTTTTTTTGTTTTTTAAGATTGTGATGTTTGAATACTTAAAAATGGTTTTGTCTATTGACTTAAAAGCCGATCAGCATTTCATGTATTCAGTAACCTATACTTATAATTCAGAAATGCAATACACATTTCTTTACATTTTGACAGTCAGATCACTGTGTCTCTCTTGCATGAAATTGAGTGTTCATTCTTCTCCTGTTTCTATTAGTTTTATCCTAGGAAAGTAGTGTATATTTCTGAGTACAGGTACATACCAAGTTACAGGTATTAAATGTTAACCCATATTTCTCACCTTTCAACAACACAGAATGGTTTCAAAGTGTATCAGTGTCCAGCTGCTACCTGTGAAAAGGGCTCAATTTTCAAAATTTTTTTGAATACAGGTAGAAGAAGTTGAAGCTTGAAATTCTGTGGGCATCTAGCCTATCAAAATAGAATTCTGATTTTTCTTCCATCCTCTTTGGTCATCTCACTTTGACCTTAATTATGCTTAAATAAGGTCATAGGCTTCGAGGACTCAGAGAACCAACTAGAGATGACCTGGTGCTGCTTCTGCCCCAAAGTAAAAATCAGCTACCTCTTTCCTAACACATTTTGGTTTTTTTTGTTTTTTTGTTTTTTTTTTTTAAATAAAGATTTCCACTATTGCAGACATCACAACTTCTCTAAGCACTCTTCTGAAGTGTTTTCTTTTTCTTACTGTTGGAAAGTTTTCCTCACATCTGGTCTGAATCTTTCTTGCTGCAACTTAAGCTCATTGTTTCTTACCCTATTAACCGTGGTCCCAAAAATCACATTAAATGTTTTGGCTGTCAGACTTCTACATATTTAAGGCTATTACCTTGTCCCTCCCCTGTCTTCCTTGCATTGGACTAAACCTCAGTTCTTTCAGGCTTTCCTCTGTAGTGTTATTTCTGAGGTCTCTCATTAGACTTGTTCTTCTGTGGCCTCTTTTTGCCAGTGTTTTGATATGTAGGGCCCAACACTTGTTCTGGTGCTCCAGCTTGAGGCCATCCTCATCCCAAGTATGGTAGGAGAATTGAATTGTGTCTTCTGGATTTTAAACCTATTTATATATCCTGTGCAATTATTGCTGTATTTCATTTATTTAGTGTTTTAAAACAGCAGCATGACACTGACTCATTTTCAGCTTCTGAAATGTTATAAATGTCAGATCCTGTTCTGCAGTTGTTACCTAGACAGCTGTTCTCCATCCTCTATTTATGTAATTGAGTATTCTTCTCTGTATAGAAGCTTGTCCTTCTCCTTGTTAAATAGCATCCTTACTTTTCAGAACACTTCTTCATTCTGTCAAGATCACTTTGAGCCCTTATGATCCTTCCAACCGTTGTGTTACCTGTAGATTTAATGAATACTTTTTATTTCATCATTCAGGTAATTAATGAAAATATTTTAATATATTAATAATACTGGACCCAGGACAAAACCCTGAAAAACTGCATTTGATACACCTTTCCATGCTCATAGTGAGCCATCAATAATTGTTGTTTTGTGTTTTTTCTAGATGGTCCTACACCTCAGCATACAATATTTTGTCTAGATGCTATTTCTCTAGCTTGTGAGAAAACTGAGATAATATCAGAATGTAATGAAACTCAGGATATGACCTTTAGTACTTCTCCTACATTCTGGTATCTAATTTCTTCTAGGTTCTAGCAGTGATTTCTTCTAGGTTCTTACAAATTGTGTTCCCATATTTTTCCAGGAATTGAAGTTAAGCTGACTGTTTCAGAATGATAGAATAACTCTATTTATATAAGGTCCTAGAGTAGACTGTAAGGTTCCCTGTTCTTTCCCTGGTCTGCTGCTGCTATATAAGTGTGTTTTCTGTAGCCCTATTGGACTACAGCTGGACCAGGAGGAAGGCAAACCTACTGGCTGCTTCAGAGAACTGTTTCCAGAAGGCATCAGTGCTCTCAAATTTTAACTATATGATTGTAGTTGGTTCAACTAAGTTGTTCAATGGTTGTTTTTAATCAATAAATTTGTCTTATCTGTGTTCTCCACAATGCAATAAGCCTGTGTTTCCTCTCCTTTCACCTTGTGCCACCTCCTCCCAGCAATGCCTACTGTAGGTATCATAGCTGCAGCTTCCAGCACTGTGTGCATAATCAAATGGACTTGTAGGTAGCATGTACTCAACCAGTCTGAGCTTCATGCCTTGCCCGCCTGGCAAGACTGTCCAATGTGCTTAGCTCTGCCTGTAGCCTTCTGTCACTGGGGAACTAACTTGGTTTCTCTCCTAGCACCTTAACTTTCTGGGCCTTACAAAAAACGTGGTATGACTGAATCCTTTACCCTTTCACTGAACTTGGGAGAAACGGACCAAGGGGGCCTGCAATTCATGTGCCTGGATAGATAGTTTGATTGAAGAAGCTTTGTTGTCTTAGCATAAAAAAGGGAAGATAAATGGTTGGTAAATAGTTAATGCAGAGTTAAGAGTGATAGGCTGTTGCCTGTTTTGTATCATCAGAGACCATTAACTACAATTCTGCGTACGTTGTTGAAAACCTGGAGGAGCGTAGCTGTTGCATATTGCAGTGCGCTTTGGACTTGCTCTGTAACCCTGCCTCTTTGGGGATATGCCTCAGCTTTGAACCAGATGCCCTAGCGTGCTCTTTCTCTAGTCAATGTGGAGAATGGTGGGGAACACAGCACAAAAAAATGAAGACTGTCGAGCTGTGTCCTCGCTGAGGAAGCCATTGTGTTTTAGAGTAAGATTGGTGATGTCTGTTGGCTGTGTGCAGAGCCTCTCCATGGTTATTTCACCTGCTGTGCACAAGCCATTCCTGTTCTGTCGAATGTTATCACCACTTCTTGTTCCAAGATTGCTTGAGCCAGCTCTTCTGTTTTGTTAACTTGCGTAACTCGGCATGGGAGCGAAGGATCCATGGATGCCCTGGGTCCAGAGGTACGTTCGGTAGTGTGGTAGCAGGAACTGTGGCAACCTGCTGTAGATAATCCTTGCATCTGTCAGTGCAGCTGTTGCTAGCACACTGAATGGCACGTGGAGCTCATAAAGCAAATGAGAGAATACGTTTGTGGGACACGGCATACCACATAAAAGGACTCATTTGCTTAGTCATCTTTAGCAAGGCAGCATGAGAGGGCAGCCTAACCCAAATGCAGTTAAAGTCTATTTTTTTTGCCCTAGAAGGCAGAGTGAAATTTATAGGGTTGGGTTAATATGTGCTGTAAAGGTTCCTCCTTTTAATATTTATATTTAAAATGAGAAACACATTTAAATTTTACTTATGTTTAAATATAAATGTGTTTGACATTCAAGACGGGTACCAGGCACTGCCATTTAGATCTTAATTTAGTTCAGTTTCTGGGCAACAAGTTAATCGTTTCTTAGAAGCTATTTATCTGAAAACTTGCTCTGATCCAAGTATGTTTCTTTCTAATTTAATGTTAGCTCTTTAATTCCTAATTTTAGGAATCAAACATGATGAAATAGTATTTGTACCAGATTAATTTGATATATTGGATTACCAGATCAAGATAAACATGTTTTAAAGGCTTCTACATCAAGTCTGCAGAAAAGTAATTGCTTAAGAAGTGAGAAATGAAGCAAGGTCTGTAGTATGTAGACTGCTTCTAAGTTTTCCTTTAAGTTATCTTTTTTTTGTATCTCTAATAACATTAACACTTAAATTTTCCCAATTAGACTTTAAAATTTATCCTCTAACTAGTAAAATCTGAGTCTTCTAGTCTTCCTTCTTTTTGCTGCTTAACAGCTGGTCGAAGACTGGTTTTGCTAAGCCAAGATTAACAAGCCAACATATCATTTTGGAAGTGAGAGCTTTGCAGTTGCAAAACATTAATGAGGGAAATTTATTTAAAAAAAAAATAGACAGATGCAAAAGATGCAGTAGTTGGGAACTTTGTCAGCCAAAGAATTTCTTCCCTATCTGAATTTGAGGCAAGGTTTTTTGTTTTTTTTTTTTTTTTTGTTTTGTTTTCCCCCTCCCTTTTTGATCCCTGTTGGGAGGATCTTTGTTTGAAACTTCGAAATGTCCAATTCATGTGTTTTAGTCTTGTCTGTGTTTGCTTAATGTGGTCTTTCTTCCTCTTGACTTTCACATTTTCTGTTCCTCTGGCAAATTTGAATTCGCTTCAGTTTGAGACAGCTAGGGCCAAATGAATGGCCACGCAAAGTCTGTGAATGATCCTCTGCTGTTTCCTGAGTTGCTCCAGTCTCATCAATCAGTGCTAGTGCTGCGGAGGCTGTGGTGTGTGTTAGGTCGCCAGCACAGCAGCTCCTCCGTCCCTTTCCCCCACCCCCTGCGTGCCTACACAGTGGGGAAAACGAGAGAGGGAAGCCATCAATCTTCCCTGTCAGGCATGTCAACAGCGATTCTCCTATCGACTTCCTGTTTGCTCTGTCTTGCTCCACCACCTGTGTTTAGAATTAGCTCCTATTCTGCATGTTTCACTGTGTTCTTCACCTGTTCTGCCCTGACTGAATAGCTACTAAAATAAAGCAGAGGGTCTAAATGTTCTAGCATGTGAATAGTAACCACTAGAGTGTGGGGCAGTGATTTCTGTTGCAGCTGCCTATTGTAATGCTGTCATCGTTTTCGATAATTTTGAAGTCTGAAATATCTTGCTTGCGTCTCAGCCAAAAGGTGAGCTTGTGAGCAAGTCTTTTTTTAAAACTTAACATAAAGATAAAAATATTTGTTAGATACGCTGTAGATAGCAGATGGGCTTATGGCTCTATCAGTTAGCTTGTTCGGATAGATTCATGAACAAAGTCCAAAGAAATTGATTATTCGGAAGCTTTGTCCTTACCTTCAGTTACTCAAAGGATATAATTTGCAGAGCACTCTTTGGGACTGGGCCTTATCTCTGTATCTGACTAGGAAGGATCTTGAAAATGTGAATGACCATTTCAACCTCACCTGGGTACCAGTAGGTTGGAAAGCTGAGATGTCCTGCCTCTATAGTTCTAAACCAGGATCAGTGTCATAATTTTATGGTCTGTTCTGTTAAATGATAGGTCTAAAACAGACTCTCATCAGCAGAACTCTTTATGTTATTGTGTAAATGCTTTCCTAGATGGAATGAAAAGGAGAAAGCATTCCTGAGAATTGTCTATTGGCAGCTTTTATCTCCTTGAATGGATGCTAGCCTTTTCTGTTTTAAAAGCCCATGAAGAGATGGAGGTATCTGCATAAGATCTCTGTATGACCGTCCTTGTCTGCTTTCAGCTTTGTCCTCATCTGCTGTCATCATAAGTGTATGACGGTGATATTCATGAGGACTTGCGAAGAAGAGGGGCTCTGAAAACTCAGTTCCTGTGAATGCTTTCGCTTGATTTTAATGTGTAACTCCTCTGAGAAGTGGAGAAACTGAACTATGACTCTGATTTTACTACATATTTGAGAAGTGGTTTTCAATTGACCAGGCTAGGTAAATGCATCTAATTTGGCTTCAATTCTCACAGAATTCATAAAGCTAAGCATGGTAGGTATAATCAGGATATTAAAAATAGCCTAGTGACTTAAGATGTCTTGATTTGCATGTCTCTCTTCAGTGTGGATTCTCAGCACTTCCAGAGACCTGAATTGCTGCTTTTTTTCCCTTTTTTCTTTAAGTGGACAGAATTTGGGGCTTCCCAAATCACTAGTTGCCTCGATAAATAGGTGTGCTTTTGTGGTGATGCTTGGTCTTGCAGTGTGATCAGAGTGCAGGCTTGAAGCTATGTGGATCTTATTCTGACCAATTTAAAAACAATTTTTCCTGGTAAAGAATCTTAAAAATCTAAAAGAAGAAGTTACTGAAACTTGTAGTTTTAAAGAAGATAGAGGTGGCTTCTTATAAACCAAGGGAGTCTTACTTTCTTAAATGTTGCAGATCTGGGCTCTTGGAAGGAGCCCTGTAACTTTATGGTCAGTGATACAATTAAATATTTTGGGGTATAGCACTGTTTTTTTCTGTTTTCTACTTGATCTTTAGTTTGAAAAATAAGTCAAGATTATGATTAGTTTTGTGTTTCCATGCTTGTTTTTAAATGAATCTTGAAACCTTACTTTTCCGGTTCTCTAAGGTTACTTTAAAATTAAAAATAAGACATATTTTCCCGTGTTTTCCCAAGTAACTGTTTAAATATTTTAAATTAAATTTCTAAGTTTGTAAATTATTTTCCCTGGGCAGTCTCTTAACATTTTTAAGATGTCTTATAGTTGTTGTATTGTTTATATATCAATTACATACATCTCAAAGTAATATATACTCAAATTATACAGATGTCTAAATTAAAGGATATTAACAAAATAAATTTGTGCCAGCCGAAAGTCATGGAACGAAATAGAGAAACTTCTTTGTGAAACTTTTTCTGCAGCTGCAAATGGTTTAGGGAGCATATGGCATTCTGCTTTGGAGCTTGCGAAAAGCTTTTAAACACAATTGGGAATGCAATATGTACAGCTATCAGCATCCAAAGAACTGCATAGCTGCTTTAAGGATTTAGTGCTGCCTCACTGCTGAAGAGCTGGGAAGCTTCTCTGTGCTCTTTAACAGTCAGAGTCCCATGTCTGCTTTCCGAGGTATATATTTTAACCTGTATAATCAATTGTCCTTCTTCAGGTTTCATAAAAATAATGAAAGGTACTGTTTCTGGATGCTGAATGGCTGACCATACTTAATCTGTGAAAATAGTTTGGCCCACCAAGGAGAAAAACAAACTAAAGCTTAATCTAATGTAGCTGTATTTTTGGAGTATCCTCTTTTGCAAATAATTTTTGCTTTGGTAGATTGCCTTAGCTTGATATTCAGGACAGTTTGTGTCTTTCTTTTAAAGACTTAAGATTCAGTTGTTTTCAAGAATCTGACTAGGTCATAAATAGCATGAAAGTTTTGTGTAATGCATACATTTCCCCATATAATTGATCAGCATCAAGTTGATTTTCATAAATTCAACCTTTTTTTTTTTTTTTCTCCCCTAAAATTCTTTCTAATAGAGAAGCATGCTATGAACACTTTCTTAGCTTTAAAAATAAAGCTGTTTATGGTGATCTTCCAGAAACATGCACATGGGATTTTCTCAGCTCTAGCAGCTTTGCTGTGTTCTCCACTTCTGGCACATTTGTTTCTTATGTGCAGGAGATGAGTGTGTGTTTGACTGCTGAATTGAAATCATGACAGTTGTAGCTCTCACTGCAAGTGTGGCCTTTTGAAGGTGAGTTTCCATGTACAAAGCTCTGTTTTGATCCAAGAGAGCAGTATTGGGTTTCAGAGGCTATCAGCTTTTTCTGGAATACTGTTTTCCACTGAAAATGGGTATGGCCATACTGCAGGATGTTGGGGCCAGACTTTGGCCGTCCTGCTCTGGGATAAGCACAGAATGCTTATTCCTGGTAATTCAAGAGCATTTAGATGGTGACAGTTTTTCAGTCGTAAGGAGCCACAAGTGTTCATCCCGTAATGAAAAAGAAGATTAGATAATGGCACACCTGAACCTTAACAGGTTTCTGGCCCGCCTTCATTTAGAAATGCCACTGAGAAGGGCACTGTAGTGTTTGGAATTGCCCTGCGGAAGTCTTATAGAGAGAAAAATGTTAGAACATCTATCAGATGCCATGCTTTTACTGGGAGGGTAGATTAACATGCAGTATTACTGATCTAGGTGTATACACCATACAGAGTTAAACATACGAACAGCAGGCTCCCACTGCGCTTACTACAGATGTCTGAATGAGTGGAGTGCCTGTGGGCTGGAGCTGCATGTCTTGTGGCTTTCACTCTGCTCCATTGGGAAGTCTTCACTCCTTTTGTTTTCATCCTTTTCCAGCTGCCGCACTTCAGAGCGCCCAGCTCCTATCCCCTGACCTAACAGCCCCACTGAAGTGCATTCCAGCCCCATGATTTCATGGTACCAGGCACAACTCCCCTGCCATGCTGCTGTGCTGCCCGCTGGCTCTCTCTGAGCGAGCAAACAGGGAACATAAACTTTCTCCAAAGGAGCAATGTTCTCTGTATATTTTTAGTGTTAGAAATCCAAGATTCATTTAAGGGCTTTTTTTTTTTTTTTTTTTTTTTTTTTTAAATACAGACTTCTGCTAACACAGTGGAATATTTCATAACCACCCTACTTGCTGTAACATCTCATACTTTATGTTGTTAGATAGAATCAAAGGAGTTAAAGATGAAAGACTTCTAGTCAGCTGGTCCCTCAGCTGGGAGCCAGTGTGGATTTGTTCTTTTTAGTGTATTTGCTAGTGCTTTATCCAGATCCAGCTTAGCTTAGTTTTCATTATTGGGTTTACTTGTTTTTGCAAATTCCATACTTCAGGTAATTGCTGAACTTAGAGTCAGTAGAATATTGCAACAGTTTTTCTCTCGTTTAACTTGATATTTATTGCCCATGTACTGAACAAGCCTTTTGTAAGTAGTTGTTTACCGTTTGAACATGCAAACGCCGTTAAAGATGCTATTCTTGCTTTCACAGATACTCTCCTTTTCTAGATAGAGAACTTTATTCTGTCTTTATATAAAATTATGTCCATGTTATGTTGTGCTTGAATGTTTACCTTCCAGTATGTATTGTGTCACCAAATGCTAACTTATACAGTGTAACAATAAATCCACCTTTAATTAGTTCATGCTTGTCCTCCAAATATTTGGAGTTGGTGTAGAATTTGAGCATGCAATATATATTGAGACATTGCTTTTCACCAAGAAAATATAAAACATCATTCTCAGACTACCGGGGGGGGGGAAAAAATCTGTTACATTGATACACTCTGTTTGAGTATATTGCACTGAAACTAGGGGAGATAATTTTGCCAATACATCTCTTCACGTTCATGGTGATCTCCAAACTGAGCAGGCATCTGGGAAGAGGAACAAGCAGTGAACATGTTATGATAGGCCCGTGAAGCAATAACTGAGGTTGCAAGAGAAAGGAGTTTGCTTAACTTGGGGACTGAAAAGATGTGTAGATAGAACTGTTTTGCACAGGCTGAGTGTGCCAGCTATCTTTGGCCACCGTCTTGGCACGTGAGTTGACACGTGCTGACTGCACAGGGGTCCCAGGGAAAAGAAGCAGTAACATTACATCTCTGTAACTTCACCTCATGTGAAATATCTCTACGTTTCAAGTGATGCCATCTTTGTCTAGACTGCAGGTGAAAGATGTGCAAGTTTCTGCACCATTGTTTATCTTGGTCATCTTAACATAATTTATTTTGTGCATGTCAATGGTGGGTTTTTAGAATGCTTTAATGTTTATTAACTCTTCTAACAGTGCAGCTAAGAAACATATTCTGTATAAAGTCACTGGAGTCAAGGCAGTAATAGTCTACTTACTGTTATGACATTCTCTGTGCCTCTTTAGTGTCTTGGCGTGCATGTGAGAGCTCTTCTGGGAAGCAAGGGGTTGGCAAGAACAGGTAGAGGACCAAAAGAATACAAGGACACTAGAGGGATGTAAGTATCTGGAGGAAAAAAAAATCAAGAGCAGGGCATAAGAAGCTACTGACCATGTGACTAAACATAGCTATAAATGGGTACTGGAAAGCAGGCAGCACTGTGGGAGGAAATAGAGGTGGAAGGAGCATCAGAGTTTGAACTGAGTGAGAGAAGGTAGGGAGATGCGAAGAGGAAATGTGCTCTGGCAAAACAGTTTTGCAGTCCCTGTGGGTGTGGAACACCATCCCAGTGGTCATCTTTATAGCCTCCTTCTCTTCTTGTGCTCTTCCTCCTCCTGCTCCTCTTGTGCTCAAAGAGCAGGACCATGGGAACTGAAAGACAAATGTGCCTGTTAAGTACCTGTTGCATTGCCTAGCAATTGCTCTGTGTCCTTAGCATGGCTCTGAAGCCTGATATATCCCGAGTTCCCCATGTTTCTACAAAACTTCATTTTATTTATGTATGTTGGGATTCTTTATGCCTCCTTCTCCGTGTTAACAAGACGTTGGCTTTACTCCTTGGGCCAGGTAGTAGCTTAGTGGGAGGTTGGGGGTTCTGCAGGTGGTGATAGATGCTCTGCTAGTCTCCTCAGAAGAGAATGGGGTTAAATGGCAAACAGGGAATTGAGCAGCACAATTCACTTTTTGAGTAATAGGGAGCATGGCTCAGGGCATAGCTGGGAAGGACTGGAAGGCAGGAGTTGGAAGTTAGAATTGCTGTTGGAGTAAATGCTCTGCTTTTCACTGTGGTGTGTGACTGCCTTACAGCTACTGTGCTGGAGCCTCTCCAAGAGCATTTAGAAGCTGACTCAAGAACATACCTAGAAGTGAAGCAGATATTTGAGATATAATGTATGTGGGGAAGTTACCACCTGGATTTAAATGTGTGGGCACTTACTTGAGCAGGAGAAATTAGTATGGCTGCTAGCCCAAATTTGTGCTTACCTGTCAGCACAAACACTTAGACATTGGATAAGAAAACTGGCTTCATCTGAAAAACAGGCTTATTTTGAAAGCAAAGAGAATTTTTCAGCTAGTTTTGGAGGAAATGAGTTAGGCTTTTCTGAACTATAGACCATTTAAAACAAAAACAACAACAACAAAAAAAAGAACAAACCTATTTCTATTCCAGCTGGAAATACTGTCTCATTAATTCTTCCTGAGTCTGTCTAGGTCAGAAAGAATTAAAGGAATACAGTCAATTTGAAGGTTTTTTTTTTTTAATAGTTAAAAATAATGGTACTCAGCCTTGACCGTTACTGCCACTTTTTGTGGTTTCATAGTTGCATGATTTCCCCGCTCCACCTTCCATCTATAAGAGATCCACAGAATTGGAAATGGACTATTTCAAAAAATAAATCCTTTATCTCCACTTTGTTCTAGATGTTGCTTCTAAAATAAGCAGGAAAAAAATCATGTAGCCAGAGGTATAATGAAGGTGATGGTCTCACACATCAGAATCTGGCAGCTTGTATTGTGCAGCTTTGTCATTGGGACTCCCTGTTGAGGTTGGTGGAACCCTGGTTCCTAAGTCCAGCACTCTTGCACGTTCTTGAAACTTGGCATGTAACAAACATTTGCACGTAAAACATTGCCAAATTGCTTTCTGGGTATGATGGAATTCTTTGGAAAGGCCTGGGAGGTAATAGATCAAACCATGACAGCTTGGGGCTCTGAGAGACTGGTCAGATGGAGGTCTGGGATGCAGAAAAACAAACTTTCTGAGATGGTAACTGTCTCTTAGCCAAGCTATACATGTTTTAAGTTTTTTAATCTTTGCTCACAACCTCAGTTTCTTAATCTTTTTTTTTCTGCTTCTCTGTGAGCCCTCTCCAGATGTTGACGTTTTACTGATATTGATGTGTCCACAGTTATTCCAAGTGTGATCCTGAGCCATGCACTAGTGATGGGTGGCAATATTGCTTTATAGATCCTTTTTTAGAAACACTGTACTACTAGCAATGTGGGTAGTTTCAGGACTTGGATAATCTCTTATATTATTCTTTGACCTTTGGATCAAGGACTAGGTTTCCTTCTGAAACCAACTCTAACAGTTCTTTTCGGCTAGAATAAGACTGACGTTTGTCAGAGTTCAGATGGCAATCTACTTGAATATTGCATATGTTTATAACAAAAATGTTTGAATTTCTATGTGCTGTGATCCTAAGCTTCTGTAGCAGAGTGGATAATGTACTAAAGAGAAACATACAGCTTTGGAGCAAAAAAGGAAGAAAGACTTCAGTGCTTGGTTTCCGAGACTTTCTTTTCACTAGTCTCGTTTACAGCTATGTTTGTTTGCATATGCAGTCTGATAGCTTAAAACTACTGTAGTCATCAGGCTCTCCAGGATAAGATAAAGTATTTTGATTGAATTTCTGCAAATATTTGTAGGCCATCTTCAGGTAGGAATTCTTTTTTTCTTTATTATGTTAGTATATGACAAGAGGGAAGATGAGACATACATAAGCAAGGTTTTATTAATGACTTAAAATATAAAAGAATCTCAAACTTGCATGTGTTAATTTTATTAATGCTTTGTAACAGAGTGTTGTCATGGATCGGATTTTCTCTGGTATTCAGCCAACTGGGACGCCTCATCTGGGCAACTACCTTGGAGCCATCCAGAACTGGGCGAGGCTGCAGGAACAATCCAGCTCGGTGTTATATAGCATAATGGACATGCACTCTCTAACTATGCCTAAGGAGCCGGCTGTCCTGCGCCGGAACATACTGGACACCACTGCTGCCATCCTTGCCTGTGGTATTGACCCAAAGAAGTGTTTCCTGTTCCGACAGTCACTGGTTAGTGCTCCTGTTAAGTTAGATTTATTTCTTACTAGGTGGCTTTCCAGACACATTAGTGAATGAGCATAATGTATATGAAGTCTGCTATCTCTGGCCAGCTTCTCCAATTTCCCACAGAGGCAGATGTGTCATAGCTTCTGCTGCAAGGATAGTGCGCAGACAGTCTGAATTTTATCAGTGAGAGACACAACACAGGTACCTTCCTCCTTTGAACATGGTTCTTTACAGGCAGAGTTTCCTAGGGATGTCAAACTGAGAGTGACAACCCCACCTCCGTATCCTTGATGGATATTGAAATGGTGAAGACAGGTACGTGTCCTCCTTTGCTTTTCACTGTATTAGAGGAAATCAATCTAAATAGATTAGCACAGAATTCTGATGGAGATAGATTTAAACAAGGTTAAATTAATTTAAATATATCTTTTTAAATCAGTTATTAGCTTGGTTTTAACTTGGCTGAACTCTGACTTAACTTCATTCACAGTGAGGCTGACATTAACTAGAACAATTTCAAGCTGAGAGATGCAGTACAAACCAGTCTAGGGTTTTGTTTTCTCTTGTTTTCAAGCAGCTGGAGAATTTCTTTAGTTACAGCACAGGATAAGGGACTATATATGCAGACAAGGACTCTTCAGCCTCGAAAAGAGATGATTTGCAGGTGAGGGTTAGAGAGGAATGAAGTAAAATTGCAGGTGGTATGGAGAAAATAGGAAACAACTATTCTGTCTGCTGAAGTATGTGAACTAACAGATATCAGACTAAACACATGGTAGATTTAGCACAAAGAAAACAATGTTGTATTTCATGAAGTTCACAGTTAGGCTGTAGAACTACTTGGCACAAGACACAGTGCATGCTAGTATGTGTACAGATTCAGATAAGGACTGGACTAATTAATGAAAGAAAAATTTGTTGGGCACTGTTGTGTACTTGAGGTACCACCTCTGGATCAGAAAGTGCTGCAACCACAATTAGCCCATGCTGAGAGAGTAGGTATGTTTTTCTGTACATTTGTTCTTTCCTAGGCATACACTATTGATTGCTGTCGGAGATGAATATTTGGTCTGACCCAGTGTAGCTATTATTATGTACTTTTGAGTCTAGAAGATAAACTACTGCAATTCCAGGTCTTGCACAAGTCAACATGCAGACTCTCCTTGATGCCAGCGGATTATCACTGAGGATTTTACATTGTGGTTAGCCACAGAAAGCCAGTTATCTTTTGCAGTATAATAATTCAGGGACTGAGTCTTTGAGTCCCCCAAGAGAAGGTAGCAGACTCAGAAAATGGAGGGAGAGCAGGACTGTGATGCTTCTATAGAATCAGTACAGTCAACAGCCGATGATAATTTTAGCTAGCTAGACTTTTGAAGAATGTTCAACATTATCATACTTTATCAAACAAAAGTTGCCATAGAAGATGGACTATGGAATGGACTACCTCTTATCTTAACTTTTCTGGGTGTCCTTATCTGTCCAGATCTAATGTTTTTTCTTCTTACTTAATCTAAAGCATTAAATATTTGTTTTCTATGGGCATTGATGGATGCCACGAACCACATGCATACTAGTACTTATCACACATGTATCAGTACAATTTTGTAAGCTCATTGTCATATTGCGAGCAATTGTTTGTGTAATCCAGACTGTTTCAGCAGTGGTTTAGGCTGAAGTGGTTTGTTGACTTCCTGGAAAAAAGCATCTATTTAAACTGCATATGCCGTTCAGGTATACCCAGAGATACACTCTGGTCTGTCCCAGCTGCACTGGCAGGGCCAGAGGCCTAGGTTCCTCTGAAGGCAATTCAAAGAAATTTCTCTGTGTAGCTCTTGATGTGAGGAAAGGAGTCAGGAACCTTGCTAATGTGATTATTGCTTTAGTATGATAATGAAATGGTAAGTTATGGAGTGACATAATAGGGAGCTCAATGTGTCTAGGAATAAAGGTGCAAGATGGATTGCAGCTATTGCTTATCAAAAAAGTTTATTGCTTGGTTTTAGATTGGTAACTGATCTGTTTTTAAAAATGAACTGGCCTCTCCTTCTCAGTCACTGCAGTAGTCAGTTTTTAATCACCAAAAGCAGCTATAAATAATGACTGAAAGCACCCTGGTTCTGCAGCAGTAATAGCAGAATGAAATTGTTGCCTGATCTCTAGTGACTTTGGCTGCAGCACTGCAGAAGTATACTGGTGTTGGTAAGCTCCCATTAAGCGAATTGCTTATGTAGTCAGTATTTTAAGTGCTCCTGTGTCCTTTTGTTTTCTCTGAATCAACCAGGGCAAGAATGGTCTAGAATCACTGAAGAGGTGTTTTGCTTTGTTTTTTGGCTTATTCTTTCTGTTCATTTGTTCTGTTGCTGCTTGTGTTGCTTTGGAATATGTTTGCCATATGTGGAAAAAAAACATTGATTACTGTGTTTCTCAAAAGGCATGTACATTTGGTAAGGGTTTCCCTGTCACTAGGCTTTTATTTACAGCAGGGTTTATGAAGATCAAATCTCTAATCCAGAGCTGTCTGAAATATCTACCTCCAAAATTTTCCCATGTTTTATCATCTTTTCGATTCCAAGCAGGGCTCATGGGAGAGAAGCGTGTGATGAGAACAGATACCTCTGGGGTTTACAATAGATCTGAAAGGAGCTGCAATAGTAAGGATAAAGATGAAGGTGCCTTTGAGCCTCAGAACTGATTACAGTGATGTCCTTGCCTTGTGCAAAAAAAAAGTAAGGAATTTTGTATAGACAGATTTATATCATGTTGCTTACTTTGAGGTTATATAGCCTCTATTCTTGTATATCATATATACAGCCAAGTTATCTGTAAACAGAAAGTGCTAGTTTAATAAAAATTAAGTTCTTACACTTTGGAATCTAGCTTTTGTAAGTGATAGTTTTTCATAACATACATATTCAGACAGCCATTAAGTTTCTGTTTATTTGGCCTCCATAAATAACTGTTCACCAAATATTTTCCACTCCTGTATTATACAAATAATATACCATATACAAACCTGGTCTCCAGTTTAGGGAAGTGGCTAGAAAGAATAGATGATGATAACCTGAAAGTATTTGGAAGCAAGAATGGTGGTGAATATTTAAGGTGGTGGTTGGAACTGCACTTTCGGTGAAGCGTTATAAACAAGTACATCTAGGTAAAGTATTTTGCAAAACAGAATCGTAGAGTCTGTCGGACACTAGAATGAACTTCCTTTGGGAAAAGCTCTGTCATTACAACTTGGTTAATGATTTCCTTCTTAGTAGGAAAACAAGTCACAGAAAAGTGATAATTCCTGTTTAAAAAAAAAAAAAAAAAGTGCATACTTCAAAATTGTACATTTTGATTTGGAGCACAGATGGAAGTGAGTTGTTAGAACACCGCTCTAAACTGTAGCTAGTAAGCATTGTTTTCAGTACATACTTCTCACTAGGAGTGTGGTACCCTCTTTGCTCTTAAAGAAAATAATGTCAAGATACACTTTGAGAGGCTGTCTTTGTCTGCCAGGCGTCAACAAGAAGTAACAGAATAATGACATATACAACGTATTCTGAGAATACCAGAAGGAAGAGTAAATACGTTCCTTAAATTGTGCCATATCTGATCAAACTGGTGACAATTGGCTTCCATGAAACACAGAACATTTTATTAAAGACAAAAAGCAATTACTCGGGGGGGGGGGGGGGGGGCGGGGGAAAAGAAGCAGTCTGCACACATGCTAAGCTTACATGGTGTAACCTGTTTACACTGATTCCTGGTGGAGACCATACACATTTTTGTTCAGAGCCATAACCATCTTGTATCTCATCCATTTCACAGCAAAAACAGTTTTAGAAACTGCTCTTACTTTTATGTGGTCACAGGCTGTTCTTCCTCTCCACCTGCCTGTCCTATTAGACATGCTGGATGTCCCAGGAGAAACTAAAATTCCAACAGAGGGTTCACTAGGCAGTGGCTGATATGCTGCACTAACACTTCTTTGAGGTGTTCTGTAGGTTTTCGGACAATTTAAGGTTCATTTTCTAGGCAGAAAATTAGTTTTCCCCCTTCTAGGAGGAGTGATTTATTTTTTGAGTATAATCAGCTGCAATATTCTTGCAGTGTGCAGGCAAATTGAAGCAGTAACTCTAAGAGGTGGGAATTTGCTAGTTTGTTTTAGCCTTAACTCCGAAAGCCAAATTTTGACAATTTAAATGTGTTCACTGCTATTATTTTCCAGAAATATCCAGCTGCTGCGTTTTGTGGGAAGAGTTTAAGTGGATTGAAGCTACTTCTTGTCCAATTTTTGGAGGAGATTAAAAGCTTCCATTGCATCATGGCTTATAAATTCATTAAAGTACATTAATTTAGCAAGGTGTGTTGAAAACTTCCTGTCATAAGAGGAAGTATGTGACCGTTTAATTTAGAAGATTATTCTGCTTCTCCCATCCTTCTTTTTTCTCCCTCATAGGACTGAGAGAGACCTAACTAGAGCTCTGTGGGAAGAAAAGTCACGCTTCAGTTGGATATTTTTTTTCTTAATCTATTTACCTGTTTCATTTCATACTGTTATGTGTCTGTCTTTATAATTCCCTCTCCATCAGTTGTCTGGACACATCAAACTAATTATTCAAAGAATATTGTGGGTTAGACTTGTAGAATGTTTCTGAAAATAAGTTCATTTTATGAAGAAAAAAAAAAAAAAAAAGAGGAGGAAAAAGAGTGCCTGGGCCAAATGACTCTGTTCTAGCTGGATTTATGCTGGTCTGATTCCAGTAGAAGTATTCTTGGTGAGGTTTGCTTGGGGAAAGGAGAGTCAGATCCTATTTCTCAAGTTTTTCACAAATAGTAAATGAGCATAAATTATTAAATTGATCAAAGATAATAGTGAAAGTTGTAAATAATGGTGGATTTACCAACAATAGCTTGATAACCACACCTTAATTCAATGTATTGCTTAAAGAACATAGATGTTGCCTTTGCAGCCATGAACTTATTCCGCCCACTTGAATTACTTCTTTGAATAGGAATTTGAGATGCCATATCGAATTTTCTATCATAAAAATATCTCACTGGGTGCTTCAGTTACTGTATGAATTTGGTTTAAGAGCAGTCTAATTTCTTTTGTCTATGGCTTCTTTATTCCCTCCTAACTTCATTACCAAGTATCTTGAACATACTGCTTGAAGCCTTAAGCTTTGATAAATCTTACCACTTATTCTAGAAAAATAAATGGTGGACAGTGCTTTCTCATAAAGGGCCTCCTGAATTTTTTTTCTGGCATTTTGGAAGCACTAACTGGTACTTCGAGAGTCGAAGATCCTTAAAAAATGTGTCCCTCCTTTGGAAATTTAGGACATATTCCCTTCTGTGTTCAGATTTCTTCTAGTGCGCAGCTATCCAAATTACCTCCACAGACCTGCTTGTTTGTCCCCTGCGCTGTCAGAATCAAAACTTTGAAACTTACTCCTCATGTAGAGCATAGCTGTAACGAGGTTAAATTGTTGAGGGGAGGCAGTTACCACAATAGGCATACTGCAAATTTGCAGCCCCTTGCAAAGAAGGGCATAGGTTCCAACTTAAGGAAATGCATCTTGAAAATGAAACACTGAGCCTCTTTTTGCAGAAAGCCACTTCAGCTGCTGACATAATAAGCCTCAGAAAGCTTAGTTCCAGTGTTACTGACTTACCTGCTTTCAGATCTGTGTACAGTGTCCATGCCTCTCCCTGTTATAGTGTCCATGAATCTCATTGCTTGCTGTTCTCCTCATCTGTATGTCTCTGCATGAAAAGTCATCTATAACTGCATGGACTATGAGAGTAGCTATTGATTTCTCATGCATATATCAGTTAATGTGGCTGTGACAAGGGAATAGCAGTAGTCACTCTGTGGGGGAAAAGCTAGGATCAAGGAGAAAGTAATAGATATGCAGGGAAAAATCCTGAGGTTGTGTCTGAGCATGTAACACCCAGAGACACGATTTGAGTGTAAATTCTGATCCAAGTTTAATAATGCCAAGTGCAGGTTGGGAACAGCAAATGGCTGCGCAAGTGAACAGCTAGAGGCTGTTTGTCTGGAAAGAGGGAGTACAGGGCACTCAACCAGGTGAACAGACAGACGACATGTTCGGTCATCTAGGTAACTGGTAGTATCATTTTCAGTGGTCACTGCAGCTAAAAAGCAGAGGGTTTTGTCCTTTTTTAAAAAAAGGAATCGGACTAGGCAGGCTCACGCTTGTCAGCCCACAAGGAAGCAATGTCAGTAACTTGTTCTGTAAATAACTCTTTGGCTGGTGATCAGTAGGTCAGATTGTGGTGATGCTTAGTGCAGTGGAAACTGAAGGAGGAAATGTGTCTCTGGTAGTAGCAGGGAGATGACCATCTCAACCCTTTGAGGAAATTTTGATGGGTTTTACAGACTTGTAAAGGATTAGGGAAGAAAGCTGTGTTAAAGTGGGCAAGAGCACAGAAAAGGAAAAGGGGAAGACTTTAAGGGGATGTATTTACTGAGAAGAGCAAATGGTATGATTTGGGCTATCTAAGAAGAAGGGTTCACTGTATGGATCAGGTTAAGCTTTAAATAGAAAATAGTTGGATTTGTAAGGGAAACAAATAGAGGACTTACAAGACTGTTAACTCCTCCCAATATTTTCAACCAAGCTAGATGAAATATTTTCTGAGAAGATAACATTTATATTGTAAACAGGCTATTATATTATTTCAGGACATAAAAGTAGCTGGAGTTGATGTGAAGGATTTAATGGATTAAACAGCTTTTTTTTCCCAGAGTTAACAATGATTGTGACATTCTCATAGGTTGGTTTGATATACAGTTCAGGAACTGTCAGTGGTTGTGGGTTTTGCACATTGGAGATGCAATTCTTTTTTCTACATTTTGTAGTATTTCATATACTGCAGTTCTTGGGGGAGGGTCCTACTGAGAAGCTGGGAACTTTACTGTGGAAGAGTTAAGGTTGTTACATATTCTCTTTGGGGAAGGTGGGGCATTCTGATGAAGCATGTCGCTGTTTTAGAGGGTAGTTTTGTTGGCTGGCTTTAAAAACCAAATGAAGTTAAGTCCTTTACTAGGTCTGTTACACATAGAACTTTATTTGATTGGAGCTCTATACTTTTATTTCCTAGAGTTGTACTTAGGCTTTGGGTGAACTCCTTTTTTAAAAAAAGAAAAGAAAAGAAAAAAAAAAGAAAAATCCCTCTGACAGTCCTACTCTCTTTAATCAAAATGGTATGTAAAAGAATGGTTCTGTGTTGAAGGTCTTGTGATGGCACGATAAATGATACCAAACACAATAGGATGCAGTTGAAAATCCCTTGAGAGATTGAGTCAAAGATGACATGTATTTTCTGTTTCTGTTTGGTGTTTGAGTTACTGGAAGGATTGCCTCCCTTCATAATATCAAGGAGAAACAAAACTACCAGGAAATCCTTATGAGTGGAAATACCAGAATCTAACAAAAAATGTGGTAATGCAATTGTACTACTAATCCACTCTGATCAGGTTGATGATAATGATCGAGAGTTGCTAAGTAAGATTATAGAGAAGCTGAAAATTTAGGGGAAGTATCAACAGTAGTACATTTCAACTCTCCACATAGAGGATCAATGCCTCATCAGGATGAGACGTACAGATAAAATTTTTGGATGCTTCCTAGAACAGCTGGTTTTAGAACCTGTGAGAAATGATGCCAGTCTAGATTTGGTTTGGGGTATTGCACAGGACCTAGTTCAGGCTTAGGTTCAGGGTCCTAGTTTTAGTGGAGGTCTGTGTTTAGCATTGTTGTCAGAGAGCTGATCAAATATAATGGTTTCAAAAAAAATTAAGGAGGCAATCATAGGAGAAGGTTAGCTTTTCAGAAATATGAAACTTGCCCAAATGAGGAAAAGAAGAAAGCACATAAACTTGGCAGCTCCCCTTCTTTAAAGAAACAAAAAAAATTAAGGGGACTGGAAAAAAAAGAATTTGAGGAGCACTCTGCAAAGGATTCTCAAGCTGAGAGCAAAGAGATCCAAAACCAGGAGGTCAGTTATGCCAAACCACAGAGGTTTTTACACCAAAACCAGGACGTCAGTTAAGGAATCAGTCGGGCCTCATAAGGACCAAGGTGTAAGAGACCCGCAGGGATAATAAAGCCTTAAGAGCAAGACGCAGTTCTTGGTGTTGGACGTCACTGCTGAAGATGTTTGAGGAATTACCATCTTCTGTGCATTCTGTAGCAGCAGATCAAAAGAGCTAGGTCAATGTACTGTAAATATACAGGAACTATTAGATAGAAATAGACAATTTACATGTCACTCACTAGGACCAGATGACATTCAACTGAGAATCTGAAAAAAACTCAGATGTGAAGTGGCAGAACTGCTAGGCAAGGTGTGCAGTCTAACACCATAATGGTCACTGTGCCAGAGGAACAGTAGATTGGAGTCATGCTGGCAGTCCACAGGCAGATGATCTCTAGACAGGATCCTGGAAATGACAGACTGCTGATTTTGACTTTCATCTTATCGGAAATGATAGAGTCCACAACAAAGAATAAGACACTGAGTGCATGGGAAAAAAAACCAGTTTGTTCAGAAAGAGTCAGTTTGGCTTCTTTAAAGGGAAAATCTGTTTCACTAACTTCCTGGAGCTCTATGAAGGTGTCAGTAAGCATGTGGATAAAGAGGATCCAGGAAACGTAATAGATTCAGGCTTTTTAAAAGCCTCTGATGAGATTCTGTATCAAAGCTTATTAAAAAACATGGAATTGGAGGAAAGGTTCTTAAATAGACTAACAGCAAGCTAAAGAGTTGAAAGCCAACAGAGTATAGTGATCAGCTTTTGGAGTGAAGAAGTCTGTAGTCAGGTCCCTTGGAATTAATGCTGGGAGCGGTTTTAGTCAACATCATCATTAATGACCTGGAGAAGGTAGTCACAATTGACGTCTCCAAGTCTGTGGACAATGCTAAGCTCTTTTGGGTAGTCAAATGCTATGCCAAGGGAGAGGAACTCCGAAAGGACTCATAAAACTGAGTGGGTGGGCAAGTTAGTGGTAGAAGAGCTTTAAACTTAAAGCATCTAGGGAAAAGTAATCTAAACCTCGCTTACACAATATTGAGCTGAGTCACAAATCAGGAAGGAGGTCTTGGAGTCAGCCTTGACAATTCTCTGAAATCATCAGCTCAGTGCAAGTAATACTCAAAAAAGCTAGTGATGTGTCATCATTCCTTCATCAGGAAGGGTGTTGAGAACAAGACGGAGGTATCATCTTGCTGCTCTATAAAACTATAGTGTGCCTGTATTTTTAGTACTGGGTAGAGCTCTGCTTGCATCTTAAGAAGGGAGTAGTGAATTAGGCATGATACAGGGAAGGGGAATTAACGCTACAGAGATTAGAGTAGCTAGCTGCCTTAAAAGGAAAGACCTAAAAGTCTGGGATGCTTCAATTTGTAGAAGAGGAGGCTGAGGTGTAGATACAATCAAGGTTTGCAAAATCACAAAAGCAGTGCGTAAGCTGAGTGTGGAATTGCTCACCAAAGCCTGCAATACAAGAACTAGGTGGTATTTGAAACCAGTAAACAAACAGTCTGAAGCGGGTAAAAACTGGGTACTTCTTTACACACCAGGTTTGAGCTTCTGGAGCTTGTTGCTGTATGAGATTGTGGAGCAGACAGTTATCAGCAGGTTCAAAAAGTTTGTCCAAGAAAATGGCTCATCTCAATTGTGATCCATTGCAAGTGCTCAGTGCCAGAAAGGTGATTTGGCAAGGTCTTTATTTTATTGGTATTATATGTATCTTCACTTCCTTCAGTTTCTCTGGATACAAAGTTGTCCAATCGAAGTGAGGGAGTACTGTAGCTTAATGAGTAACCACTTTTCAGCTGATACATGGTGACTGACCAAATGCACCAATTACCTGCCCCTCTTGCCAAGAAAAACACAGTAGTTTAAACCACGATTTAGTCTGACAAATAATTTGTGGTTTAAGCTAGTACCTTTTGCTACACAGACCAACATACGGTCAGTTACTGCAATTCTGGTGATAAATGTTAACTCAGTAGGCTTTAGTACCAAACTTGTTTCCAACAGAAGTCCATACCCTTCTGTGCACTCTTACTTTTTTTTCCCCCTTTTATCTGTTTTTCCCCTCCCCCCCCCCCCCCAATGGTATCCAGCGCTCTTCTCACCTTGCTTAGGAAAGACTGTGTTTAAAGATTAGAAGTGAGTATAACTTGCTTAGATCCAGAACTGTAAATAAGACTCAACAAATGTTGTTTAGATCATCTCGTGTTTTGGTAACTGATGTAATGTCAAAGCCACTGGTGCAGCAGTGGTGAAACACATGTGCAGCCTTAGCTGTGAAAGCAACGTCCAACAGAGTCAGATCAATGACTGCATAGCTTTTAAAAGGAGTCCTTGTCAACACAAGTGCAGCAGAGCACCATCTCCTCTCTATCTGTGACTAGAAGAAAGGCATGAGAAACTGCTTTGAACCAGATGGTTATTCCTTCTAAATGAAATAGGGATCTGAGCTGAGTCATTTTCATTCAGCTCAGTTTACTCTGTGTATCTTGTAGAAGATGCATTTAGTGCATCTTGCTGCACTTTGCTTTGCACGCAAAAGAATGCAAGTGAAGTATGAGGAAATAAAATAGTTGGGGATGGGGGAGGAAGGGAAGGGGAATCAACTTTGAAATATTTCATACGGGGCTGTTTTCTTGAGGTCAGATACCCCTATACAACATTGACAACCAAAATAATCGGTGACTATTAAGTTGGAAATGACTAAATTTAAAATGTGACAATAAAGGAATTGCCATTATCAATGCTAGTAGTTCTTTCTTCCTGTTAACACTTTTTACTGCTTTCATCTGGGCTGTTAAATCACAGTGCAAGCATGAAGCTTTGAACATCTTTGAGCCAGTTAGCATGCTCTTCAACATCCAGATCTGCCAATACTGAAAGGAGTGAATTAAATGTGTAAGCAAAGGAGCATAACATGTATCACCTTGTTCTTTTGATGACTGTGTTACACACAGCTAACTAGCAGCAAACAAACTCCTGAAAAGAAACTAGACAGTGTACCTCAGCAATCTGGGGTAAAACACAATGCTTGCCTGTCTTGCTAATCCTAAAACGAATACCAGAAATACAAAATCTGCAGGGTTTATGTCAAGAATCCAAACACGTCAAGATACGGGTTGTTGCATAGCACATTTCTTGTCTCTGCCTGTAGCAAGCCTTCCTTGTAGCGTGAAGGGGGGGAATCTAAAATATCTTTAAAAACCATTCTGTCTAGTGTGTTTCTGAAACAGTTAAAATTCCACAGTCCCTACATTTCCCCTGTATTGTTAAATGAAGAGTTTGTTGTATGAGCTCAAATGGGGTCTCTTGGCTCTCTGCCTTTTAAACCCACCCTTGCAGAAAAGCATATGTGGAGGCCTGATCCTTCCCTTTCATCTGCAGTTCAGTATTCATTTGATAGTGTTGCAGAACTGAGGGACAAACTAATCCACAGTTCAGGCTATGCTCTAAAATTCAACACATCAAAAACTCCCGGTATTATCCTGGTCAGTGAAGTAACTGCTGCCTGGCTTGTGGCTGCCCTCAGCTGCAGCCTTGTAGAGCAACCTTGGTCTTCCTGTTCCCTGACCAGTAGCTCAGGTGTCTGTGAAGGACCTGACAATAATTTTGCTGCCGGACACACTGCAGCATGGCATAGCTTAGGTGAGGACTGGGGGCCCAAACCTGAGCTGAAATGAGGCTCCTGGGCCTATGGGAAGGGTGTGCGTGGAGGGGCCAGGTGAGGCAGCTCAGAAGAACTGAAGCTCGATAACTTTTGGATTTTACAGCAAATTAGCATTAG
The DNA here is from genome assembly GCF_036370855.1 of Dromaius novaehollandiae. Taxonomy (NCBI): domain Eukaryota; kingdom Metazoa; phylum Chordata; class Aves; order Casuariiformes; family Dromaiidae; genus Dromaius; species Dromaius novaehollandiae. The sequence continues at coordinate 88,618,300 of NC_088098.1, forward strand.
AACTGAAAAAGGCAAAGTGATTCTGTAACCATTGATCTATTATTTCAGCGTGCAGGGATGCTATGATATGCTGGCCAACAGCTAGTTAGTTTTCACGCAAGTTCACTTTCATGCTCTTGCCAAAGCATTTTTTTGGAGTTGGAGTGGATAAGAGAATATTGCCCTGCTGCTTGGGCTGTCCTAGCTCACTCAATCCATGCAGCGTCCAAAACTTTCTATTAACTTTTTGTCACTGCAAACCTCACTGAAAAAATAGTAGGTGGAAATAAACAGTTTTCTGATCTCTGATACTGCTTATCTGTATTGATTTTGAGAAAACATGCATATAAATGCAGAGGATTAAAGTACATTCTGATTTTATACTTCCAGGTTCCTGAGCATGCTGAACTTGCCTGGATTCTTGGGTGCTTAACTAATGTGCCACGTTTACTACGCTTACCCCAGTGGAAGGTATGATCAATTTAATAAATTGGAAGGGAATGTATGGGAATTAAATAGGAGAACTGTTGTCCTTGAAATACCTCATTATCTCTGAAGTACCAACTGTATCTTGGTTATCCTTGCTGTGTGGTTAAATATTTCTTTAATCCTGTTGCAGAAGAAGGAAAAGGTGTTTTTCCAGGTCTGTTGCTATCAGTGCATGTGTTTGTTTGGGAAACTACAGGATAGTATTTTGGTAGAGACTTGCAGAAAAGATACTAAATGGGCAGGAGTGTTTTTTAATTTCACTAAAATAAGTTTGTTAAAGTGCTTGGAATTATTTCAAACCTTATTTAATAATAAAAGTAAAAAACTCCTAGACATTCCAGTGGAAAAATTGAGCCATTCTGGTTAAGGAGTTCCATAGAGAGCTTGAGAGCTTTTCTTTTTCTGCAATGAAGATTGGCTCTTCTAAAGGTTTTTTTGGTAGATGGTGCAAAAGAAGCTTTTGTTGCAAAAAGAAGTACAGAAAATATAAATATTAGAAAGATGCTGAGTGATTGAGTTAATGCACCTTAAAATGTTTGCCTTTAAAAGTTTCAAATGCTTAACTTCATCCTGATACTAACTCAACATTACTACACCAACTGCATTCTTGCATTTGATTTCCTTGGATTTTATTTTGGTGTTTAGTAAACAGAAAAATCAAAAGGCAGGAGAGAGAAGTATCAAGAGAGGGAAAAGAACCTTAAGAGCAGTTTGGCTTGCAGAGTTCAGAGCAGTCTTAAATACCTCCAGATGTTTTCTTTTTTGCTGTTTTTCTTCTTAATTAAATAAAAACAGTAAAACTTAAATCCAGCAACCAGTGTTAATGCATGGCATAGATTAAAGCCAACCTTTTCAAACCTGAGGTTCTAAAGTTAAGCTCTTAAATCCAGCTTTGCCTGGATTGACTTTCCAAATCTACAGATAGGTGTTACAGGTGCAAGGCTTTGCAAATTAAGTCCCCTGAACTTAGGCATTTAGAGATGTAGAGAGAAGAGAGGATCTACATGAGAGGGAGAAGAAAATCTAAAGAATTTGAATAGTCTTAGTGAAATAATTACATTTCTAGGGATTCCAGCGTAGTTTAACAATCGTTAAAAGCAAAAAGTAGATAAGTCATTTCTCAAACAGCCTGAAGACATCTTGGTTGAAATGATCTATATCTTAGTGTGGTAAAGAACTTCTGGGCAATGGGTGGATTATGGAAGCAATGTGAACTGGTGGAGAGAAGGCTGGACTCTGCCTCTGTGGACCTGGGTGTTGCTACTAGCTGTCATGGATCCTCTTGGTGACTGTGGGCAATCACTCCCCTCCATATTTCTTGATCTCTTATCTGTGAAGCACACGTATTAATTAATGCCTTTTATATCTCTTCTGTAAGGTGTTTCAAAGCTTACTGCTGAAAATGCTGTTTAAAAGGTAGTGGTTATCATTAATAAGTGCAATAACCCAGTATATTGTTCTGTATTTTTAATCATTTGAGGTAGTAAGATTGCAAATAAAAAGAAAATACAAGCCTGTATTTTCTCCCTAATAAAATATCAGAACAGTAAAAGAGAATTCATAAATATAGGACATAAAATGGGACTTGTATAATAGCAAGGAGCACATTCTACTTGGCATGCTTTTCTCTAGAGTTACACAATGAATGGAGTGGTTGCAACCCTCAACACTCAAATTAATTGGAGTTCTAATTAATTAAAATCAGTGTCGGACTTTGACATCGTTAGCCAAAAGGGTGATTTCTCTCTGTTCTTCTTTTGCAAACAGATGAAGTGTACCAGCCAGAATAATGAAGGAACCGTTGGTTTGTTGACCTACCCTGTGCTTCAAGCAGCAGATATTTTGCTGTACAAGTAAGAGGCAGAATGTGAGCCCACAGGCAATGTCTGTTCAGCTGCTTTAAAGTGAACGTTCATCAGGTCAACATGTTAAATTTTTAAGTGGGGGAGCTGAGTGTGATTAGATTGGAAGATTAGAAATGGATGACTTTTTTTTTTTTTAACCTCTCAAGTAAAATCTAGCCAGGGTTGAAAGTGGCTACAAAGGCAAAAAGCTGGTCACCTCAGGCCAATTATTAGGGAATTATGACACCTATTGCTTTTAATTTATACATATTACATGCTTGTGCATGTATATACTTTTTTTTAAGTAAGTATGCTTTATTTTACGCAGTGCAGCATAGAGATACTTGAGCTGGCTCTATGCATGATACTCGTGTTATTGTGGAGTTCTGTATAGATGGATTGGGATTGCTGAAAAAGTGAATAATTTAGTGTGTCATTACAGCTCTGCGCCTTGTGGTATCTGGGCTAGCTCAAGTTTCTCTGGGATACACTACCTAATGTAATGAAAATACACCCTAAAGAGGACTGGTGACTTAGCACGCCCAAGTTCCTAGCCTAGCTGCTAGAGCTTGTAATGCATTGTCATGAAGTCTGGTATTTTATAGTGTGATGTAGATTGTCTCTATAACTAAATGTCAGAGACAACGCACAGTGTATTAATTATTTCTGTGTTCTACCTGTATGTACTTTGTAGAATTGTTCTGAAGTAGGCGACATTGCGAATATTTTTTAGGACAGAGAAATAACATAGAGCTTTTAGGAGGGAGACTCTGGGAGGACAGAGTAACCAAGATTAGCAAATTGTATTTCTAGAGAAATTTAATCCTAAGTGATTATTAGTAGGGGAAATCAGTAATGTCAGAAGACTGGTAGATGATATTTCTAATTCACTCATATTTTAACTAAAAATAATGGGAAGCAAGTAAAAGGAAAAATGAATTTGAACATTAGAATAATCTTGAAAATAGTGAGCCCCATTTGATTGGCAAGTAGTAATTTGGGGTGATTTCTGACTTCATCAGAAATCACCTTGCTTTGTTTGAGCTCAACCATGTGTGTCTCTTGCATCTCTTAATAAGATCCTGTGATTCATCACTCCGTAGTGAAGCCTGCCTTTTGTTTGCTGCTAAGTGTATTAACAGCAGGCTGTCCAAATAGAGAACAAAACAAGGAGGTGAAAGAGAAATAATGTCTCTTTGAGGAAATTTGGCATAGTATCTTTGATAAGAAATGTTTTAATGTAAAAACATAAGATAGGGAACAAAAGGTGAGGAGAAATGGTAACAGAGGAAGGGAACAGCAGTCCGGGAAGAACTAAGAGCTGGAGGAGGGGGAGAAACAGTTACTAATTCAGATGAACCAAGGATCAAAGAAAAAGGAAAATGGACAAAAGTTAAATATAGGTATAAAAAGGTAAAAATAGATTAAAAAAATAAAAATAGTAACAAAACAAATATTAAACAGCAAGGAAAAAGGAAAAGAATCGTGCAGAGGCGTTTATAACAACAGTATGCTTTCTGTTTAGTGGCCAGCTATCTGAATATGGAACCATTTTGGCATGTGGAAACATTTCTTTTGACCGGCTTAAAGTGTATCGATTATGGTAACTGATTTTCTTTATGTTAGTTTTAGGCCACTGTGGTTTCCTATTGGCTACTGTAGCTGTTTTTAGGTTGCCTTGCTGACTATTTGGTGGGGAATAAAAGTGGACAAATTGATTCCTGGATGTCAGCCCAGTGATTCAGAATAGGAAGTAAAGGAATACCATGTTGAACTGAAATTTTCTGGGAGCTTAAAAGATGCATAGTGAACTTTCTTACACTGGAACATGTCCAGGATTCAGAGCTGAATACCTCACAAATCTTAGGGAAAAAAAAAATCAGCTGGGAGGAGGGGTGAATAATCAAAAGCTGGCAAGACTTCAAGTCTTCCTCATCTAAAAGGATCCTATGTTTTTAGTGAGGGTGATCAACTGTGGGAAAGAATCACCAGAGGAAGTAATGGATTCTTCACCTCCTGATGTCCTCAGATGCAGATTGTATTTTCCTGCAGAACTGCATTGAGGCTATTGAGCTCAAAGTAGAAGATCAAATGGTCCTTTGATCCTCACAGTCCTAATCTAAGAATGGTAACACTTATGGCAGTAGAAACACTGACCCACATGATATTTATGTAATACTGACCCGTGAGGAAGAACCACTCTCTCCTTTCCTTCGCTTGATAAATCCCCAGTAGTAACTTCTCAACAACAGTTATGTCTTCATGAGACTTGACAAGGCAAGATGCTTGGACTTTCTGCCTTGCAGATCTTTCTTGCTTTGTTCACGCACTGCAACACATGCTCTTTGATCTCTAAAAAAACAGCAAGAGATACTACAGAAACCCTTCTTTGAGTTGAGTTTAATGATTTGCTCTTACTGGTATCTTTATCATACATGTTTTCATAAAGGGATGTTTTCACTCTTGGAGAGGTGCTTCATTTCAGCAGAAAAAGCATATTCATACTCTGCTACAGTCAGCTTGGGATCTTGTTCACACAGCACCTATATCTAGCTGAGACTGAGTATTTGGCTCCATCTGGCCCTCAGTCATGGCAGGAGCTATGACAGTCTTGAGTAACATTTCAGCAGAACCAGAGAGCTTTGCTGAATTTCCTGTATCTGTCTTCTATTAAAAGGTCGACACATGTTCCTGTTGGAGAAGATCAAGTCGTGCACCTGGAACTAGCCCAAGATATAGCACAACATTTCAACAAGAAATATGGAGAATTCTTTCCTGTGCCCAAAGCCATTTTAAGTGAGATGGTTGTGCTTAATTTTTTTCTTTTTTCTAAACTGCTGTGCATGGTTGAAAATGGATATAAATGTGTGGAAGCAGTTTCAGGGACCAGAAAAAGGAAACAAACTGATGACAAAACAGTGGAAAAGTAAAAACTGACAACAAGAGACTAGAGGCTGTAAAACTGAACTGCCAAGACGGACATAGGGCTTTGTTAATGTCTGGTAAAGGAATGCCTGTGGCATCTGATATTCCAGTCTTGGGGGGCAGATGCACTCTGTTACTGCCAGTCAGCCTTGCTTCAAGTGCAGGGCCTTTTAAGAGTGGAGTCTCTACTCCATGTTGCTAGTTCAGGAGACATGTAAGGAGCAAGACAAGCAACATCTAGCAGGCAGAATTCTGCAGTGTTTAAGTTTACATTAATGTTTACGTTAAACATGCTATACAGTTTTTAGGTTTATTACTACAGTGCTCAAAAATCCTTTAATCCTTTAAGTACGCTTAAATACTTGCGTATTTCTATAAGGGTTTCTTACAGAGCTTAGACTCTCCATTTTTGATCTTAGTCTCCAGGAGACTTACAAGGAAAACCTCTTCAACCATTTTTGAGCTACAGGGTCATAGGCCAGGGGGTGAGGAGGAGTCAGATGGCGCAAATGGCATGTTTGTTAAGAAACATGAAGAACTAGGCAAGAAAGAAGCATTGCATCTTTGTTGTAAGTAATCTAGAGGAATGCACAGCAGAGACCTTCGCCCCCAAAAGGGCAAGGAGCTCTCACCTTAGAAAAAACAGGCTGTAATAAACCTGTCTTGATTTTCAAGCCTCAGTGACAAAAATGATATTAGTCCCAGGGTGTGGCTTAGAATATACTGGCTATTGCAAACTCTGCAACATCTAATGAACGATTGAATATTAAGCACTGTAATGAGGAGCTGAGTGTACCCTAAGACACAGGTGAGATATTATATCAGGAAATAAAAAGCTCAAAATGAAAAAGGAACTTTTCACCTGTGTCATGAAAAGCATACCTCCACAAGTATTTACAAACCAATGGCAGGTACAAGGTGACTGGTGGATTTTAGGGGGTTATTCAGGCTTGCCAGCTGTAGGCAGCTAAATCATCTGGGCTTCCTCAAATTTAAGAGATTCCTCCGAAAGACAATTTAGAACAGAGCCCCTTCTGGAGCAGCCTGATTCGTGCTCTCTAAGAGCCCTTGTCCCTTCACTAACGTATAAGGAGCTGATGGGGAGTATGTGGGTAATTTAGTTGTCTGTATTAGATGTGTAAAAACGATTGGTGTGAATTAGTGCCACTAGATCAGTCATAGTTTAGGTGCTTGGTGAATGATGTTTCTTGGGAAAAGGCTGGAACAGTTTGGGTTTATGCCTTTAAAATGTGTTGCAGCATTCCTCTAATGCTATTATTCTGTTTCATGTATAGGCATGTAACTTGCTAGTTTGTATGATACCTACATCTCTTTTATCATCTAAACAGTGTTTTCCCTCTAATGGAGCCCATTAGTTTTTGTTTAGGGAACTCTTGAGAACTAACTGTCTGTATTGATATTCAGGAGAATTACCAAGAGTTTTTGGGTGGGAGAGTTTCCTAAAGTAAGGAGATGAGTTGTTCTGGGATTCTTTTGAGGCAGTGCATTTAACCTTTTTCCCCAGTGTTATGGAACCTTTTGCTAATGTTCAGCCCTTGCTCTCTAGGTAACCAGGCTCTCTTGTCCCCAGTGCCAAGAATATAAGGGAAGAGAGAGTTTGCGGGGGAAATGAGCAAGTAGCCACAAAAGATATTAGGAAATGTTCCAGCAGAAGTATCTGTTCAGGGAGGAGAGAAAACAAAGAGGGGAGAGAAATAGGAGGTTTTCAATCACTTCATAGGAGGAGAAGAATGACTTAGTAGGACAGCAGTAAGGACTAAACAGGAGTGTATGTAATTGCACTCAGAACTCTTTTTTAAGCAAGGACAGACTGAGAACTGACAAATTTTGATGTGCTGCTACAAAGTGTTCTCACCAGTCATCGTAAGAGATAATTATTTGTGTGTGTGTATAACTATGACTTTTTTTTTTTAAGGTACAACAAAGAAGATAAAGTCCCTCAGAGATCCAGCAGTGAAGATGTCTAAGTCAGACCCACAGAAGTTAGCTACTGTTAGTGTAGCAGACAGCCCTGATGAGATAGTGCTGAAATTTCGTAAAGCTGTGACTGACTTTACGTCTGAGGTGACCTACGATCCAGTGAGTCGTCCTGGTGTCTCTAATCTGGTGTCCATTCATGCCGCCATAACAGGACTTAGTATAAAAGAAGTGCTGCACCAATCTGCTGGTCTCGACACTGCTCGCTACAAAATGGTGGTAGCAGAGTCAGTTATTCAAAAATTTGCACCTATCAGGAATGAAATCAAGAAACTCCAGGAAGACAAATCCCATCTGATAAAGGTTTTAGAGGATGGAGCAGAGAAAGCCAAAGAACTGGCTGCCCCCATCTACCAAGAAATAAGAAGACTGGTGGGATTTCAGTAAAAACTGATGAATGGTTGCAAGGACTTTTTTTTCCCCCTGGGGCAGCCATTTTTTTGTTTGCATCTTCTTAATCATTTCAGTTTGAAACAAAAACTTGTATCCTGGAAAATCAAAGTAGACTATCAAAGTTTTTGCATCAAAAATGTGCATAAAGCCAGTTCTTCCTAGTGGGACCAGCATCAAGCTAGTCTGTATGGTCAAAGGAGGAAGGTGCAGGCAATCACAATTCACAGAGAAATTCCACAAAAGCGGGATAGCAAGTTTGCCCAGCTGGGGCTTGTTTTTTGTTGTTGTTTTTTTTATTGACCACTGCAAAAAGCTGAGTTATAGGCAAGGTAATTAGAATCTAGCAGAAAGAGTTGTAATCTTCTTGAGAACCTTTCTTACTGTGCATACAGTCTTGGTCTTGTTACAGAAAGACAGCTCATCCCATTGATGGTTATCCTGCTTTGATATGGTAGTAGAACGTGTTCTTGGATAACCAGAATAAAAGCATGAACTTTGACAAATCAAAATGCTCAGGGCATTGGTAATGGAGAGAGAACTTATTACCTCTTCCTGTCGCCTCTGCAAACTCAGTCTGATTTCATATCTGCATCTAGTTTGTGTGAAGTGAGTTAGTCTGTCTTATCTAATATATGTACACCCATATTGTAAAAGCCTCTGTAACTACCATGCTAGATGGCCTCTCTGACAGTCAGTCCAAAGAATCCAGTGATTGAGAATTTTTTTTCTGACACCGGTGCCATCCTGCTGGTCAGGTCTGAGGTACTTTGGCAGGAAACCACATGTACCACAGCTGCTCCTTTTCTACCTGTTATTTGGTTATGCAGGGAACTCCAGGATTGTCAACTCAGCATCGAGTCTAGGATTCCTTTAAAAAACAGGCAGGGGGAAAGATGTTATCCTGGGTGGAGGAGATTTTCAGTTGAGAAATCAGAGAACTGTCTGTAAAATTTACAAACTTATTTGTTTAAAAAAGTGTGCTGAAGTCAGAGCCAGAACCATGGTCAAAATATTTTGTCAAAATGGGATTAAATGGATTTTTATGAGGTTTCACTACTGATCCTGGAGAAAGATCCATAATGAGTTAGTCTCTGCTGATCTTATGCCTGACAAGTCCCACTGATTGGGATTTACAGACCATGTCATTTGTTGGGGAGTGTGCAGCAAAGGGGAACTATCAGAAGGAGACACTCTCTCCTGAAGAGCAGGTAGTAGTACATGCTCAAAGCTAACTAAAGCCTTAATTGTCCTGCGCCAGCACGTTCATCCTGTGCAATTGCACTGGTGCTCTGCATTTGAAACTGCTATAATGAAATGTAAATTGAGTTCATTTAGTACTCTGGAAGCTTACAACCATGGCAGCTACTGGAAAGAGGGAAGTCAGTGTCTATGAAATATGCCTATGGCATTTGTCACAGCTGACAGCAGCCTAACATGACTGAGTCAGTAAAACTGCCTTTTATCCATGTAATGCAGATTTTTTTTTAAAGCTATGTCGTTTTTAATTAGTTATCACAGTGAGGTGATTCAGAAATGTTTTTTTTTTAATTTTGCAAAAGACGTAGTCATAGACTGGATGTTTAGGATTCTGCACTGAGACCTGTATTTGTTTGTTAAGGATCTGAATAAAGAGAACCATGAAGCAAGAACCTGATGATGACAAAGTCAAGACTAGAGGAGCAGGGTGGTGGAGAGAACAACGAGAAACCAAACTCAGTGTAGACAAGTCTAAGGTAATGTCCTCTGGAAAGAGTAAGAGTATTCCTGAATATTCCCACGTCTCAAAATAGCTGTAGCAGATTGGGAAGGGGCAGAGGTATTGCTGTGCATATTTACTTTTGTAAACCTTCCTTTTGTCAGTATTTAACAACAGATCTAAGAATTCATTAGTTTGCACAGGAACTAGGAGAAAAAAACTAAGACACTCATCAAATACAGTTAACATTAAAGATAAAGGCATACTGGGTTCACTTAACTCCCTTCTGTTTGTATCACACCTTTAACCTGGTGACCAGAGAGGCTGAGGGATTTTATTTTTACAATCTCTTTAACCCTATTTTGAGGACTAATATTAGCATAGAGAGGAAGACAAAAGGAGGAACATGATAGAGGTAAGTTAAAATAAATGGTGTGGAGAGAGTTTTGTTACTTTTTGTAGTGTCCACACAAAATACATGCAATGGAATTTAAAAGTCAAATGAATAAATGTTTATAAAGATACATTGTCTGTACATGGTGCATATTTAATTAACCCACCTGCCACAAGTTCGGCTACATTTGGTAAGCAAGACTTAATAGAATAAAGAACAGGGTTTTAGCTGAACTTTAGCTGAAGTTACATCTGCATGTTTTAAGTATTTTTCTTTTGCACTAAATCTGCGGAGCTCTTGCTCCTTCCGTACATTAGAAGTCATAGCAGATAAAGTTAGGCAAAGCAAATATCCTCTTCAGTTGCAGCCCTCCTCAGCACAGCCTTGTTCAATTACTGCTGCTCACCCAACAATTGGCTTTAAGTGTTTGTTAGGGCACTTTGTGACACAGATTGGTTTGAGCAAAGATCACATGAGAGGTTCCTTAGGAGAAGCTAGCACAGTGCTTGTGGAGATGCTGAAAATCTTCAACACTAATGTATCTAGTTTCTATCTCCTCCTGCTTTTCACTTGCAAAGATAGGAACATGTATTGAAAGGACAAATTGTTTCAAGGACTTTTTACGTTTCTGATACTCAGGTCACCTAACATCTGAAGTTGGCATTCAACACACCTCCTTTGCAGTGAAAAGGAAATAGATGTATTTGTATGTCTTCAATACAATAAAAAGGGTGGGGAGTTGGAGGGAGAAGACATCAACAGGCAATTCTGCTACATTACCCAAACTGTTTTGAACAGAATGCTCTTCTCTAAGATGATTCGATTTTTCTGAAAATGACATAGGTGGAACAGGAAGAAAATCTTCAAAAGAGCCATTTCTGTGGATTAGGGTTTTAATATACTACATATTTAGCGATGTTTCAAGAAAGTTCTCTGTTTTATCTTTTTAACTCAGAAATAGATTGAGGTTTTTTTCCTCCCTTTTTCCCTGTCAATCAAACAAATCTTACTTGCCTGACCTATTTCCTTGGAATAAGGAAATATGCCTGTCTTTTCCAGGAAAGTTAAACTTCTGTAAAATAAACTTTAGTCTGTTGTTTGTTAACTTAAATAGGCTTTTTTATTTTAGTAGTTCCTGTGTGGAAGTTCTCAAAATAACAGCTACATCTTCCCAATGAGATAATCCCAATACCACTAACAGCCATGATCATCAGAGTTCCCTGAGAGGAGACAATTGTAATTTAGATGTTCGTAGGTATGTGCTACCCATTTAAGTTTTCGTAGAGCCTGGCTTTTCTGCGCTGTTAGCCATTTTGGCATTTGAGACGAGAGTCTAGCTGGACCTAGCCTGGCTGCCTCTTTGCATTCCCTGAGCATTTACCTAGCATCTGGGAGGAGCTTGGCAGAAGGAAGTTAAGTGTGAGGCAACACATGCTTGCTACTGTCAGTAAAATTTGTTTGATACCAAGCGACTGATCTCTTCCCTCCTCTTCTACCTTCCTGTTTTCTCTTCAGAATACCTTTGTAAGCACCTATTTCAAACCATTCTGTGGCTGTGTCTACTTTAGCAAAGTAGCGCAGATGAGTCAGAGCAGGTCTTCACAGCGAAGCAGTTGTGGAAGGCATGATATCTACATGCTACGTGTTTCAGAGGGGTTTGTCTCACACTAACACTAGTCTGATCCCGTGGATTGAGTATTTTTTTACAACTGGCATGCAGTAGGCACACTCCTGAAATGCATTTTCTAGTTTAGTTTCATCCAAACCACGTGCCCTGAGACTGCTCTGTGATGCCTGCCAAAGTGCAATAAGTGAGGACTGTGGGGAGAGTTCCTGCTAAAGCACAATCCTGATCTCAACTGTACTGCTAGTGTAGACACACCCTCTTGTATAGTTGAAGTTAACAAAAGATGTTCTCCAAGATTTGGAGAGAAAAAGAGCTCCAATCATGTGTTTCGTAGTTGAAGAAAGAAGAGTTGAAGCATAGAGAGGTATCCTTATCCCTTGCTGTCTGTGCTGCTTTTTGTTTCAGTTGCCCTTTCTCCAGTGATCCTCAAGTATGTGCAGTAATTGTGGTCTTAGTATCTAAATCTTTCACGTTCCTGTGTGTTCAGTGCACAAGAAGTACATATGATATTGATTGGGATCTGCAGTATCAGAACAGAGATGTACCAACATCCCTGGAAAAATGAAGAGATTTACGTACCTTTAGAGGAACAGAGGGAGATGAACAGCAACTACACAATGAGTGCCTATGTATTAAGATTTAACTGTGATGTTCATACACTTGAGACATTTATCTCTGCAGCCACTGGTTCCAGGGAAGTCGTCTTATTGCGTATTGGAAGACGCTGTGAGTCTTGGGCTTGATGGAGAAAAATGAGTTTGATCCCAATTTAGAGCACAGAATTTGTGGGAATTTCAGATTTGTTAAAAATGTCTTCCTCAACGGAGACTCTAGATGATGATTGGCCTCAAAAAATAACTATGGCATTGCTCCAGCATCTGCATACATCCCTGCCTTGGATAACTGGGATGTGTGAATAGGGTACAGTATGCTGGAATTTGTCTGTAACTCCTACATGTGTGGTTGAAATACAGTTACTTTTCAAACACCATAATCTAAGTTGCCGCAGGTTCACCAGAAAGCCTTGTGCACAATCTGTTTACAGTTCAGGCAAAACTCCTTAGTGTGATTATAGGTGCCTCCATTCAACGTTAGGGAGTTCATATGAGTGGACTGAAAGTTCAAGGAAGGAGGACAGTTAAATGGAGTCCATGGGGATGGACCTGCATATAAATGTTCTATATAGGTAATCTAGGTAATCAAAGCAAGTATTTTCTTATCTTTGGTCAGGGCACCGATGGTCCCGACAACAGTACAGCAATAACTACTGCTGGTAACAGCCCTTATGTCACTTTTTGTAGGAACTCTATATCTCATGCATTGAAGACTGTATAACAACACGAAACTCTTGCTTTTCTGGTCTCTGGAGTTTACTAGCTGATTGTTGCACCAGAAAGCTGTTTGGGAAACATGAGGAGTCCCCCAAAATAAAGCCTTTGTATAGCTTCCCAAAATAGGATTTTCTCAAGACAGCTTGTTCATGACAAACTGCAGTACCAATTACAGTAGTTGCTCTATGGTCAATAAGAGCCCAGGGTCCATTCTGAATCACTCATTCATATCCTTCATTACAGACATACGTTGGAGATATTTGTGGGTTCGGTTCCAGACCACCACAATAAAGCAAGTACCGGAATAAAGCAAGTCACATTAATTTTTTGGTGCATGTAAAAGTTATGTTTACACTATACTGTAGTCTATTAAGTGTGCATGATGTCTAAAAAAACATTATGTCTAAAAAACAATGTACATACCTTAATTAAAAAATACTCTATTGCTAAAAAATGCTGACCATCATCTGAGCCTTCAGCAAGTCATCATCTTTTTGCTGATGGAGGGTCTTGTCTTGATGTTGATGGCTGCTGACTGATCAGGGTGGTGGTTGCTGAAGGTTGGGGTGGCTGTGGCAATTTCTTAAAATAAAACAACAATGAAGTTTGCCAAATCAGTTGACTCTTCCTTTCACGAAGGATTTCTCTGTAGCATGCGATGCTGTTTGATAGCATTTTACCTACAGTAGAACTTCTTTCAAAATTGGAGTCAATCCTCTCAAACCCTGCTGCTGCTTTATCGACTAAGTTTATGTAATATTCTGAATCTTTTGTTGTCATTCCAACAATGTTCACAGCATCTTCACCAGGAATGGATTCCATCTCAAGAGACCACTTTCTTTGCTCATCGCTAAGAAGCAACTCCTCATCCCTTAAAGTTTTATCATGAGATTGCAGCAATTCAGTCACATCTTCAGGCTCCACCTCTAATTCTAGTTCTCTTGCTATTTCCACCACATCTGCAGTTACTTCCTCCACTGAAGTCTCGAACCCCTCCAAGTCATCCGTGAGGGCTGGAATCAACTTCTTCCAAACTCCTGTTAATGTTGATATTTTTGACCTCTTCCCATGAATCATGAGTGTTCTTAATGGCATCTAGAATGGTGAACCCTTTCCAGAGGGTTTTCAATTTACTTTGCCCAGATCCATCAGAGGAATCACTATCTGTGGCAGCTATAGCCTTACAAAATGTATTTCTTAAATAGTAAGACTTGAAAGTCAAAATTACTCCTTTATCCATGGGCTGCAGAATGGATGTTGTGTTAGCAGGCATGAAAACAACATTAATCTCGTTGTACATCTCCGTCAGAGCTCCTGGGTGACCAGGTGCATTGTCAATGAGCAGTGATCTTTTGAAAGGAATCTTTTGTTCTGAGCAGTAGGTCTCAACACTGGGCTTAAAATATTCAGCAAACCATGTTGTAAACAGATGTGCTGTCATCCAGCCTTTGTTGTTCCATTTATAGAGCACAGGCAGAGTAGATTTAGCATAATTCTTAAGGGCCCTAGGATTTTCGGAATGGTAAATGAGCACTGGCTGCAACTTAAAGTCACCAGCTGCATTAGACCCTAACAAGAGAGTCAGCCTGTCCTTTGAAGCCAGGCATTGACTTCTCCGCTCTAGCTATGAAAGTCTTAAATGGCCTGTTCTTCCAGGCTGTTTTCGTCTACCTTGAAAATCTGTTGTTTAGTGTAGCCACCTTCATCAGTTATCTTAGCTAGATCTTCTAGACAACTTGCTGCAGCTTCTACGTCAGCACTTGCTGCTTCACCTTGCACTTTTATGTAATGGAGATGGCTTCTTTCCTTAAGCCTCATCAGCCAACCTCTGCTAGCTTCAAACTTTTCTTCTGCAGCTTCCTCACCTCTCTCAGCCTTCATAGAATTGGAGAGAGTTAGGGCCTTGCTCTGGATTAGGCTTTGGCTTAAGGGAATGTTGTGGCTGGTTTGATCTTCTATCCAGACCACTAAAACTTTCTCTGTATCAGCAGTAAGGCTGTTTCACTTTCTTACCATTCGTGTGTTCACTGGAGTAGCACTTTTAATTTCCTTCAAGAACTTTTCCTCTGCATTCACAACTTGGCTAACTGGCACAAGAGGCCTTGCTTTCAGCCTGTCTCGGGTTTCAACATGCCTTCCTCACTAGGCTTAATCATTTCTAGCTTTTGATTTAAAGTGAGAGACGTGCAACTCTTCCTTTCACTTGAACACTTAGAGGCCATTGTAGGGTTGTTAATTGGCCTAATTTCAATATTGTTGTGTCTCAGGGAATAGGGAGGCCTGAGGAGAGGGAGAGAGATGGGGAACGGCCAGTCGGTGGAGCAGTCAGAACACACACAACATTTATCGATTGAGTTTGCCGTCTTATATGGGCACAGTTCGTGGCACCCCAAAACAATTACAATAGTAACATCAAAGATCACTGATCACAGATCACCATAACAGATATAATAATAATGAAAAAGTTTGAAATATTGCTAGAATTACCAAAATGTGACACAGAGACATGAAGTGAGCACGTGCTGTTGGAAAAATGGCACTGATAGACTTTCTCAACGCAGGGTTGCCACAAACCTTCAATTTGTAAAGACCACAATATCTGTGAAGCACAGTAAAGAGAAGCACAATAAAATGAGGTATGCCTGTACTGCTCTGATATATGACTTTCATCTGTTAATATGACTGAAGGATCTTGACAAACCTCAGAAAGGGTCTGGGTGTGGTTTTAGTAATAGCCACAATGTGGACCAACTAGTTTTGAGTCTTGAATCTAATGAACATGCTCTTTCAGTGGTCCAGCTTGGCTAGATTTATGTTCTTAGACAACAGAGAGATCTTTCACCTGTCCCAGTATCCCTGCGTCTGAGTTCCTGGATGTTTGTTACATGACAGATTGCTTCACAAACAGAAACTTGCTATTATACTAACATAGAGAGTCTAATGGGAAAAGTTTTCTGTTCAGGAAAGAAGTTATCAGCTCTTACCAAGAAAACAGAACCCCTCTATCTGCTATATTGAACTATCTAATTTCCTTTAAACAATTTAGTCTGTTCCTTCTTTCTGGGTAAATTTGGCAATAATAGCTGTCAAGAAGAATGCCACTTTCTTATGTAGTCAAAACTCTTGGAAGGACCCAGGCATCTCTTCTCATCATTTCAGAAGTCCTGTTCGTCATGGAACTTAACTGGTTGCATCAGCCAATTTCAGGAAAAAATGCTACAGCCAATGTGTGATCTTATGTGACATTCATTGATCTAATTAAAGTTGTTGCAGTTTGGTTTTTTTTAACTTGTAAGAGAAGACTTGTATAACTTCGAATTCCCAGCCAAGCTCCTTCTATCTCATAGGTGACTGGGTGAGAGCTGAAGTAATGGAAAATTCTCTTTCTTGACAGAAACAGGATTTTGTGCTGATTCCCACCCTCTTTTCTGTCTGTTTTGTTGGTTGTGCTAGTGGTCATATTTTGTAAGATTTGACAGAAAGGTATTTATTTTGTTGTGTGCCAAATAAAAATCATTCTACCTGCAAAACATCTGTGTTATTATGCAAATGGCAGGTTCAATGATCATTTTGCTTTTTAGGCAGTAGCTTTGGTTCCATAATTATTTTATATAAAACCAAATGCCAGCTTGTACTGAGGGATGAGCACACATGCCCAGCTATGATAGATAGTGTAATATTTGGGAAGAGATTTTACTACTGTGGTAATTTGCTGTCACAGAATACCATGACTGAAGATAAGATTATCCGCTACATGAGTGGCCTCATTCTGCCTGTGGGCATGAATCTATTACTTTTTTTAAGCACTGAGCTTAAAGTCTGTTGTGCTGTCATGCGCTCAGCACTCCAGCATGGCTGTGAGATAGGAACAGCGAGTCTATGCCACACCAAAAGGGTTGAACAGTTCCAGATGTGCTGTGTCTGGAATATATGCAAGATGAAATGTCAGGACAAGAGTTCCGGCACCGAAATCCTTAAAAGTTATTATACGTTTGGTAGTAACAGCATGTTTGTAAAAGCCTGGCTATGATAGTATGGTCATAGCCTCATTCATATGGCTACCTTGAAAAGTCACAAGGCTGTGATGGTAAAGCAAGTCATCTGCTTCCTTGATAACTATCAATGTAAAGGCAGTGTGAGTCTGATGTGAAGGATTATTGAATCAATCCCTAGAAATGGGAAGCAACAATCTGTGGCAGAGTAAGGTTGGTGCCAGTCTGCCTTATTGCCCTAAACCACTCTGAAAAAATGCTCAAAATTCAGCTGGAAACTGTACGTGGTACAAAGCACAGGCACAAGATCCTGCTTGGACAGTGTTCCTTGTCCCACATGCTGTTGTATCTGCAGTTCTCCAATCAGTCCAATTTCCTAAGCATGTCTTCACTGCCAGGGTATCTTCATTTTAATCCATCAACATGAGACAATAGTCAGGTGCTGATGAAACTAACAGGGTGTCTGTTGGAAACATTGGATATGTGTTCTCTACCTTGAGTGAAAACTTCTTTCCTGATGCCCACAGCTCTTGTAGAAAAATACTGTTAAGCTAAACATTTATCAAAACATGGTCACTGTCTGGCCTTGTCCAGAGTTTCTGGTGTAGGTGGTTTCTGACTTCTACATCATCCACCCTGTTGAGCTTCATGTTTTCTTCCCTAAACTACACCCTTTCTTGAGCAAAAAAAATCTTGTTTGTTTAATGTTGCGAGACTGACTTTTTATTGTGACAAGAAACAATTGTTCAAAGGTATTTCAAGACTGTCTTCATAGTGTTTGCTGAATGAGTAACAAAGATCTCAATAAGTGGGTCTTGAACTGAGCACTCAAGCCAAGAAAGATCTTCCTGAGTGGGTTGGGGCTAGGCAAATTTACCTTGTGGGCTGCATAAAGGCAGGTTGTGTAGTCTTGGTGTGACCCTTTGGAAAAGTATTGTTTTGGTGTTTAGTAACCAATGCTGAAGTGGCTCAGGGATGTGCTGGGATTCTAAAAATCCTGGATTCATGTTGTGTCAATGACTCATATGTGGAAGCAGGTTATTGTGGCTCAGCTGAAGATGAAATGTGCTTTGACACGGTTTTTATTTCTAAGGGGCTTAGTTAATTCCCACAGAGAAACAGTGTTGTTAAAATAGACTTTAGAGTTAAAATATACCTGTATAGAATAACAGTAAAATTGAGGTGCTGAGCATCATTCTTATTTTAACCCATTTTGCTTATCAACATCATATGCTGGCTGGCCAGCCAGCTTGGAATAGAAATTCCGCTTTTTTTTTTTTTTTTTTTTTAAGCCAGAAAAGCCCTGCCTCAAAGCGCTTCACTCTGCTCTCTCGTTGCCTTTGACGAGATGGATTAGCTGAAGTGCAAATGTTGTCTTTGTGGTTTATGAGGATGTTTCAGTGGATGATGAGTGGGTTGTTAAGGGAGATCTCTGGGTGAGCTGGATTGGGATTTAGTGGATGCTGGAAAGTTTTGGGGGATTGTTTTAGGTTTCTTTAGTTTAATAAAATGTGTATCTGCTGCTGAAGATCTGCAGCCAAAAATTATAATTAATAGAGAAGATTTCCTATCGGCTTTGTAGAGTGTTTTTTCTACAGCTTTATGGAAAATAACTACATGTGTACCAGCAAGGACATTTTTGTCTGTTGTTTTTAATGTGATACTGCTCTTTGTTGTCTGTGGTTTTCTGCTCCTTCGGTATTACTTCTTAGGGAAGAATTTTGCTCTTTTGCTTAAGCAAGGAAAATCTAAAAACCTGGCTTACCTTCTAGTTCCTTGATGTCCCTGAGCAAGTTACTTAACTTTGCTATGTCAGTTTCCTTTGCGATAAAATGAGGCTTATGAGACTTCATTACAAAGGTACTGAGAGGCTAAACTAATATTTGCTAAGCATTTTGAGCCCTCCAATTGAGGATGCTCTCACTTGGCGTTGAGTTATAGCATTTCTTTCTGAGATGCTCTATTAGTGGTGCTTATGGCATGAATAAACATAGTGAAGTGTGCTGGAGGGCAGACAGTTCAATCCAGTGTAATAAATAATGAATCCAATGAAAGCGTCAAACTTGTCTGCTTCACAAAAACCTGCAGGCTATTCCTTTCTAACTTGATATTTTTTGTTCCGCTGCAAAGTGCCTGAAAGTTTCCCAAAAGAAATTTATACTGTGGTCTCTACTGCAGCTCCTTAATCTCTGTCTCCTCCCTGCAGCCTGAAAGTAAGGGCCTCCACCGAGCATCTAATATCAAAAGAGAGGGATAATGCCACTTACGGGGGGGGGGGGGGAAATAATTGCTAAATTTCCTGATTAGTAAACAGCTTGGAGGTTTCTGAAGGAGCTGGACCCTCTGCTCTTTTGGCCCTTACTCTGCTGGTGGATGCCTCTATGGTTATATGCTATTAATTAATATGACTGCTATTCTTGCAAGTCTCTTCTCCCCTCCGCCCCCGAAAAAAGAAAAAAAAAAGAAAAAAAAGAAAAAGGTATGGTTCGGGAAGTATCGTAAATATTAAATAGCGGCGGGACGAATGCTGCAGCCCCCGTGGGTGGGAAGGAGTTTCCCCTCTCTCGTGGCGGCGCCTCCCGCGCCGGCGGGGCCGGGGCGGCGCAGTGCGCGGCGGCAGGCGCCAGGGGGCAGCCGCGGGCTCCGGCGCGGCCGTGTCGGCGGCGCAGCTGGGGCCGGGGCCGGGGCAGGGGGGGAAAGCGGCCGCGGGGGGGGGGGGGGGGGGCGTCGCTCGGAGGGGCCCCAGGTGCGCTCCAAGATCCAGCGGTGCACGGGGCCAGGAAAGGCAGCGCTGCCTCCCAAATTAAAACTAGCCTCTTGCTTCGCTGGTAGCTGGTGGATCAGGCCGAGCGCTGCTTGAGGCCAGTAGTCGGAGTTTTGTTAAAAAGAGCGGATGAGACCGAGGAAGACGTTGCAGAGAACAGCAAAAGCTGGCTACGGGGGAGGGGGTCGCGAATCAGCCCCTTTTATTTGCGGGGACGCTGCAGCTCGGCTCCGTGCCCTGGCACTGGGCAGCCTCCGCAGAGGCTCGCCCGGCTCCTCCGCGGCCTCTCCGGGCTCCCCGCGCCCCGGGACACTTCAGAGCCCTCCCAAACGTCCAAGGCCCCGAGTGCGGAGAGTCGGACCGAGATCCCAGATCGCGAAGGGCCTTCTTTTTCGCAGATTTCAGAGTAGAGGTTTCCAGAGAGGCAAACGCTGCTTCCCCCCTCCGCTTCGGGAGAGTGAAGCCCTGCAGGAGAAACGGGGGTGACTCGGGGATCAGCCCCCGGGGCTGTCCCTCTCCAGACGATTCCCCGGCTCTTTCCCTCTGGGGGCAGAGGCTGGGGAGGAGGTCAGTGACCGGGCGCTTTGAAAGCCTGCGGGAGCTGACGGTGCAGGCGCGATCAGAGCTGCTCGCCGGGGGTTAGCAAAGCCCTCCCCTCTTCCCTAAACACGGAGAACACGAAACGGGCCGAAGTCACCTCCATAACGTGGGGAGAGGAGGAGAATCGTGCTACATTGCCCGGGAAACCGTTCGTAATTTTGTTTTCAAGAGAAGGCAATAGGATCAACAAGGCAAAATACACCTGATCCTGCTAATTACAGCGACAGCCCAATGAACGTATCGGCAAATTAAAGCAGCACGTCTGAGATCACTGTACGAGATCCGATACGTGACCTTTTTCTCTTGGCTTTATTCGCTCCCCGCTGACGTACACTGAGGCTAGCTGAAAGGCATGGGCTCGGAACAAAAGGAAAGCCTTGGCTTTTGGAAAGCCACTGCTGATCCTGGCCGTGTATCCCAGCCTCGAGGCTCTTTCAGCCTAGCACGAAACGCTCAACTTGGCGTGGCCCTGCGTGTGCTCGTCGGCAGGGTCGCGGCGCGCAGGTCTCCGCGCCCCGGGGGGCGGGGGGGGGGGGGGGGGGCAAAGGAGCAGCCTGGCAGCAGCCGAGGGGAAAGGGGCTAGCCCAGATCCCTTCGCCTCCGCAGTCCTCCTCGGGCCGCAGGCTCGCGGGTGGGCAGGGTCGTCCTGTTTGTGTCCCCATGCCAGGGGCATTCGGGGGGCCTAAAGCAAGGCTGTGACGGCTTTCATCCTATGTCGGCCCCAGCGAGTATGCTTTAGCGAGGCAGGGAATAAATGTGTGAATTACCGAGCCTCCCGTCCTGTAACATTCCCCGCGGTTTGAGCTCTTTTGGATGAACGAGAGGTTAAACTCCAGGTTCACTTGGAAATACTCCGGAGACAAATGTATCGGGCACAAGCGCGAGCAGTCGGGGGAGGCGGGTAAGGAAACAACTGCGGAGGAGTGAAGTGCTCTTGCTTTTCAAGCGTCTCAGCGGGGAAAATTGCGAGAACTTCCTGACGACGAAAACCAATTTAAGGGAGACAAGCAAACAGAAAACAAGTAGAGAGTGGTTATGTTTCGAGGAATGAAGCCGTAAGCTCCTGACACCGTTCCGTGCACGGACCAGCGTTAGTTGTCTTAGTTAAATCCGTTGAGCTCTTTTCTTCTCCCAGCAAAGCCCTACCCGATCCGTTGGAGGCTGCAGCGCTGCCGGGCGCAGGTAGCTTGTCACTCCCGCGGCTCGGGACAGCCGGTCCCTCTCCCCCGCCTCTCCTCGTGCTGCTCTCCGCTCCCAGGTTCCCCCGGCGTCCCCGGGGCGAGCCCCGACGAGTCTCTTTTCTGCCCGTTTTATTTCAGGCGACTGAGATGCCTGAATCAAACTCGCAAACTTTCCCCAAGCGTTGCTGTGTCCGCAATAAGATTTCTCAACAAGCATTTGCTTCCCAAACATGAGTATGATCTGCCTGGGCTTTCCTTTTTAATGACTTCCATGGAATCAATGCTGCAAAGCTTTTTATCTTATGGTGCAATACAGTATGTGGCGTTGTACACATATGGTTTAGTTTTTTCCTTCTAATTCTTGCGAGCTGGGCAGCTTTTGAGTTGGGAAAGGCATACTTTTACGGGTGTGACTCTTTCCACATTCTAATACATTGCAGTGGCATATGGTGGTTTGGGAGGTCTGTTTGGGCAGAGAGATTAAACTAAGTCTCAGGCAAACGCACTTTAAAGAGGATTCCGAGGAAGCGATTCTATCCTAAAGAGAAAAGATGCCCTGGGAAATCGTGATTGCTGTTGCGGATAATAGGCTAAGCACGGAGAGATCGATGCCAAAGCAAGCGATCAAGAATCAGAGTTAAGATCCCGTGTTTAAAAGAAAAGAAAAAAAAAAAAAAAAAAAAAGGAAGGTTTGTGCAAAGCTGCTTCTAAAACAGGACGCGTGCAAAGCCGGGAGAAGACTCTTCCCGCGTGTGCGCAGGCAGCGCTTGCTTGCGCGAGGTGTGGCGCGTACTGCGGGCGTCCCCCGCGGAGATGCAGGCGGGGGCAGGCAGAGCCCCCGGGGAAGCAGGAGCGGGAAGCTGCCCCGCTGCCCCCCACAGCCTCCCGCAGCCGCCGCGCCCCGGCGCGGGTACCGCCGCCGCCGCGCTGCCGCCGCGTCCCGCGGAGGCGCTGCCGGAGCCGCGAGTCCGGCCCCGGCTGCGCTGCTCCGTGGGCCCTCGCGGAGCGGCGCGCACCGGGGGCGGCCAGAGCCTCCCGCATGGACAGGCGCCCTGGGGACTGTGCAGGCGGCCCAGAATTATGCCGGGGGTAAAAGGAGGAGGCTGCAAATGCCCCCCATGGGGAGGGCAAAGGCTCCTTGCGCCGCCCTTGCAGCGCCTTCCAAGCCGAGAGGAGCTCGGAGCCCGCACCTCGGGACTCGCCTGCCGCTCGCTCCGCGCGTGTGCGTGTGTGTGCGTGTGTCGGGGGGGGAGCGTCCTCTGCGGGTATGCCGTAGCCTGCTGTGTCCGTGCCTGGCTTCTGTCTGAAGGCATCCTCGAAGTACTGTCTCTGGCCTCCACACGACCCGCGGGCAAGGCAGAAGGGGTGAGTATGAGTGATGTAGCCCCTGGTTGTGGCCCCTCTTTGAGCTGTGTCTGAGCTCCCAGGCCACCTTTTCTGGAGGATGATTGTATTTTCGACTTCTCAGGAACAGCTTACTCTCCGTCCTCCTTCATGCTCTGAACTTGAAAGAAAAGCGTCGGTGCGGTTGTATTCTGTGAAGTCGGTGCCTCCAAAAGCAATGTATGCTTCCATCCAAATAAATAAATCCGAGTAAACTCCACTTTCTGAATTGTGCCTCCCCTTTCCAGGCTGAACTCAAGCGTCTTTTCTAACTTGCGAAATCCGTCTGTCTCTCTGCCTGCCTATCTATCCATCCGTCTGTCCGTCTGTCTGTCTCTGGGGCTGGGCGTTCTGGGAGATGCAGCATTAATCAAATCAATGAGTATTCAAATATGTGTCCATTCCTTTACCTGTTCCGCCCCCCCTTCCCCCGATCAGTTTCTTATTTAAGTAATGAAACAAAGAAAGGCCGGGCTCCTTCCCGAATAGCTCGGGCTCCCACGCCAAAACCAAAACACAGGAGTCAAAATTCAGAGTGTTTCTGTGAAGAAATATATTCGTATTTATGTTTATTTATACGGTCACAAAGCCTTAAAAAGCTTTCGAGCCGCGCCAGCGAGTAAACCAGAAGTGCCAAGCCCTGTATTTTGTGAAAAGAGATAAAATTCATCTGCCATCAGGCGCATTCGAAATAGGTTACCGGTTTGTTGCTGGTTCTTTTTTTTCCTTCAAAAATAAACATGATCCGATTTCTGAAATGGTTATGTTTTTCCACTGGTATTTCCCCCTGTTTGTGATGTAGCTGCTGTTGCAAATGGGAGATAAGCAATTTCGAAATCCCGTGTCATGATTAAAGGCGAAGAGTTAACGCCACCAACCCAATTTATTACTAGGCAGACATATTTTGCAAAATGGCAATAAACTAACGAAAAGGCGCTCCCCGAAGTGAAGACCCGCTCAGCGTTTAGCAGTGAAGCGGTGGAGAAGGAGAGCTTTGCAGCTGCAGAAATCCCGATTCCGCAACGTTTGCTCTGTAGCGATTTACGATGATGATTTGTGCCGAACTCCGGAGAGTGCGGGAAGACTGGAAAGTCGAGGTCTTGCCACACTCGTCTCAGGTTTATGGCCGGGCGCCGTAGGGAATTATGTTTTAAAGCGGAGGTCTTGAGTGCAAAACCTGGAGGGACCAGAGCTCTCCGCCATCCACGTGGTACCGCCGAGGCAGCTTCCCTTCAGCGGGGCTTTTAGGGCCAGGGCCCTATTTCGCTCTCGATCTCTTGGGAGGGGGAAGTGTTTGCTATAGTGTTTTCCATCACCGAGGTTAAAACGAAAAGAAAGCCTTTGAAGCGTGGCTTATGAAACGCGCCGTGCAAACCTGGAAAGCAAGTCGCCGGCGATCAGCCATGAAACCGAAAGAGGAGATAGGGCCCCTGAAGTCTTTGCAGCAGCAAAGAGGATTAATCACATAGCACCGGCTAGACAGCGTCCAGCGCGGGAGGCGCGTTTAAAAATCACAAGGGTAAAAAAACAATACGAAAAACAGAAGGCAAAACGATAAGAAAGGCCGCGCCAAACGTGCGTTGCACGGGCCGATCCGCATGCCCGCTGCCAAGGGCTGTGTAGGTGGAGGAAAGTTGCTGGAAAGGGAAGGGGTGACCGAGATGGGACCGATCTGGGACCACTGGGACAGGGCTCCCTCCGCCCCCGGCCTGCCGGGGCAGCAGCCCCCCGAGGAGGTAGCGATGTAGGGTTGGCGCCCAAGGATCTTGCAGATCCAGCCCCAGAGAAGTAGGTGTTGGGGGAGGAAGGACCACCTCATGAGCAGACCTGCAGCTACAGGCCCTGACCCTCGGCCCCGAGTCTGAGCTGCTTTTTCGTCCCTGATGACCCAGCTCGGTCTTTTCAATGTTGAAGGAGAGACTCGAAGCTGCTCTTGATTTCCCGAGCAGCGAGCAGAGCGTTGCGATTTCTCTGCCGCGGCTCTCTGGGTGATTCCTTCTCCCTCTCTAGTTTTATACGTTTATACGAGGTTTTTTTATACGTTATATACTTTTCGTCTATAAACTTTAAAAACATTCCTTGCGAAGGTTTCTGTTCCCGGGCTCCCAAACAAGTCTCCTGATGCTCAGATTCGCCATCACCTTTTTCCGTCCCGCAGGAAACCATCCAGCCCGCGCCATAGGGCTTTCTTCTTTTCTGCTCCAAGTTCAAAGGCACGATCCTAAAGTCGTTATGGGCGCATAAGCGACAAGGTGCTGGGGGAAGGGGAGGCATAGGGTCGGGAGGGCGGGGTCGAGGCCATTAGGCCAGATGACCCCTGTGCAATCGCCTTTTCCTCCGGCCTCCGCTTTTCTAGCGTCGTGCTCTGGGCATCGCCCTACTCTCGGGACCCAAGGGTTTAAGGGACACTCGGGGAACTGAATGAGTTAGCGGGGCAGGGAAACGGCATGGCATTTCCCTTTGGAAATGAACGAAAAGAGAGGCCACCGAGCTCCTGAAGAAGTGACCACGGCGGGGACGGAGGGGGTAAGGCAGGAAGAGAGCGCGGTTTGCTTGTCCACTCTTCTCTCCCTTATTCGTGTCAGTTATCCCGAGGGTTCTGGTGCAGACATACCCCTAGTAATAAACGGAGCAAACATTTCTCTGCTGCTCCGAGGACCTGCCTGTCTCCGTTCTCTGCACACCCTCTCAGACCGAGGACGTCTGCTTGTGGAATCGTCCCCTCTCTCCCTCCCTGTGTTCCTTTCCTACAGGTTATTGGGTTACATACGACTGTTGTGTTATATGGGGCATGTGCTGGGTTTTTAGAAGCCTCTATAAAAGAATAAAGACTTAGTCGCAGCCCGAGCCTGAAACTCGTTTCCCTACACGTTATAACAGTCCGCAGACGCTGCTTAACAGCGACGGGATTGGGGCAAGCAGAAAGCCGAGTCGTGTATTCTTTCTATTTGATCGAGAGAAGAAAGCCGTGTAAGGTGTTGCCTGTCTACTTGAGGTTTTGTATGGCCCTTTAGGCAGGTTATTTCTTTGGAGAACAGCCACAGAGCCCATTGTCTTTATCTGATGCTTGAAAGATTGGGGAGGAGAGGAAGGAGAAAAATCATTGTTAAAAACACTTTGAAGTTGTGCAACTGTTGCTGCTCCAACTTTTTCTCCAGTCTCCAGATGCACCAGAAATCGTTACTTTGATCTCACAAAGCAGCAATTTATATTTTTTAATTTTTTGAAAAAAATGGTTGGGTAACTGAGAGCATAATGGCAAACATGCAGGGAATGAGGTCATTGGGCAGCGCTGGGGAGGGGGTGGGGAAGCAGATAGTAAACGCCGAGAGTGCAGGAATGAAGAGGCAGGGAAGGGGCTCTCCTCCAGACGAGCCTGGCTGCGGCAACATCTGCTCAGGGCTAGTTTTACATTTGCGCTTGTTCACAAGGGAAAAGTCTCTGCCAGTGCACATGGGGTTGGCTGGAGGGTGCGAGGGACGCTCCTTCCCCCGTGCCTGCCCGGGGGCTGCTGGAGGGGCGCGATGCCTCGGCGAGGGGCTCCCACGTCGGACCGTGAGGAGTCTGGGGTCCCTTAATGGCGTGGCTAGGGAGCAGCAGGGCAGCGATATGGCGAGATGCAGGACCAGGCGCGGCACGGAAGGGAATGTGCTTTGCCACGGGCCCATCCCCTCTTCCTCAGAGATGAGGGGAATCGTTGGCTTTGGAAACCGCTGGGGCTTTTCCAGGCCTCTTTGAGAGCTCTCCGCAATGGGCCGCCCCAAGCAAAAGTGAAAGCCTGGCTTTTCTTGCAGTACTACCAAACAGGGGTGGTGGGGTAGGGGTGGCATCACCAAAACCAAGCGGACCCGGTGCCCGCACTCGCCGCCGGGGTGGGGAGCTCTCTGCTCTGCCCTCTCTTGCCTCGAGGCTTCTTGCCCGGGCCTAGGCATGCCCAGGGCCCACGGTCACGGTCACGGCGGTCGCCGGGGTGGCGGTAGGGGAAAGTGCTCAGTGTTGCCGGCTCCCAGCTGCCTCCCCGGGGCGGCCCGCGGGGCCACTCGTGCCGCCCTCCTCCCTGGCCGAGGCACCTCCAGCCGCCCAAGGGCCCGGGGACACCGGCCGGCGCACAGGCGGGCTGCGGGAGCTGCTCGGGGCGCGGGGCCCAGCGCTGCCACAGCCCTCCCTGCTGCTCCGCAGGCGCTGCGGCTGCTGCCCCTCGGCCCGTCCCCGCAGGGCACTCGGACACGGCGGAGCGGCCGTGCGGGGAGCGGAGCGCTCGCAGCCCGCGGGCCGACACGCGTGGAGTGGCGCTCTCCCACGCGTCCCGAGGACACGCGGGGACCTGCCCGCCGGCGGGCAAGAGCACACCGGCGTCTGCCAGCAGAGAGGCAAGTGAAGAAATCTTGGATGTCCCCAAGAAGCGGGCACCCCGGTACCGCTAGAAGCGGCCCTTCCCTGGGAAATGGGAGAGGCGACGGCGCTGGTCGCAGGGTCAGATTGGGGGGGGGGGGGGGGGGGGAATCCGTCGTGACCCTTGAAACGAAGAATGTATTTTAAAAAGGGGAGAAATGGGGGGGGTGGGGAGCGACAGAGACAAAATGAAATTGTTAGAAGCTGTCACTGGAGGGTCATAGGGAGATAACAATTGGTGCCTAGAGACCACATCAAAGGAATGCAGAGCAACAGTAAAATGCCTCTAAATACTTTTTAATGCGATGTTTGCATTGGGCAAGTCCACAAATGACGCCGAATTTGCCATCACAGGGGAAAGAAAGCAGCAGAGGAGGAGGTTTAGCCAACATTCCTCTGAAACCAGCTTTAGAGGGAAAAGAGAGCTCTCCGAGAGAGAGAGAGAGAGAGAGATTTTTATAATCCTGCAAGGCAAGAGGAGAACCCACATAAACGGACAGCGAGCAAATACAGGTGAGCAGGATTGTCAAGGGCACAGGAGGATGTTAACGAATGGACTGATCTGTAACAATACGTCTCTAAAGGCGCAAACTTAAATTTATTATTATTAGAAGGGTATTTTTGACTCTGTGGCTGTTGCTCAGCGCTGCTATTTTAAAGAAGAGGCCACACTCGTCCCCTTTGCATACGCCCTCGGGTGAGTTGCCCCGCGGACTGAGTCGAGTCCCAGTCGCTGAAGAGCCCTTCCGTGGCGACACGTCCCAGTGGCTGATGTGAGTGGGTCGCCTCTGGTAGTGATGGGGAAGGAGGGAAAGCGGACACGTGTGTGTTCTGGAGAGGGAGAGCCTCCAGGTTCCGGTCAGTCTCTGCCAAACAAGCAGCTACACTCAGACGAGCGTTTAATTGCTATTGTGTTTTTGTTTTCCAAAGGCAGAACTGCTCGTCCCCGAGCGCAGCGGCAGCGTGGCACAGGCTGGCTGTGTCTGGTTGCTGTGCGGCCGCTGTAGTCATGCTGATCCCATCTGACTGAGGTCCAAAGTTAGGCATACCTATTTAGCCTCCTGCCACCCACGCACGGAAGAACTGCTGGATGCAGGCGGCTGAATAACCTCCCTCACAGACCGCAGGCCCGAGCTGCGCAGCCGGGTCTCCCTCGCTGGCTGCTCTCCCTCGAGGAAGCGAAGCTCGCCCCGCTCTGCGCTGGGCTCTCAGATCTGCTCTGACATTGCTTTGCCGCTTCTCCCCGGGGTGAGCTGCCCTCGTCCCGCCCCGCTTCCCGGTGAGCCCGATCTCCCGCTTCGCCGGCGTGAACACCCTCGCAGGCAGCATCCGAGTGCCTGAAAAGCGGCGTTGGGGGCGAGGGGGCTGCCACGGCGCCCCGCAGCTCTGGTGTCCCCCTCGCCCCCAATCTCGCGTTACTGCAAGCGCTGGGGAGGTCAGCGCCTGGCCTGCAGCGCGCCAGCCCCGGCCGCGCTCGGGAGCGGGCTGCGCGGCGACGCCTTGCTGCTCCCTAGGCTGCGGCTGCGGCTCAGTGCTCGGGCTCCTCCTCCGGCTCTGCCACACGCCGCTCGCCTTGACCCGAGGCGACTCCGTGCCCCCTGTCACCGGGACGCGCCAGGAGGCTGTGCAGAGCAGGGGCCTTGCAGCGCGGAGCCATCTGCGTGCCGGGCTCCGGGGCTGGGGACCGCAGCTTTGCGGCGATGCTTCTTTAGCGAGAAGTTAAATTCACCCGTAGTGTCAATGTCATGATAGAAAGTGACCCCGGCAGAAAAGCACCCGGCACCGAGGCGAGAAGCGGGGGGGCGGGGGGAGACATCTCTGTAGATTTTCACGCGTTTGGTGGGAATTCCTGGGAGCGGGTGTGCACCCGAGGGAACGCTGAGCCGCTGCAGCAATAAAGGCTCCTACTCGGAAGCTGCATTAGGCGGTGCCACACGGCTGCATCGGCCGTCGCTCTTCCAGTGTAAAGGTTTCTATCATCGAATCGGCCGGGGGGGGGGGGGGGGGGGAAGAATAATACGAGGCAAACAGGACACATGGCAAACAAGGGATCGCCAGCAGCCGAAACAGTCGCAGCAAATAGTCCTCAGATAGCCCAGAGTTTGTCCTCGGGAGCTTTGTAGCTATTAGGAACTAACACAAATAGCGAACATAGCTCGCTAAATAATAAATGTGGGTAAGTTCCAGGCGCGGAACAAGACCGAGTGACTTTTGAGGTGCAGAAGGAGCAGAAATGGAGCCTCGGGCCGGCGGCGGGGCGGGAGGGGCCCGTCCCGCTGCGCCCCCAAGCACGGGCGAATCACGGCCTCTTCGCACGGCTCGGAGCCGGGTTTCTGCTGCGCCTTGCTTAAACAGCGGCCGCATTTCGCCTGGAGGGAAAGAAACGACGCTCCAGTCCCTGGGGGTTGTATCGCACACTTTGCCCTCCGTGGAGGCCGGAGACCTCTCGCCGGCTTGCATAGTCATTCATATAGTCATATCCTGATAGCACGGCGGGAAAAATACTCGTTTTCCAGAGCAGAACGGCCACATCTTGTAGCCACCGCTCTTTTGAATAGTCCCATTAAAGTCTGCTGGGTTGTAGAATCGGCCCTGAACGGGATTGTTTACAGTATAACACATCATGTATGAGGTAGGAGAGCGCACAGACCTTTCTTGGTTCAAAGAGCTATTCCTTGAAGAAAAAAAAATCTACTTATATTTATTTTTTTGACTGAACACACATTGAAACGCTCCGCGCAGCTCGGGTTTCTTCCCTGGAAAAGCGGACTTTGGATCCCGTCTCGGTAACAAGGGGCCGGTTGTCCGCCGGCAGTGCCCCACCCGAAAGCCACTGGGAGCAAGACCCACAGCGTTTTCTGGAGGACGCCGTTTTTTCGGGGTGTGCTAAGGGTGGAGATAAGGGGGGAGCACTGCTACTACCTGGGTCCTGCTCGAGGGGCGCAAGTACACTTGGTCCCATTGCTCCCCCGAGCTCCGCAGCTTTAACGGGCGGCCTCCAGGTACCGTGGGCCCATACGTGGGTGAGGACTCAGATCTTCCCACTCGCTGCCCATCACCAGTTTGCCTTGGCTGCTGCACTGCGGGGCTGGGAAGCGAGGTCTGCATGCGGGCTGATCAAAAAAATAATTATAATCAAAAACCCAAACCCACCCGAAACTATAATAGCGGCAATACTCTGCGAATAAGTAGCTCTTCAATGCACTGCCGTGTAAATGCTATTTGCTATCGGGGTGAAAAGTGCTCCTTTTTCTTTCCCTCCGTCACGGTGCAAAAGCAGAGCCGTGCTCTCAGATTGGGAGCAGCGACCTTTCAGAAGAAAAACCCTCCCCGCCGGGCAGCGCTTGGGCTGCCCCAGCGCCTCGCCCCGGCCCGCTTGCCCGGGCCTTTCGCCCCCACCCCGCCGGGCCGCCGCTGGCCCTTCCAGCCCGCGCTATAGCGAGCCGCCTCGGGCGACAAGAGGCACGGGGAGGGCAGAGGCTTCGCTGCGCTCCGAAGGAGCGAGCAGCCGCGGCCCGGTCCAGAGCCAGAGCAGTCGTGGTGCTGAGCCACAGGCACGGCAGGGGAGAGCTCCTCCGCCACTCGCTCGCTGAGAGATGCTGTTCGCTTGATGGACAGCCTCCCCGTGGGGCTGCCCCAGCGGAAAAGCTCTCGCTACCCGGGACCAGCTGACGTGCCCTGGCCCCGGTTAACGCTCTTGTCCTAGACCGAGAGCTTGTCTAGAAACAGCCCCGCTGCCCGCTTTCCTCTGCTCTTTTCAAGGCACTCTAGACCTCTAGATCGTCTCCTCCAAAATCCCGCGAGGACAGTTTATTTCTGGGGAAAAAAAAAAAAAAAACAAACCACCACCACCACCACCACCCAAAAAAACCAGGAACCGCTTTGAGATGTCTTTTAGTTTCTTCCCTCCGGTCAACATCAACCCCGAATACACTTGCAAATGTGAGGCAGGGGCACGGAAAGGGAGCCCTAAGCCACCCACTGCAGATGGGGCAGCGAAGGAGCGCTCAGCGAGACCGCAGAGCCCAGCTTCCGCTTGCTCTCAGCACCCAGCCTGCATGTGATCACCTCAGCCTCGCTTTGCCAGCTTTTCTCGGGGGACAAATGTAACTGTCAGAAGGGTAATGCAGTGGGTGGCTAGCTGTGGACACGCTGATCTTCAGAGACTTATCTTTCTCCTCGTCCCTCCCTCCCGCTCGGAGAAGCCGAGAGCAGCGCCCAGCCCCAGCAGCCTTCGGTGGGACCCTGCTCCGCACCCCCGGGAGAGCTCCCCTCTGCCTCTCGCCATCCCATCCACCTGTCAGCAGGGACCTCGGCACCAGGCGGGTAGCAAAACTGCGAAGGAAGGCTTCTGCCCCCGAAGCGGGGAAAGGCAAGGAGGAGGCAGGAGCAGCGGCAGCCGGGGATGGCTCCCGGGGCGCCCCGGGGCTGCGGCGGGCTGCGGCGGGGGCTGCGCTGCTCGGCCAGCCGCGAGCGGGCGGCGCGCGCCGCTGCGTGCGCGCTTTCTGCCCGAGCAGCAACGCTGCAGGCTGCAGGAACGGCGCGGCCGCGAAAGCCAAGCGGAGGGGGCCGCAGCATGAAGAAGCGAGAAGGAAGGAGGGAAGAAATCTAGATACTGCCGGCTGCTCCGGGCTTTTCTGAATTTTAACGCGGAAAATGCAAAACACATAGCTTTTAATCTTGCTGTTGTTGTTCTGAGTTAGTATCTAAGAAGGCAGAGGGCTCTCTAGCTGGGGCTCTCGTCTTTGTTTGTGAGGGGAACCTGCTTTGTTTGAATTATTCATCGTAATTGCCTATTTCCAAGCAGCTCCACGGGGAGGCTCTGAAATGCAGTCAGGTCTGATTAGTGCCTGCGAAGAAGTGACGCCTGGAGCTGGAGGAAGTTCAAGGACAACTTTAGTTTCCAAGTCGCGTCCTCCCCCCCCGCCCCCCCCCCCGAGCACTGTGGCCCGGGATGTGTGTGTGTGGGGGGGGGGGGGGCAGGGCCTGGGGACACGGGGAATATTTTTGCCTTAAGACGAGGAAATCTGCCCGTTCTCGTTCTGCCGCACTGAAAACCGAAGAGCAAAAAATAATATGCGCGCGATGGGTCTGTACTGCCCAAACAAGCGAAGGTGAAGTCCTGGTAAAATGGAGGGAAAGCAGTGGCTGTTTTTTATAGTCCAAGTGTATAATCGGATTTTTTTTCTCTCCTGATAGAAAGCAGATAAATTTATGAAGGGAGAGCTAAGAGAATAATTACAGGGTGAAGGTAGTTAAATTTTATTTCGAGTCCCAAAGGCAAAACCTGACATTTTATTGCAAACATCTGGAAGGCTTAAGAGACTGGCATGGTGTTTGTTTAAACACTAATAGAGATTTTTATTCTGTAAAACACAAACAAAGCCCATTTAAAAACACTTGAGACTGTAAATATTTTGCGGTGGTTCAATTCTCAAAGCCTGAGAAAACCGGGGAAACGGAAGGGGGGAAGGAATCGGCGGCATAATAGGGGTATAATTATGAATTAGTTAATGATATGCAACAATACCGTTTGTGCAGACCATAAAAATAAATGGCAGGCGTATTTTTTCTTCGCTGTCACAATAAACGACCCCGCGCAGCCCGGGAACATCACCTCGCTCGAGTTTCCAAGCGGCGGCTGTGTCCGCCTTAAACTCGCCTCTTACGATAGCGCCAGGCTCGAAATCCTCCGATCCGTTTTAAAAGACAATCGACGTTGCATTAAAGTCCAGTAAATCATTCGCTCACATTATCAGACAGTCTTCAGCCCACACCCGCTGACTAGTTTTAACATTGTTTTCAATTACTAATGTTAAAAAAAAATCCCCGGACTAGATCTGGCTAAAGGACTTTCGATAACGTTTTCCTTGTTGTGCAGTACTGTTTGAAACCGGCTCCGCTCAGCCTCGGCGAGTAGAACATCTGGACAGCACTCCCACCCCGCTGCCGGCTCCCCTTATTTCTCTGTTTCCAAATATTTCCATACATAAACAAATATTTTCGGGCTCGCTCGGCGACAACTGGAAAGCAGCACTGAATGACTTCTTTATAAACCCCAGGGCCTGGCCCTGCGACCCTTGCTCCTGCCACTTTATTCCAGGGAGCAGTTTCCTGGATTTAATGGGGGCTACCCCTGCGAGCCAGGGTCTGGAATAAAGACCAGGCAAAGGGCTACATTCTTCTCCAGCGGCCAAGGGTCAGAGTCGGATCTGAGCGTCGTGTCTAAATTCAGACTAACGCCAGGCCGACTCCAGATTTACACCGCTTGCCGCGGGGAGTGCGAACCTGGTCCTCAACTGGGCTCTTGTAAGGCCGCTGAGAAGAGCTTCGCTGGGCCAGGTGCCCCTATGCTGGTGCAGCGGGGATGCGTTTTGCCAGCGGGCTTGGCCTCTGAGGTGCAAAGAAGGAATCGAAATCTCATTTCCCGGTTCGAGGAGCGCGGGTTTCGCCGGACGAGTCCCCTTAATGCAGGGGCAGAGATCTTTCTCCCGCAAACACCCCGTCCTCTCTCCCCCGGCACGTCTCCCGCCTCGGGTGCACGGCTCGGGGAGGGCCAGGGCGGTGCACAGGTTGCCTTTTCCTCCGCTTTTACTGAAAAGTAGCCCTTCCCTTGTGTTTATCCCTTGAACTCGC
The DNA here is from genome assembly GCF_036370855.1 of Dromaius novaehollandiae. Taxonomy (NCBI): domain Eukaryota; kingdom Metazoa; phylum Chordata; class Aves; order Casuariiformes; family Dromaiidae; genus Dromaius; species Dromaius novaehollandiae. The sequence continues at coordinate 88,651,924 of NC_088098.1, forward strand.
CGCGAAAGGGGGCAGGGGGTCCCGCTCTGGGCAAAATCTCTCGGGCACTGGCGGAGCGACAGGGAAGGAGAGGCGCGGCCGCCGGCGGCCGTGTGTCGCCTGTGTCCCGGCCACCGCCGGCGGCACCGTGGGGAGCTGCTCGCCGGTCCCTGTAAAAGGGTCCGATCCTGGGAGTCTGCCAAGTAGGGGCCGGTCGGACATGAAAACACTGTTGTGCTTCTTTCTGCTCGCTATTCCGAGGAGGTGCCTCTGCCAGAGCTGGGCACGGGGTGGTCCGACAAAGCTCAAAGACCACGAGCAGCAGCGTGGAGAGCCCATAGGTAAGGGGACGGAAAGGGGTCGCGACTGCTTCTAACCGTCAGCCCGTAAAACCATATTTTTACCGGGAAAATGTATTCGTGAGCCGTTACATCAGCCCCCAAATTTCGTTTAAATCTCCCTGCCTTTCCAACACCATTCCCTCTCGCTAAAACGCTATAAATAATCCTGTGTTTTCTTGGGCTCTCTTTCTAAAATCTCCCTCCAGCCTTCCTCGGTGTCTGTTTCCCAGACGAACCTTTCTGAGGCTTTCGGAAAAAAGGAAACGGATTTTTATTTGGGGGGCCTTTCTTGGCCGTGGGGAACACAGCCGAGGCATCGTCTCGAAACGCATGTGCCCTCTGCGGGTCCCCACTCTCCAGGCAGTCCCGATGCCGGTTTTAAAACCCGAGCTTCCTCCTCAAAGCGTCTTACTCTTTCGCTGGCCTCTTCACCCTGCATTGCTCTCCTTGGAGCTAGGGAACAGGCTTCCTTCGGAGCGGGGCGAAATGAGAGCGGGGCAGTGCAAGGGGGCAGTACCCCCCTGTCGGAGCGCTGGTGTGCCCGGCGCTGAGCCCTCTCCAAGGGACCTGTCAAAGGCGATGTGCAAGACAGGAGGGGAAAGGATCGGCCGGGGGGGAGGGGGACAGGAGGGGGGAGGAGGAATGATGGGGATGCACAAAATCTGCTCCTCAATCTAGATAACCGCGCTTAGCTTTCCCGAGATTTCCCGAAGAAATCACTCCTTTCATCCGAGAGCCCTTTCTTTGCCGCTATTGCCGTTTGAACCCCGGCAGACTGCTGCACTTCAGGCCGGGGAGGGAGCTCTGAAGGGATCTTGGTGTGCCACAAAAATGTGGACATCACGGGGTGACTCTGGTAGCTTGAAGAGCTGCCCCCCATCTGCTCCTTTCGCCTGTGTCCAGCCCCATGGAAATGGCTCGCCCGAGCTCCCTGCTCTCCTCCGGCGCTGCTCAAAGCAACGCCGAGCCTTTCGGGAGCCTATGAGAACCAACAACCAGAAATAGCCTATTCCGAAATTTGATGTGTCTTCTCGCCCACTTTTTCATTTTGGCTTGAGCCCCATTCACTCCATCCTTTATTATTTAGTTATTTATTATTTATTCTGAACCTGCATTCGATCCTGGGGATCGAATTAACTCCTGGCGGCTTGTTATATTTTCCCTAGGCAGTGTTTCGCTTGACTTCACATATATTTTTCCGAGGTCCGAACAGCTAGTGAAAACACACGGTGCTTAACCGCCGCAAACGTAGCCCTTGCTTCTTTTCACTACACGCCCCCTGCGCCACGCAGGACCTAGGAGTGCGTGAGCAGCTACGATCCCACCTCAGCCTGAAAGGCAGAGTGAAGAGACGAGCAGAAATGAAACGCTGAATACCATCCAGACAGCTGGCCGGGATCTGTGCCTAGCGGATTTTTCTCTTTGTATAGCTACAGTGGCAGAAAGGAACGGTACAAAAAAAAAAAAAAAATCCCCTTTCCAAAGACAAGGCACTCCCGGTGCCAGAGGATGTCTGAATGCAGCTGCCCCCGCTGCAGCGCGCCCCGCTTCGGCACCGGCTTCGTGCCCACGCCGCCTGCCCGGACACGCCGCTTCAGACACGCATCATTTTGAAGTGAAACTTCAAAACCACCGAGACGGGACTGTTATAGGGCCAAACACCGATTCCACTGGCAAACACAAGTAATACATGACATGAATGACATTTTCCAAACACCCCCTCATCCTGCACCCCCCGGCTTTAAAGACCTTTTTCGAATACTTTTTCTTTTTTTTTGGGGGGGGGGGAAGTGGGGGAAGAGATTTCGTTACCAGGAGTCCCTAGGAAATCTGGGTGCGGAGGAGAGAAGTGTCGGAGTTGTTACCTCTCTGCATTCAGAGCTATGTGTTTCCTAATGGCTCCCCGCTCTTCAAACAGTTAATTCTCCCGGCCGGTGTCCCAGGACTCAGATGGCCAAAATTCTTAGCCCCGAAGCCCGAGTCTCCCTCCCCTCCCCATTGGGTTGCAGCTTTTGGGTCTCTCCCGATCTCTCCCTCCTATTGGCCGGGGACATTTTTTTTTTCATTACTTTTTTTTTCTTGACAGGCGCACACAGCCTGCCTAACTCTTGGAGAAAAAAAAATCCCAGAAGTCTGGATCAATCAGAGAGAGACAGAAGGAAAGGGGAGAAGAAAAAAAAAAAAAGATGAAATCCAGCCTGCAGCCCCTCTGAGCAAGTGCTGGGGACCTGGGCTGTGCACACCCTCCCGGCTCTGCCTACGGAGTATCTGCAACCTCATGTAGTTCCTGCAGGAGACTGAGGGCTGGTTCTTCTGGGGGTGCAGCTGGGGAGGGGTGGGGGGAGAAAGAGGAGAGGGGCTCTGCCTCTGGTCCCCGAGCTCTGCGCTCCCAGCCACTGGTTGCTCATCTGCCCAAGGGTCTGGGCTGGGGGATAAGATGAGTGAGAGGCGAAGATCGGCGGTGGCCCTCAGCTCCCGAGCGCACGCTTTTTCAGTAGAAGCCTTGATTGGGACAAATAAAAAGAGGAAACTGCGAGACTGGGAGGACAAGGGGCTGGATTTGTCCATGGAAAGCCTCAGCCCCAATGGCCAGCTAGGGGACAATGAAGACCCGACACAGTGCCTGGACCTCAACCCCGGTTAGTGCAACTCCTTTCTCTACGCCGACCCCCCCAATCCCTCTTCCTGCCTTTAGCTCGCCGCTGGCCCGGCCGGGGGCTGCCGGCCTCAGCCCCTCTGCTCGGCTGGCGGGGCTGCGCGGGCGCGCCGCGCTCCTCTGCGCTGCCCAGACGCGCGTCCAGGAAAACATCCGGCATTTGGGTGGGAGAAATTCTGCAGAGATTTTTCTGTGTTATTATTATTTTTTTCGGCTTACAGGGACTTTTCTCCCACCCACTCCGAACTTTTTTCCCCCTAACTTCATGACCTCCCGGGAGGGAACGGCGTGCCCCCCCCTTCCTCCTTCTCCCTTTCTCCTCCCTCTCCCTGTGCCTGCCGTTCGCGCTGGTACTTCCTGGGTGTCTCGGGACGCGCGTTTCGCCTTGCGCTGCCCTGCCCCGGAGCGTCCCGACCATTGCAAGGGTAAAGGAGGGGGGCACGACACTCACACCGCTGCCGGAGAGATCTCTCCTCTTTTGTACGGCTCTCCCAACGGCCCCCCCGCCCCAAGTCTGCCCCGTGGAAACCGTGCTGTCCTGACCGGAGATTTTGGTGGAGGAGGAGGCGGGCTCCCCGAATCGACGCCGTCCCGATGCGCAGCCCCAGCGCAAAGCGGCGGCGGCGGCGGCGGGGCGAGGCGAACGGTTCCGGCTCCGGCTCCGGCTCCGCGGTCCGGCCGGGCTCCGCGGCACCCGCGCACCCCGCGCTCCTGCGCGCCCGGCCCGGGGAGCGCCGGAGCTCGGGGCCGGCGCTCTGGGACCTGATTCCGCCCGCCCGGGCCGGGCCGCGGCCGGATCAGGTCCGCGGGGCTCTGCGCTGGGGCCGCTCCACTCAGCGCCCGCGGGAGCGCGGCCGGGAGCGACGTCCTCCCTGCGCGCAGGGCGAGCGGGCTGGCACCGGCCTTGCCCCCGCTTTTCCTGGCAGGGAAAAGGCTCTCAGCCGAGGGAAACGGGCAGCGGGCGGCAGGAGGGTCCAAAGGGTCCCGCCCGCGGCACCGGGCCTGGCGCCCCCAGGGACCGGGGGAATTAAGAGCAGCGTCAGTGCCGCAGCCCGTAGGTCGCTGCGCGGTATCTGGGGAGAGAGAGCACGAGACCGGCCTCGGGTTTTTATTTAAAAGAGGACCGGTGGCTTGGCGTAATTATTTGTCCCCCGAGGCAAATTATTTGTCCCTAAAACGAGGGCCCCGCAGAGGCAGCCGCGAACCCGCGGGGGCTCCGAGAGGCGAAGAGAGAGCGGCGCGGAGGGAAGTGCGCTGCGTCCCGCCCCGCGCAGCGCAGCGCCGCGCCGCGCCCGCGGGTCTCGCCGTCTGCCCTCGCCGCTCCCCAGCGCCTTGAAGTGGGACCGAGCCAGCGGCCCTGCGCAAACAAGTGCAATGATCGGAGAAAGGGAATTTCAGGGAAATTTCCCTCATTTTTCTTTTAAATATTGGGTGGGGGAAAAGGTCAAGCGATTTTTCCTCGGGACCCCGCGAGAGAAATGGCAGTAATTTACTCCACTTGCTCTATTCCACCTGATGAAATTGGGGAATAGAACATTTGTGTGTGTATGTGAGAGAGATTCCCCCAGATATCGATAAGGGGAACCCGAAACCCAGCACTAAAAGCAGAGAAAGAACTAGAGATAGAACTATAAGAAAAAAAAATCTGTTGTAAAAAATCTGTTAAGTGTTTTCGAAAGGCGCTAAAGACCGGGAACTCCGGAGACCACCTCGCCCCGCTCCGCTCTCAAGGAACCGCATTTCAATTTGCTTGTAACAACAGCAGCTCTTCCCGATGCGGATCCTAGGAGACGTAGGTAAAATCTTCTTCCTGGAGCTCTCTTTCAGTGCGGCGACGGGCATTAAGGAGAGACGCTATCAAAATAACAGCCACCAAAAATTAGCTCACGATCTCAGAGTGTTCCTCGTACAAAATAAATACGTGATCGAAACCACAAAAATTCGCTTCCCGATAACAGCAGATATGCGAATTAGTATTCATTTTTAGAACCGTTTGGCATTAATTTCCAGCTACTACAGGATATATTTTTCGTTGGTTTAGAAGTTAATTCGCACATTTTTCCATGAATTCGAAATAAAGAATTGGAAAAAGCCCTCATGCGCCAGACTAGAAAGCGGGAGAGAACGGCTGCTAACGCCGGAAACCTTAGAAAGCAAATGTGATGTTTTTCATAAAGCAAAGGAAATCAAGAACAGTTTGAGAAATCATTTTTAGGACGTTGATAGACTTTAAATAAAGTCCGCAAGTGTAATTGCACAGTCACTTCATTAAACCTAAATCCGCCGCAGTATACCTTTGCTGCCGGGTGAAAATTGATTAGCAGCTATATAATAGCCACCAAATTCCATCTTTACAAGACGCAATTAAAAACAAACTTTACACCTAAAGTATTTAAAACTCTTCAAATCTCTAGCGAGATACCAAAAAATAAAAAAGAGAGGTTTTATAATATCCTAAACGTTCAGAACTCAAAATCGCTGCTCCCGCATAGCATAGAAAATAACGTGGGGCTGTTCTTTTGCTGCCGATATTATTGGTACGGGTGTGACTGCAGAGATGCCCCAAATATCACAGTGAAGAATGGAAAAATATCTACTAGTTTGGCATATGACAGTGCAAATCGGGCTAGCCCAATTTGTCGAATTATTCGAATAAAACAGTCAGTTTGAGCTCGCGAGGATCATTCGCCTTAGGGAAGCAAACGCAGGGAAGGAGCAGCGAGAACTCGTGCTCCTTTTTCCAGCTCTTCTCTGTGCAAGGCGCTATTTAGGTTTCGCCCCGGCACGGCTCCGACCCGTTCGCCCCGTCCAGCGCCGGTTTTTCTCTTTGTCGCCGAGGCGAGCGGCGAGCGGCGCTGGGAGCGGTGCCCGCGGAGGAGGGAGGCCGCGGAGGCGGGTGTCTGTTCCGCAGCTCTGCTTGACACCCCGGGGTTTTGGCCTCACGGCTTCATGAAAAATTATGCCGGTGTCTGCACTTTTCACCCCCTTTGGACGCGTTTGCTACGGCTTTGTACTGGCTGTGTACGAAAGCCAGCCTTCCCAGAGGGTGCAGGACTCAGCGCTCCTCGCATGCACGTTTCGCCGTTTTGACGAAACCTGTCACCTCGTATTTGCGATTTCCGAGCCGTGCCCAAACCCTTGGCTAGCCAGGTTTGCAGCGACTCCGAGTGTCCCCCAGTGCCCGAGAGAGCGCAGCTTCCCGGGAGAGGCCAGGGGTAATGCTGGGAGTTGTGTGCTGGGGAGGGAGAGGAGGAGAGACGTGAGTGGGCAAATGTCTTAGGTTTGCAAAAACACCTCCGGCATCTCCAAGTTATTTATGCCTCTGCAATGAATTTTGTCACCAGAGTTAATGTGCTGTTTTACGAGACTCGTTTAAAAGGCGGATAGAGCTGGATTTTAATCACATGTGAGTTTCGATCACCAAGTTAGGAAAAGCAATTCGCGATAAGGGCGGCTCCCCCGTCTCTCCCTCCTCCGACCCCGTGCCCACTCGCGGCGCGCCGCCGCGGCCCTGCGTGGGCACCGGCGGCGGCGGCGGCGGCGGGGCGCGGACAGCGGCTCCGGTGCGGCCCCGCGGAGACACGGCCGGTCCCGGGGCCGCAGCGGCTTCCGCCGTCGCCGCCGCCGCCGCCACCGCGGAGGGGAGCGGGGCCACGCGTGAACCTGGCGGCCAGAGCGCCTCCTCGTAACAGGTTTGATTTTCTCAGAGGGCAGCAAAACAATGGGCTCGGATGTCTTCTGGGTATTTATAATTTAAACGCGAGCAGCGGAAAGGTCACAGGGGGGCCGGGCATTGCCTTCCTCGATGTATGTACTGTTTACCGTCGTCTGTCGTGCTGACTTTCACCAGTCCTTGCCTCTGCCACCCCAGCGGGGCAGGCACGGCCGGCAGGCCGAGAAGGAGCTGAGTGCGCTCGTTGGTTCGGCGCAAGTTCGCCACGGACGTTTTGGGCGGACTTGTCCCCTCCTTTGAAACACAGTGGCTCTCTTAGGTAGCTGGGTTGGCTACACACAAGCGCTTCAGAGGGACAACAAAATGGTATGGCTATAAAATCCGATTTCTTGTGTAGCCGCGTTCCTCACAAAGACAGAAACGAGGTAGTGATTAGGAGCTTCATAAATGAATTTTGCCAGCACTGTCTTCGTACCATGTATCCCGTGGGTATTTCTTATGGCATATATTAAAAACGCACAAATCGGCTTCTGGAAATATCTTTGAGAGTTTTGTTTTGGTCTATCTGTAAAGAGATTGCATTACAAAATGGTTTTCGTGCCGTACATTGTGTAAAGCTATGTTAATGAACTACTGCGAGGCTTTGCAGTGAGAGAAAACAACACGGCACACATTTTAGGACTTGCAATGTGTTTACTACAGCTGCTTATCTGTAAGACTAGCCTCAGGTTAAGATCTGATACCTTGACAAAGCCTTACACTGCTGGCAAGAGTAAAACTCCTATCCGTTTTGCTATGGCATGAAGTTCTTCTATCTAACCTCGGAGGTTGCACGAAATAGCCATCTTAATGCTGCCTACACTCCTGTATGGAGTACCTGGTTCTCAAACATACTGCAGGCAAGCCAAGACTATCTGCAACAAAAACAACATCGAGAAATGACAGCTGGCTAAAAGTGTCCAGAGGTTTTGGACTGGACGTCGTCTCGGCAGAGATGAATCCCTAAGAAGGAGGTGTGTGTAACCAAAGTTCGAGGAAGTGCAATTGTGGCAACGATAAAAATAGACTGCCACGTGCCACCTCATTTTATTGAAGAGCCATGCGCGGACCATATTTTCCATATAAATCCGTTCAGTGGAGGTGCATGAACAAAGTAGTGGTATCAAACCTTGGAAAAGGCAACCTAGAATTTTCAGGGTAGAGGAAATGCAAATGATAATAGCATGATTTTTTTTTCATACTCTGTGAAAGTTCATGTTCACGAATTCCCATTTTTGACTAATGCCTATTAGGTCCATGAATAGAGAGGGACTTAATTTGGTTTCAGATGTAGTTTCTTAATTAAGCTTTTGCCTGAGTGCGTAGTGCATGGGACTAGGATTTCAGGAACTGGCAGAGGACTTTCTGTCACCTCTTCTGTGCTCCACTTTTCTGAGGTAGAGTGAATTGATGGACACCATCCTTTGTTGGTCTTTGAGACTCGCTGAGGAGATATGCTCCGTTTAAATGTAAGACAGAGAGCATTAGCTTGGTTTTTGGCAGAAGAGCTTAAGACTGGAATTTATATATGCAATGTCTTCCTAACGAATGTGTATGTGCCTGAGACTGCATGAATTCATCCCACCTGTCGGATCATCGGCTTCCCTCCTAAGGAGGGGATACTGGGAGGAGGGGGGCTCAGATCCATTGCTCCCTGGTGTATCTGATGGAAGGGAAAATGAAAATCTGACCCACATAATGCCTATGCTCCTTCTGTATTTTGGCCGCAGAGTTAATGCTCTTGTCCTCATCAGACGACATGATTGCAGGAGGCATATGGAGCTGTACAGATGAGGGCGAGAAGAGCCGTGCGGGGGCTCAGAAAGGGTTTGCGTTGGCCAAGTTCATACAATTTTGACCTTGGAGTCTGAGGAGACAGGGAGTGAGAAGGATTTGTCTCTGTGGTAATATGTGTCTTACTGAATTGGTGAACTCCTGCTGTTAGGTTTGTTAAACTCTTCCTGCAGAGAGGTGAATTGCTCACACTGTATGAAGACGACAGGTAATGGAGTAACATAGACAAATCTTACAGAATAGCAGAGTTTCAGAAAAAAGGCAACATGTCAAACAATGTCTTCCATTCTTTTATATTTATTTTTAATCTACAGCATTTTTATATGAGTTTATTCCATCTGCAGGGAAGGGGAAAACTGCAGTTTCAAAAGACATTTTTTGTCTTTGACAAGAACTTTGGGAGAATCCAAAAAGCTTCTGTTACAAGCAAAAGTCAAGTAATTCCTTACAAACCATCAATCACTTCTCCCTCCTCCCACTAGGGACTGAGCGCTTATATCAAATATCAGCCCAGCTAGTCTCTCCTCAGGCAGAAGTGTCCTGGTTTATCTATATCTGTCTTTAAGGAAAACTGATGCTTTTTTCAGATGGAAAAGTTGAAAGAGGTCTTCCAAGAGTGCTACATTCAGGAAAGAGCATTTGTATTATTTTACAACAGTCAGGATCACTCAAGCCACCTATATTCTTACAGACCAGGGTTCTCATTTTAAGCAGTCGACTTGTAAGAATCAATGCTTGCAAGTGTTATGTCTTCAAGGGTCAAAGTGTGTTTTTGTTTTGTTTTGTTTTGTTTTGTTTTAATTTCTTTCTGCATTATGGTCTACATTGATAAGCTTACGGTAGTTTGAAAAGCGCACTAAACTCAGTCTGAGTGCACTGGGAACATTGCTAGGTAGACTGAGACCAGCTCATACGGCGTTTATGCTGGTTTATGTTTTAAATAAAATCTGTTCAAGTGCAATTGAAATCAGCCTAAGTGTACGTATTGAGACCTGTAGTTTACAATGGTGATACAAAATCAAGTTCAATGTAAGAGGCTTAAGTTTTCTAAAACTGACCAAGTTGCAGAGATCAAAATAGTTTCCCGGACAGACTGAGCCTGCTAGTGCCTGCTGATGGCATTTTATGATTTTGTGCTAGCTATGAATGTTCTGACATCTTGTTTAACAACACCTTTACTTTGGAGTAATGGGCTGGGAAGGTATGTTGAAATCCTGACAGTGAAAGCTCAGTGGATATACAGACAAATGATTAGCATCTGTCAATCTGGGAACAATGCAGCTCCATTGGAAGTGCAACAATGGATACCCCGGTGTACATGGAAACCCAGGCAGCCATGGGCTTTTCAGCACTCTGGTGCCAAACCTTGCCCGGAGCAGCTCTGCATCGCAGGACAGGAGATATGTTGGCATTTCTGGATTCTTATTTGCACTAGGGTTTCCACAGATAGGAAGCACTGTGCAACAACACTGAGACTTTTTTTTCTGTGAAAAGGTTGGTGTGTAGTAGCTCTTTGCTGTTCCAACACGAGTGGATATATTTTGTGATTCCAGCTTTTCTAATTGCTAAGCAGCTGCTATTTCAAAATGCAATGGCTTTTCTTCCTCGTGGTAAGGTCTGTAGCATGCTTTGATGAGAATGGCTAGAGAAAGATAAAGTGGTGTTATGATAAAATTGAATTGAAATCGCTTTGAAAGTCAATTAAGAAATTTTAAAACTCTGACAGGAAATGTAGCACCAATTAGAGTTCTAGCAACACTGTTCAAGCCAGTGACATCTTTTAACGAAGCACTCTGCAAGATCAGAGAACAATGAATCAGTAAATCAATCCAAAAGCACTTGTTGCAATAATATTTCCATAGCCATTTGCTAAGATGAGCTATTCATCTGACAGTATTGTGAAGATGGTGAAAGGACAGTCCAAGTCAACCCCCCGGTGACAATAAGTTGTCTAATGTTTATTGTATATTTGCAAATGCAAACTTACAACTGCTAGAAGGAAGGCTGGACCTAGGAAATGTCTTAGGCCAGCACACAATAATTCACAACAACAGAGAAATTTAGAGAAGGATCTCCTGCCTAGGGCCGAGGCAATAAAGGCTTTTTGGGACTGAGCTGAAAAAGTGAGAAGGGGGTTCAGGTTTGGTTGAACCAAAGCTGTTTGGTTTTTTTTTTTTGCTTTATTGAGAAATAGGAAAATTTAATTTCTGGTCAACCTTGGTATATTTATTTTGGCTGTGTAACTATTTTTAAAATGGATTCCCACTATCTCCTTTTTTTTTTACACTTATTTTAAAATAATTTGAAAATAGAATATAAAACAAATTTGCAATTAATAAAAGCATTTTGATACAGATAACAATGAAATCAAGCATGTGAACATTCAGAACTGCTCACCAATTTTTCTTCTTTCATGAACCAAAAGTATTTGCCAGATTCTACATGATTTGACAAATAAGTTTACATTTGTCAAATCCCCATTTTTTGATGGCTTTACTATATTAAAAAAAAAAAGTTCAGCTAAATTCTTGAATGGTAGAGTTCAGTTCCTGTCATAATTGACAGTTGCACTGCATTGTATCTACACCTGCTCATTCTTCTTAAGGCTTCTGCTTTTTATGAAGGAAGTATAGGATATTTTCCAGTATTGTTAAACAGACATTTTCAGCAATGTCCACACATGTAGCTCTTGGAAAGCAGCTTGGGAAGAAACTATTGCCAACCACCTTTAAAAGAACTGATTTACAGGTTCTAAAGAGTACTTAACCAACTGGTTAAGAGCTGACACAAATCATACTAATAATCAGCACATTTATATGAACACAGCCAGAGGAAAAATTGTTTGAAAATCACTGGGCCAGGGCACACAGAATAATTATGAATGACTTACAGTTCTTTGACTTCACTCAGTGACTAGACGCACTCTTGGCTAGCATTAACATTTTTTCCCATGACCAATGAATTAACAAAAAAAACAAGCCTCTGCTTTTAGGAGCTTCAGGAAATAGGGAACTGCCTGATCAGAAATATACCCCAAAACGAAGGGGAAAACTGAAGACAGCGAGAGTCCCTTTGCTTTTACTGAGAGTGAGGAGCTGTGTATCACAGAATCCTTAAGAAGCCACACCAGTTTAATAGCAGCATCCCTTATTAAAATATCAAAAGTGCTGACTGACTGTGTGGATACATAGGGAGAGAAAATAACTCTAAGGTCAACATGCCATAAACTTTACAGAGATATGGTGTAACGTAAATAGGTTGGGGAGTCTTCAAGAACAGATTATTGCTGTTTCATTCCTGAGGTGCCTGCAGATCAGTTCTCTAAGTCTGAATCTTCTGAGAAAGAAGGTACACTGAGAACAGATAGAAAGATTTGCAAATAGATTTTTTTCCCCCACCTTGTTGCCTCACTTGATTGTCTTCAATTCCACACAGAGGATCCTGATGAAAGATCAATTGTTAACTTTTTGTATTTGTTATTGTCATCGCTTTTATAGGCATGGCTTAGTTTGACTAAGAAATCATCCCAGTGCTGCCCTACCATCCCTCTGTCATCTTTGCACTTAGCTGCACTTTGCACTGATAAAATGCAAATGCATTTTTATTTTGCTTTAAGCTGTCCTGCTTAGCAGGGTGAAAAAACAGTAGGAAGAGAGCTGTTGAGAACTAGCTTGTACCCTCTCATCCCTTGACAGAAGTGCTACCTTTGGCTTCCTTAAAAGCAGGCTTCAGCCCAGAAATTGCACTGCATTCTGCTGCTGCCTTAACTTGAAATAAAATGCCATGCATTATTGAGATGGACAACCCTAAATTTTTTGGTGACACTTCCTCTGGCAAATATGTGAATCGTCCCTGTGTTTGTTCTTATATTTATCAGGTATCTGACAAATTAAAAACAATAACATTGGAAGTGTCCTATCACATTATCAGATGCAATAAAGAAAAGACTGTGTGGAAGCGTATTCATTAGGCAACTGCTGACCCAGGGCCTGATTCTGCAGGATGCTGAGCATCTACATTTCAAAGAACTTTATGGGGCTGATTTTCAAGAGGTGACCTTATTTTCAGTGGCACTGAGAAGGTGTAATTCCCACGGAGATCTTGACCTCTTGCTTGAGTTGTGTTTATGCTCTGAGATGTCCCAAGCAGACCTTCACAGCCAGAAAGCATCCTCTCCATCAGCACAGCTGTCAAGACTGGAACATTTCTGACTTACATATGGGAATCTCTTCTTGGTGTGCTGGGTTAGTCTGGTTGAATAAAATAATTGTAACAGTGAGGTTAATGCCAAGGCGATCGCTTTTATACTGTGGAAAGATCATGTTTTCCTCTGGTCTTCAGTGTCCATGCAAATGTCTGATGGCACAAAGGCTAATAGGCTAGATCAGATAAAGGTTTCTGGAATATGCCCATCTTTGCTGTCTCTAAGCACTTCTGCCTTTTTATTGTGCAGTTCAATACAATAATGCCTCATACAAGGCAACAAGGCTGTTATTTTTAAACTGAGAAGTTTTTTTTTAACTTCAGACAACTTAATCTTTTTATGCTGGAGGGGTGTAGAAAGCTCTGAAAATAAAGAATACAGCACATGGCTGTGGTTGCCTAATGGTTTTTATTTCACTCTAGAATTTAAAAGATAAATAGAAGATTTATTATTGTAGGATTTTGGGTTTCCTGTGCCAGGCTCCTTGGAGCAAATAGAAAAAAAGTCTTCATTTACCACCAAATAGCAAGTCTCCATATGCCTAGTGGCAAGCTAGTCACGTTATTCACTTCAATGCTTCGGAGTGTTACCCACATAAGACTGTAACATCACAGTTTGGTTATGCAGGTCCCTATAACGCTAGCCGAGAGGCAGAAAGCTTGCATTGCCCTTCTAGAGACTGCTTAGATTATTCTGTACATAGCAATTCTGTTTACGCCATAACTCAGGAAATTGCTCTTGGGCTGGGAGAAGGGAGGGCAGCTGCAGAGATTGTTAGTAGTGTGCTGTTACAGAAAGGGGCAATAATTAATAGCTTTTGTGAAAATGCGGTTATATAATGGAACTTCAAGAAAATCTCCCCTTCTGCTCCTTGGTAGGAAAGCTGCAGTTGTGAAGCGGCTGTTTATTAAGAGTGCTTCAGGACTGATTGTTTGAGTAATGTTAAGGTGCCGAGCATCGTTTACCTATGTGGGAATAAGTTGCATTTTGGGAATAACTGACTTTAAAAAATGGAGAGAGGCTTCGCTGAATACATAGAGGACACACTAACAAGTAATCCAGTATGTTTATAGCCTTTAACAACAGCAACAAATAATCAGTTCAATCCATAAGAGGATGAAAAATGTTAGGTCACTTGCTCCCTCTCTGGCTTTGCCATGGGAAATGTCCTGCCTCTAATTGGGTTCCCAGCTGGACTGAGATGTTGCTGAGTGTCTATGGGTGCTGCCTCCTCCTCAGGCTGGGACACTGCACAGGGAGAATAAACCAAAGAGCATGCAAGTGCTGCAGGGCCAGGGAGGAGGAAAACAGGCAGAAATGGGGACAACAGTTGGGAAGGAAAGCAAAGATTGAGGCAGAAGAGGTCAAAAGAGAAAAGGGACAGAGGGGTGCAGGATTTCGTTTCCGACCCCAGCAGGCGAGTCACGGCATGAAGAAGAATTAGAAATTTTTTTCCAGACTTTTCCCTCCATCTGGGTGCCCTCGTTTTTTTTTTTTTTTTTCCCCCAGATAACGAGTGGCATGGTTCCTAAAGGTGACATATATTAATTATGGTCCAATATGCTTTACATAGTCACTGGAAAGCATCTCAGTACCTTATACTGGACAAACATGTAATCGTTTGATACAGCTTACAAGCAGAAACTTTCATGAAGAAGAACAAGATTTGTTCTCCATGGTTTGGTGTGAAAAAATTGTGAATTTCAGGAAAAATTGGAAAGAATTATTTAGATGGAATCATCTCCCTTCCAGTGAACATTGTAAGATTTTTTAGAATAACGTTTAAAATCCCATTCGCTGTTGTTTCTGGTTAAATAATTAATTAATTAAATTAATGGTTAATTAAATTAGGCAAAAGACATTTCTTATTGTTAAGGAAGTAAATAAACTTCACTTGTAATAACCAACTACTGTGGATAATTCAGTCCTACCTCTACTCTAAATTTATTATACAAATTTGTTATTTTTTATACTTGGGCTTTTTCATCTGTTTGTCTTTCCTTGGCAGCTCTTTTGCATAGTAGCAAAATTTCTTGGAAATGTTACTCTTTCACATAGACTGGCTAGACCTACCTGATTTAAATGAAGCATTATGAATAGTAATAATGGTTATTTGTAGTTCAGTGGAAGTATTTAGCCATGAATTATCCCTTGGTCATTCTATTTATGAATATTCAGATTCTTGTTGAGTATTCATGGAAATGTTTGACACTGCAAAATTGCAATATGAATGATTACATTTCAAATAATTTTTACTCACTGTAACATTTACATAGTGCTGTGAGTTGTACAAATAGATAGGAAGAAAAAACCATTATTGTCATCTAATGAAGTGAATGCTAGCTATTTTGTATTTCTTTCTTGAAAAATAGAAGTATCTCATGGCTAGATTTTTTCCTACTTTTTTCTTCCCTTTTACTTTAGTCTGAATTCAAAGCTGGAATATTTTTTTTCACTCATCTGAGTCATGGCTTTCACCTGCAAATCAGGATGCTCATCTAACTTTATCAAGGAAGAGATGAGTCATTTTAGCATTTGGGATGTTACGTGTACTTAGACTGTTGACTTTTTGGAACAGCCCAATTTTTTGTTCTGCTCATGTCTAACAGCACAGTGGAGTGTCAATCCACATCAAGGGTTTCTGGACATTACAGGTCTATGAAGAATAATATTTTGAAGGTGTTGCTGGTTAGTCACCTTCCTTTAATAAGACAACATTTACACCAACCGTTTACACTGCGGTTGGCTGCATTTTTCCCATGTACAGAATAAGATGTGCTCTTCAGTTAGTGTGCCAGAATTTGTTGCTTTGAGCACAGTGGGTCAAATGTGCTTAACTCTTCCCTGGTAGCTCCATGATAGGAGAATAGGGACTTCAACTAGACTTTGTCATTATTTTACTTGTGGTCTGAGTATGACATCATTTAATAATAAATTCAAAATCTCTTGATGACATTGGAGTAGGAGCTCAAAATCTTAGAACAGCGGAAAATCTAGATGAAGAAATAATGGAGGTATAGTTCTGTGGAGTAGAATAGAGCTCTCATGTTGTTTCAGTGTGTGACTCATCACAGGCTAAATCTCCATCTTATAGTGAAACATTTTGTGAAAAAAATCAGAAATTCCTGAAATATATTTCCTCTTCCTCTGCCTAGGATATTGGGAAAAAGAAATCCTTAATCTGTATATCTTAAAAATAAATAAGAGAATAGAAAGCAGTGATTTCTTATTTGTGGCTCCAGAGAGCATTCTGAAAAAAGAAGATTTAGTTTGTAGAGTTCTGTCAAATCTTTCTCTTCATGTCCTCATTCCATTAAAAATAACAGAATTACCATTTGATACTGTTCACTCCCAATTTAGCAAGGAACGCACAGATATCAGTCAGTGTTTGAGTCCCTCACACAAAGGACTTGAAAAATTGGAGCTCTAAAAGTTTCATTTTCTTAAACTAAATTTCAGCCAGCCTCAGATAAAATGTTTTTTTTTTTTAATGAGGACATGAGTGGTTTTTAAAGTTATTTTAAAACTGTCATTTCTTTCGTTTCACTTTGCAGAAGTCCGTAGATACCCATGTGGGGCTAAATTCAGCAAGTAACTGAGAAGTTCAGCCCATCCTATCACTGTATTGAAACAAAAGCTTAACAGTGCCTATGACTTCCAGCAAATATCTAGTATCCCTAATTTTTAGTTGATGTACTTCCCTCTCTTTTTTATTTTATTTTTTTTAGGATTTCTCTTCTTTAGGAACTGGTGATTTTTGCAGGGAAAAAATTCCTGCTGCTCTTATCAGTTCAGAAGTAGTGAATGTCCAAGATTATCAGCAAAGAATTTGGTTCAGTTACTGTTTTGCTTGTTATATACTATCCCTGAATTGTGTGCATGTATAAATAAATCAAAAAGAGATTTGTAGTATGTACATACACATATTATTACTAAGAAAATTTTGGATATAATTTACTTATTTTTCTGTAGACTGTAGTCTAAGCCTTTTCTAGGCCCACCTAAGTTCTGAATTTAAACATTTAACATATTTTAAGCATTTTAGAAACACCAATCTTCTCTATTCCTATTTTGCACTTACAGTCTGTTACAGCAATAAGTATTTGATACTAGCATTAAGTTTGATGCCTAGAAATAGGAAAACCTGCTCAGCGAGAGGTTTCAGGCATTTGATAATGAAAGCTACTTCAATTTTTTTACTGCAATGGTGTTTGTTTTACTATGGAATTTAAATACTTGTTTTTGTTTAGGGTAACGAAGAATTGCCTTGCTTTTTAATAGGAAAGCATCATTTTATCTATTCTACTCATGCAATTAAGTTTGCACCAAGTATTTCATGCTCATGACTACTTTTAAGTAGTACTTTTTAAGAGTGGGAGATGCCGATAGAGCTCTCTGCTGTCTTTGCTCAGAGCCACGCTACGACGATACCATTCCCACTTATCTAACAGAAGTGTTTTGTGGCAGCCAGCGTTTCCCTCGAGGCAAAAGTGGAGGTGAAATCTTCTCCTGGAAGGGCAATTCAAAAAATTCCACATGTTAAACAGAAGTGCAAAAACCCCTTTTAATGAAAGACAGATTGCAAGCGTTTGCCTATGATTATCACTCTGCTAAACTCGAGCATAACAGCAGAAAGTCCTGAAGCGTTTACATCCAGGGAGCGAGGCAAGGGCAAAAGCTGGAGAAAAAATGTTCAATAACATGGGAGCAAACAGCTGTGAGGACAAAAACACTCCACTTTCGGTGGCGGAATCTTTTAGCAAAAGAAAATAATAGTTTAGCAAAAGCCAAACTAAGCAAACCCTGGGCTGCATCATGCCATAAATCCTTAAAGGGAAACTCTCAACTGGAATTTTAAATGAATGACCAGTTCTGAAGTCTTCCAGTTTCTGACAGAACTTTCTTTAAATGCTCTGGCCGGCATTTAAAAGTACATTAGGCTTTAATTTTTGTTCCTGGGAACTTTCTTGCCCTCCTCCTTGTGTTAGCAAAGGCATTTTTTGTTAGCCAGGTTGCTCCTTGCTTTCTGAGGCCCTGATCCTGCCAAAATGTGTTCATGTCCTTTCTTGTGGCAAGTCTCCCATTGTAATCACTCCCAGCAGGAAAGGTGAGCTCACGTTTATGTGTCTGTAGGATGGGTGCCTAATTGTAGGGGAAATGGAAACTGCGCGGGATTCTGCCAGTGGCACAAAGTGAACATCAGGGAATGTGGCGTAAAAGATATTTCTCTGATACTTCAGTTATGGAAATCCTAGATGTGAAGTGTAACTCTAGTAAGGTACAAACCCTTCAGAGAGGAATGTAATTTTTCATGTTATAAGTATACAGTTTTAACCAGAACTAACCACTAAAATAGCACATTTTGAAATTGTTATAGTTGTGAGGTGAGGACTCAGATTCTTTATTTTAACTTTCAACATTTTCCTTTTGATGTAAAACTGTCAGCCTCTTTTGTGTTATTTGCCTTTGAACTCCAGTGGGTCTTTCTTTTTTACCTCCTCTGGTGCATGATGTTGCTTTACATATTTAGCAAGTCTGATGATGGAACTTCGGATAAGTTAGTTCAGAAATTGCAATATTTATTAAATCACCTTTTATGGTCGCAGGACAAGACAGAGGGTTAAACAAAATGAAATTGGGACCCGTCATATATCCTTATTTAGGAAAACAGTCTCACTGAAGTCACTGAGAGCTGGAAAATACATCAGATGAAACATGCACATTGACTTGAACCTAAAATCCTAACTTACATCTGAAATTTTAAAATGGGTGGTTAAATTATTTATATGCTTTCAAAAATGCTATCAAGATTTAAAGTATGACACTGGCATGCATGAACATAGTTTAAAAATGCAGTCTAGCCATAGTATGCCGCTTTTAACTTGCACTGCAAATTTAGATAAAGCCATTGCATACCCTGTACCAGGTCCAGAGTGAAGAATGGTAATCAAAGGGGACCAAATTTTTATGTGAGAAATTATCTCTCTGTCTTAGGATCTATTTGAGATAAAAGCCAAAGGTGGGGTAAGATGTCTTGCTTTCACTCCGTTTTTGGATTTCGATTGAAGGAAATTTCAGGAGAAGACAGGCAATCATTATTTCCTCTTCTCCCTCTTCTTGCACAGTAGTGCAGCTATTTTATTGAGAGCCATTTGCTGAGCACAGGCAAGATGCTAGTATTTAGACTTTAGCATGTAAATTTAGAACAACTGGAGAGCAGCACTTTAGGAAGGTTATATAAGCATTTTCCACTCCAAAGGCCTAGTTTTGCACTACTACTGGTCCCTGATCTCTTAATGACTTTTAAAGGGCATTTTAGTAAAAGAAGCAAGCTTCTTGCAAGCAGCTGGATAAATGACTTGTGTTGTGTCCTGATGGCCTCATTGCAGTAATGTTGGTTCCTTTTGCCACTTTTCCAATGGCTGTATCAAAATTTCCAGCTCCACATACCTTACCCTGAAAATCCCATAACTTCCCCATTTCCTTCCCAGCTCCTCTGCTTAGAGCTAGGCAAAGGGCAGCATTTTCTGTGTCTGGTCCCAAGCTGGGCATGCTGTCTGGACAAGCACACGCAACAAGCACCTGAGAGTCTCTCTTTGCTGTGGGGCTAATTCGGATGCTCCCTTTTTGCTTAACCATTGATTTTCACAGCTTGTAGAGATTTAATACCTTGGAGACCTCTATCCTTCTTTCAAAGTTGGTTGAAACTGGCCGGTGAGTCAGTTTGGATCAGTGGGCCCAGACTAACAGGGGGAAGGGAAAACTGACCAGCTGATGGCATGACCTCGTGAGCCCAGTTTCCTTTGGAAATGCTTGATACATAGGCAGACCCTCTCTCCCCTATGGTTTATACCTGGGTGTTCAGAGGAGATGATTTAGGACACACTTATTTTACGTGCTTATGAAAAGACACTGAAAAATTAATGTTCCACTATTCCATACAGCTTTTGCTATTTGTATAGCTGGATATATAACTAAGAGTAGCATTTCTTAAACTTTTAGACCTGAGTGCCACTTTAGGAAGCAAAATCAATGGCATAATGCTTTAGCTCGTGCTCTTAAAAAGGCACCCAGTGATGCTCTGTGCCCTTTTGTTCCTGCCCTGTCCTGTAGAGGAATACCGGGAAATGCTGATATAATTCTTTGTAAGACAAGATTTCCTCTCCTTCCCTGCAATACTTGACAAGTACAGAAGTAATTGAGAACACGCAGTATATCACGACTAGCAAAGCAATTAGCACTTAAGGGCATAAGCAGAATGTCAGAGCTACTGCTTTAGACTCTGCAAATTCACATGGATGCCCATGACATGGTTTGAAGATTCCCTTTGCAACTTTAAAGGATATTACATTTAAAGGTTATTATTGTATGTTTAAAGGACACAGTGCCTCCTCATGCAAGGGTAAAGGGGTGTGGGCAGTAGGGAGCTGAACTTGGCTCCAAGTCCAGCTACTTACTTGCTGTTTGACCTTAAATCAGACTTTGGCCAAATTGTTTTGATTCTGGTCATCTTGTTTTCATCACTATTTGAGCTCTCAATACATGAATCTGTGTGTGTGTGTGTGTGTGTACACATTATCCTATCTAAAATACACTCAAATCTAAAATACACTCAAATTTTTTGAAATAAAGAATGCCGTGTGAATGTAAAGCTTAATGCTTAATTCTTGTTTTAAAAAGTCCAGTATATTAAACTGTGTTATTAAAATACTTCTGGGTTTTATGAATGTCATTTGACTGGCTTGATTTTTCTGGAAGGAGATATGAGTTGTTGCACATTCAGCTGATAAACTGTAATGTTACCTTAATGCTTTTTCTGACAGACTGTTCCCAGAGGTTTCTGTGCCTTTGCCACTGCCCCTTCCGTGGGGGTGTTTTTGAAGTCCTGACAACTCAGCAGGAAATGTTTGTCTGTATTTGGTCAATGTCAACATTTTTCTAATGGTAATTAATCCAGAATTAACATTTCATAAAGTTTTTCCCTGGTTTGCTGTAAACGGCTGGATCCTATGAGTAAAAATCTCCCTGGTAGGCAAACCCAGACTAAGAAACCACTTACCACGTAAAACCAATTTAAATCCTGTATTAATGGTTTAGTATAGTGTGTTGGCTCTGGTGCGGAACCCTGGATGTGAATTTCACCGGAATATTTATGGATACTGCATTCCTCCTTGTATCACCATCTGCTCGCCACCTCTGTTTCTCTAACCGAACTTCAGCATCTGTACCAATGTCAGCGGAAGCTTTAAAATCTGCCATTAAAATAGCAACAAGAGCAGAGATCTGCTGTTAAAATAATAGCAACAACATCCTTCTGTGGGATGCTAAGGAATACGCTACAATGGACAGGCCTGATCCAGCATTCCTTTCCTGCCCTGGCAGCTTTTTTTTTTTTTTTTGGGGGGGGGGGGAAATGCATGTGCTGTCTCCATTTCTACATACATAGATAAAAATTTGGAACTACTTTCTCCCATTGTCCCTCTAGCTGAGGAGTGGGCGGGAGAATGGAACAATGCATAGAAATACCAGGCAGCAGATGTAAAGAAGCAGAACTAAAACCACTGATGATGTTAATTTATAGCTTTTTCAAATGGCTGCCCATGTAATTGTGACTGAACCAAGTCCTGTGCCTATACAGTAAATGGTAGCAGGATTAAAGCCTTAAATTTGAGAGCAATGGGATTGAATTTAGGGTCACATGCAAAACACCTTGAAAACAGAAGTACAGCTGTAAGCAAGAAAACAAGACATGACAATAAAAGTAATAAATTGACGTTAGAAATTCTGCCAAATTTTTATTTGATTATAAGCGAAAACAATTGTGGCAACATTCTCTAGTTTGGTCCTTTATAATTTTTTTCCCCAAAGAGAGTAGGTAGCCAACGGAATAGAAAAGGCCGAGGAATGTTCCTGTATTGCATCTCAGCACATGCACGTATCTAATGAATACATATCACATCCAGCAACACAATTTTCTAGCACACTTTAACGTGTTTGACTAGTAGAACTTCAGAGCCATTGTAATTCTGACATGAAAATAAAATCACAAGCTCATTAGCCACTAATGCGCATTTGCAGAACTTGGCTTTCGATTGTTAGAAGGAAATTTGTGCTAATAATTCTGAAGGGCCTGCTTTCAAAGTGGACTAGAGCAAAGGGGGTATTCTTGGGTGCAGCAAAAGCTGTGAATATCCGTCCTGAAAAAAGGAAACTTACCTTGATGAATTTATACAGGGAAATTAAAGGCGGTTTGTGTTGCTCCTGTACAAGTTCAATCGAACTGGAGTTCTGTAGAGGAAATGATGCTTTTTGTGCAACTTCTAATGGCTTTTTGGGGCGTATGCAGTAAAGGATTCTTTTTTTCACTGCAAAATCTCTAAAATCTTAATCGCCTTACCTCATAGTTTGGCCAGTACTTTTTCATTGATTTTGATGCCACTATTTAATGGCTGACTAGATGGAAAAACAATTATGTGTCTTGCTGTGTGATCACTGAGAAGTGTAACGCTCACTTGCAGGAAGCACAGGGAATAAAACCTAGTGAATCCAAACTGTTATTAAGTATCAGCTCTATGTCAATAATGCGGTTTAACATATGGAAATATTAGTGATATTTGGTAAGTGGTCATTTCAGAACAGCAACATTATTATTGATAAAGTGTCCAGTCTCTAAAATATACAAGATCTTGCACACCTGTTACACAATACAAATATCCACTTGCAGTTTCTTTGCATAATAAGTGCATACACAGAATTAAATAGCAAAGGGCAACAGAAAATGGCAGCATGTGAAATGGGAAGTTGATTAAAATTAAATACTATAACAACATTGAAATACCAGCTGGAATACCAGCTTTGTGTGGAAGCTTATTTCCTCTTACATTGATTATGTGGGTTTTTTTTTGAATTACTTTTGTTCTGCATTCACAGAGCACAGTGGGTAAAGTGGAATATCAGATGAAGATGTGAACTGCTAGCTTCTCTATCGTGAGAGGGAAAAAAAAGCTGCTGCATTTTGTTTTGATTTAAACTGTGCAAGTCTGTTAGCAGGAATATAAGGAAATGAGTAAAAGACCAAAACAAAGGGATAAAATAAGAGTTCTCCACAAGATAAGGGAGCCCAATTTATTATTTTTAATGACAGTCATATGGAAGAGAAACTAATACAACAGCAGTAATAAGAAACAGTCTACCATTTAATACCTGTAGAAGACAGCATTTATTTTTATGTCAGGTTAAGGGCCTGATCCAAAAATCACATGAAACTTTGCCCTCATGAAGTCTTCACGCCAGACTCATACAATACAAGCCAAAACTGGAGCTGGCCCAGTCTTTGAAGTTAGTTGTATCTGTCTTCACAGTATCAGGCACATGAAACCTAAGAGTGTTAGGAAAAGAAAGCTTTAAAAAATTAATGTGGAGAAAACGCAAGATGAAAAGGGAAGGGGGAAGTAGCATAAAGGAAAACAAAGGCAAAGCCCACATTTTTGTGGCTGTAAATCAGTTCCAGTCAGCTGAGCGATTTTTCACTTGTTGATACTATGTGAGACTGAAAGGCAGCAGGATGAAAATAGCCAATTGGCCAGAATAGCAGAGAGATAGGCATTATCTATGTAATCTGAGATAAATTCCTTCTATTTTTGTTCAGTAAAAGCAAGAGTTGCACAGTGAAAGCCATCCAGATGAGGTCAGAGTATCTCTTCTGTGTGCCTATGACTGCCTGCAGTAATCCAAAAGCACTTGAGACATGGGTTCAAAACTTTATTTTGATCTTGCACATCTAGTGCTATTTACTTCCCTAGTCTATTGAGGCACTGTAGTCTATTAAGACAGTGTAGGATCTCTTCTGCTCACTCCAGCAGTTTGCAGAGAGGTGAATTGGGTTGAAATACCGGGAAGAAGGTTCCTGGCCAGAGATAGACTTTGATCAAGGGTGTGCCTGCCTGGCTAGCAAAGTATCTGCCATTAAAACTGAGAGGTTACCGGGGTACATCAGCCCTGCTCCTTGCTTGTTCCTGGCTCTTTCAAGCTCTTCTCCGATCAGCTAGTTTCTTAATATCTCTTCCCCAGCTGTTCAACTTTCCCCTTTTGTTTCAGAGCTCTCTTTCTTTGCTTTTCCCTAGAAAACCCACCATACTCGTACTCTCAGACCATCTTGCCTACAGCAATGTTACTGCTGGTAACTCTCTCCAGATGTTGTCTAGCACACACTCATCAGGCCAGCCACTTCCTAAGCTACTTACCTGCCATTAAAGAAAACAAAAAAACAAAAACAAAGACAGTTTTATATTTAGAAAAATAAAAAGCCCAAACCAAAGCAGAGCTAGAATATGAAGGAACTGCAAAAGAAGATATTACAGCTTCACAAAAACTTTAACACAAAACAATTCATACAACATAACAATTATGCCTGTTGACAAATGTAAAGGAATGTAATATGTAAATTGCATATTTTTATATGCATAATATAAAAATAATCAGTATTATTCATTAGCTGTCAAAAAAGTCCAAAACAAAACAAGAAATAACCTGTGCAGGGACTCATACTCATTACCTGGTGAAGTTTGGTCTTTTGTGTGAGTAAAGAACCGGATCTGTATTTATAAGGACTTCTACTTCTTTGATTCTCTTCTAGAAATGTGACCTGATGGGATACTCCCTCTGTTACCAAGATGTTCCACAACTAGCAGGCTGCGTTTTTATGAAGAAAAGGGAGGGCCGGTTACAGGAGGAGAAATGGTGTTTTCCACATTTGACAAATTCACAGTTAGAGGCTGGTAACAAGAAGGATCTTTTCCTTCTGCACAAAGGGAGCTTCCTTGTGAGGAGCAGGCAGTACAGAGCACAGCAGGTCTGAAGGGATAAGTAATAAATAACAACCATTTTCTGTCACAAGGGTTATTACTCTGGTCAGGTCCACCCGGAATATTTGGGCCTCTGGCACAACCCAGGGTGAGAGAAAAGGAGCTTGCCTCTCAAGAGGGTCTCTGCTGAGGAAAGTCACCACTATGCAATATATGTTGAACTGGTATTGAGACAGATACTTCAAGGCTGAACTATCTTTTATTAAAATTTTCTTTGAGCAAATCGTGCCTGGAAGATGAATAACCTATGTGCGCTCGCTCGCTCTCTCATTTCAGCTCAATAGCTTTCCCATTTGCTTAGTACTCTCGTGTATCTACTTTTCTATTCAAATTACATATATTTTAGAAATTATTCAATTTTTCCTTGAGTTCATATATGTCAGTTGCTCAAAAGGGCAAAAAGGTCAGATGAGAGCTGTTATATGATTATTGCTGATTGCTATTGTTGATAGAAGAGAGGAATTCTTACTCTATTATCACAAAACTCTTCATAAGATTTCATATCCCCCTCAGAAAGAGTTAATCCAAATAGGTGACAAACAGCTGTCATAATGCAAACAGAGCTATACATTAGACAGGTTTGAGTGAAGAATCTTTTATTTTAATCAAGATGTTAAATGGGAAAAGATGAAGGGAGAATGGCTTTTCTTATTTATCTTGTTATCTCAAGGTAGCCCAAGTAAAAGAGGTGGCTTTAATTTTTATTTTTTGTTCTTCATCTCTTTCTTATGCAGCAGTCCTCTCAGAAATTTCCTTATATCATTCTCGTTCTGTATCAATCCATATCTATGCATATGGCTTTGCCCGCAAGCATAAAACATCCTTCAACTGAGTTCTGTAATAACACACCACTTTTTTAGGTCTGTCTGATTTCCCACTGTGGGAGGCCTTACTAGCACTGAACTGTTTGATTTTGGCTCTGTGCATTTCCAGATGAAATTCGTGACAACAGCTTTTCAAGTCTTTAAAGTGCTCTCTGGTGCATATACAAGTAGGTAGTGAAACAGGAAAAGACTGTTAGGGAGTATTTTCATTTTCACAACTGTTATTTTGCCCATCTCAGAAATCTCTGTGCTTATCTCATTTCTTAAAGTCATTTTACTTTATATTTTAGACCAGATTAATACATCACTATATTTTAAGAGGCCTCATTTCTGCTAGGTTAATATACAGGTATGAGTAGTTCTGAATCACACCTTTTTGGGGAAATGCAGATACCCAACACTTTTCTCTTATCTTGACAGAGAATTAATTTTATTTACAGGAGTTGAGCTGTATTTGCATGTGTGGAACACTGCTGCTTATGAAGGGTCCTGTGTGAAAAATTTTGGAGCAAGTTACCTTAGGTCCTGTCTCTGATCTGTCCTCCAGGTGCTCCATTTTTAGAATTCAAAACTGAGTGATTGCTTCTGGCCAAAACAAACAGCCATCAGCTTTCAGCATAGCTTTGTAAACCCTCTTCCCCTTGAAAACATTCAACCCACTAATAGACAAGCCGTAAGAATTTTATAGAGCGTAAGTGCAAGTCCTCAACATACCTTCAGAATTGTACTTTTAATGCCACAATGATAAATTCCCATTCTATTTAATCAAATGTTTTTCTACACCCAGAGACAAAAAAATCCAGCCTTTACCATTTTTGAGGTTTGCAACTATCCAGGTTTTTAAATTTTTGTCTTTTTGTTCATTTGTTTCTCCTAGGAGGGGGTCTGTCTCTTTCTTGCATGATCTTGATAAATAAGTTTACTCCTTTTAGAGTTATACAGTATTTGGTTATAAACCCATCTGTTCCTGCTGCTTTACTTGCATTCAGACTTTCAGTGGTAGTACTCAGTTCCTCCCTTTAAGTGGGTTATCCAAGAATTCTATATTTTTAATGTGGTTGTGTGGGAAAGAAGTCCTTAAAGCAGTTTAGTAGTTGCTGGATTTTGGAGAATTGACCTGTGATCAATAAACCTTTTGGTCTCAAATCATCCAACATCTCTTCTCAACATGTTACCAGATGTCACTAACTGTCTCTTTTGAAGAAGCTGCTATATTATCCACTTTTCCTTAAGCCTGCCCACCATGTTTCCCCTTACACAGTATTTTGTTTTAAGCCTCTTAGGTTGTTTCTGTTTCACAGATTTGCAGGAAATCCAGTCCTTCCAATCCTTGTAGATCTATGCTTCCCCCCCCCCCCCAAAAGAACTTTTTAGAACCTTTCTGCTTATTTCAGAATAAAAGGGATTTCATCAGGCCTTTTTCTTCACTGGTTCTTGATTTTTTTAAGGTGGGAAGCTTTACTGCTAATATTACGTTTTATCATTGCTTTGTAAGCATTCCACAGAGTTTTTTTCTCTGGTTGAACTTACTGTTCTCTGTAAGATAACCCTGAAATGCTGCATATATTTGTCATTGGCTAGATAGGTTATACAGCAGAGTTCTGTCCAGTTACCATAAATATAATTTGTTTTAAAATTCACAGCCTTTTAAAACCAGACACAGAGAGTAAGGAGACTGACTGATTACTTCTAGAGATGTCGAGGTAACGTGATTTAACAAGTTAGCAGTGACAGGGAGCGCACCAGTGCTAGCATATGCTTCATGTGATTGCCAATAGTAACTGTAGCCCCTGAGTTAAAAGCTTACCATCTTTCAAACCTTACTCAGGATCTAACAAGCTGATGAGCTTTAAGTTATCTTCTGTGCAAATCTTGATCACTTGCTCTATCAAGGGCTGGATTCATGAACCGACAAATTCTCTCCTCTTAGCATCACTCTTCTCCTAAATTTCATTAAAAATTCTTTTTAAAAAAAGAACTAAATTGACTCTGGATGGGAGAGTATTGAGCAAATGTTCTTTTAAGTTGTCCTTTTGGAGGCCTTTGATCAGAATATGTCTGCCATCTTCAAACACCAGTCTTTTAGGATGAAAAGAAGATACTTGACTAATAAAACTGCCACCCTTTTCCTTTTGACTGACCTGAGGAGCAATATTGCATCTCAAGCAGCTTTCATCGCTGGCCTGCAAATGAGTTTCTTGCAATTGCACAATAGTGTTATTATCATTTTTTCTTACTTGTAAAGAGCAAGAAAAGACTCTTTTTTCTCTTCACAAAGCTGGTCAGCCATTAAAGACATCATTTGAGTTGGTTCATCTGTTCTACTGGTTAGCCAGCTTGTACTTTTCTAATATTTACACTTTCAGGATATAATTCTACTCCTGTTAGTTGATGCTTTTATAAACAATTCGGTGCCACCTATTGCAAAAGCAGGTGTCCTTTCTTTTTGATAGAAGAGATGATGAATCTTCAAATGACTTTTCAGACTTCTTAATACACTTTTTCTACTTTCTTGCTTCTCATGTGTTGTATTTTACACCCTTGCCCTAATGTTCTGCATGCTGAATTTCTCCTGTCCATCACCTTTGTGTTAAATGTCCTATTTCTACTCTTCTGGATCTCCAGGCTATCCCTTTGCTATATCCCGTACCTTTTGCAGGACATTCAAAGCAAATGCAGGCATCGCTTAAAGTGCTGGCCAAGCCCCAGCAGCAATATGCTCAATGCAAGATTGCGTCTCAGCGCGTTGCCCGCCTGCTGTCAAAAGAAGGGCGTCAGCCGTGGATTTTATTTCCTACATATGGAGAGGGCCTCATCATCCGGGGTAACTTGGCAGTGCAGAGGACTTTGGGTGTCCCCAAAGCATTTGCTCTCTTTGAAAGTCAAGGCAAGGAAGGCACCCTGCCTCACCAGAGAGATTGTTGCTGCCCAGACGGAGGAAGTGCTGCTTGTTATTAAGTTTCTTGAAACTGTGAGAGGTTGTGAAAGCATGTTTGAAAGCAGGATGTGCTCTACAATGATATCCAGGGCTCAAAAGAGATTTTAAAGGAGTTTAAAGAGGAAACTGGACTTGATCAAGAGAGTCTGAAGATGGTAATTTAACAGGGGAACTTTATATAGTTTGGGGGTGTTGCTTTCCTATGTATTGATTTTTCTGTAATACTGAACTGAAAAAATGAGTTACGATATTAAAACCAGGGCTTCTGGAGTATGGTTTGGATGAGATCATGAAGTGGGAGAATGTGGCAAATTTGCCCGCGCAAAGCCCAGTGTACGCTTTTGCTTAAAAAGTCACCTCAAAGCCCTAAACAGTGCAAGATGTAAAACCAACAAACTTGTCAGCAGAAAAATACCTCTGGCTGCGCTCTCCATCTGAACCTACAGAGGAGACCATAGGTTAAGCTAGAAGAGCAAAGGCTCCAAAGGGCTAAGGGGAATAGCAAAGCAACCAAATCCAGGACCTAATGCAAGCATTAAATTACTCTTGCAGGCTTTGCTGCAAATTTACTGTCGTATCAATGCAATAAAGAGCCGTCTTCAGCATAGTATCTGGTGCAGACGTGCGCTCCCAATAATTCCTCTCACGTCAAAATAGTTCCTCTGGATTCACACCATCAGCTGGGAAAGGTGAAGAGCAATATGGAACTTGGCCCATCTGTATAGGAAGAAAAGAAACTTGCTTTACCTCTCAGGCTTTCTTCTGCCTTATTTCTGATTCAAACTCCTGCTGGTCTTGAAGCTCAGAGGAGCTGAATACGGTAGATAGGGTAGATCATTCCTGTGATGTCTGCTTCTTCTTTGTAGTGAAACTCAAAGAGAACTTTTGTCTTTCTTGCTTTACTAACATTCTTTTATAATAGTGGCTTTTTATTTTTAATATAGCTAAACGTAAGTACATTATTCGCTTCGGCTCTGCAGCCTAAACCTTTTGTACTAGAAGCAGGGATAAGTTAAAGATAACAAACAGAATCGGCTGCGTATCATTCTAATGTTTCCTAGTGGCCTTGGTAGGATTTTCTTGGTCTTACATTGATTAGCTATTGTATTTTACTGTTTTCCACCAATAAATGATATTAACAGCTTCTACGTTTCTTTTAGAATACAAAGCAATATCCATCATTTCTATATTTGCTATGGCATGATGTTAGGGAAATGCACATGCTGAGCTTCTATTTAGTTTTTAATTTTTTTTCTTTCAGTGCTAGGAGGGTCAAAGCCTCACATAGAAAATGGGCTTTGTAGCACCCTTGAAATCACCAGCGTTATCCAAAGCTAGCAGCTTGGTGGACTGTATTTCTGGTGCAGTTTGGCAATTCCAGAGAGGTGTTCCTCTTATTTCATGACAAAACTTATACATTCCCACAGCTCGGACTAACATGAACAGTAGTGTAAGGGTTGTCCTTCCTTCTCCAACAACAGACTAGGCATATCCTTCACAGTTAAATGCTTTGATCCCAAACTCTCTAAGTTTAATGAGCACGAGGTCTAGAAAAACTATTTTGTGTTATGAAATCATAAGGCCTTGAAACAACTGTAGTTTTATTGCATCTTTGTGTGGAGTAAGGAATGATCTTTGGCCCTAACAGCATTCTCACTTTGATGAAAATCCATGGAGACCCACCTACGTTCTAATCATAAGAAGTAACAGCAGTTACATACACAGAGTTTAGGGATGAAAGAGACCACTAGGTCATCTCATTGTCTTTCCATGTATCACAGAGTGCAGCATCATACTCAGTTACCTCTTCCATATCTTCTAGAAAAATATGTAGCCTTCATTTCAAAACTTCAAAAGCTGTAGAATTCACCACTGTCTTCAGCAGTTTGTTCCAAGTGTTATCACCCTGCCCTTAAGAACATGTGCCTTCTTTCCCTTAGAAGAGGGCTTCACCTTCCTGCATTGGTTCTCATCATTCCTTCCTCCAGGAAATTAAAGAGTTCTCTTATATTTCATGTTTTATGCTGTAAGCATATTCTTGCATTGTAATAAACTCACCCTGTCTTCCTTTGGCATATGAAGCAGGCAGAGCTCCTTAAATCTTTAGCTAAGCATTTTCCTCCATCCCTGAAGTAATTTTGGTCTTTCTTGTCTCTATTCTCTTCAGCTTTAAAACACCCTTTTGAAAATATGTGCACAGGACTGTCTGCAGTATTCCAGCACTCATATCACTGGTACTGCGTTCAGGATCAAAATTCCCTCAGCTGCCACTTACTACTCCCCCAGTTTATACATAGTTACTTGAGTTGCCAGAGCATGGCACTGGCGGTTTGTATTGTATTGCTTGTCACTGTGACCCCAAATTGTTTTCAGAGACACTGCTGTTCAAAATAAAATCCTCAGCTTGTAGGTTTGGCTTGCGTTCTTTGCTCTTAAATATATAACTTTGCATTTGCCTGCTTTAGCATGCCTTGTTTGTTTAACAAAATTTATATTGTATACAGTCATGTGATACAGCTTTAATTGTATTTTTATTCTTCAGTTGTTTTAAGAATGGGACCCCTTACCAGCGTTTGTATTCTTCTGCCCAGAAGTGATACCAGGCTCATCAACAGAGTTCATCCTCTCATCCCATTCACTTAATACTGACACTGTTCTAGTCTTTCAGCCTTCCCCTGCATTTGTAAGACGCATTCGAGACAAACACAGCAGGCCAGAGATGCCTTTAGCCAAGTCTTTTAGAATTGTTGTGCACAAGTGATTTTGGCCTGCCAAGTTGAAAATACTTGCTCCTAGGGGACTGATCTAAATTTATCTAGCATCCTCCTCTGTTACTAATAAATATAAATGTTCTTCATTATTCTTACATGATGCAGTGTTACTTCTGAGTCCCAGGCATAAGTAATTGTTATTTTGGATTTATATTAATGTATCTGAGTGCACTGGTCTTCTTAATTCAACATTCTCAGTTTTATGTGTTATCGGATAATATTTATTGCTGCCTTCTGGTGAAGAACGTTATGCCTGTAAATTCTCTGATATTTAACATTTACTAATGCAGACTTCCCCTCTGTTTTTGGCTAATTTATCCTTCACTCATTCAGAGCATTTAAAACTCAGCCAGCATCACCTCCTTTTCTCATCATTTCTATTATTGGTGCTTGTAGATCCCTACCTTTTTTTTCCTTTGAAATCCAAACTGGACTGGAACATTGGAGTGAGTCACTACTAACTACAAATACCTGGGCAGTTCTAACCTCGTTTCAGCTCAGGCTTGAGAACAGAATTTGACTCTTAAACCCATGAGAAAGTATTAATCTTCTGCCCCCTTCCTCCAGCAGACTATTTTTATGGAAGTGATTATCTTGAAGCAAGCAGTCACACCTGCTATCAGGAAGCTTTGGTGCATGCTAAGAGTTAGCTGTAACACTAGAATTGCAGCTGCTTCTGGACTGCGAGCTCTTGGTCCTGCTGTCATTCATGCAGACATAGGGCTTTCATTCTTTGGTCCTGCACACATATTTGTGACCTGGGATTGGTAGTTACCGAGTCCCCCACACTGCATGGCAAAGTTTTGTCTCCTTCCTCAAGCTCTGGAGGAGACTCTGATGTCTGCGCAGCAGCACAATAAGTCATTCCGTCAGGTTTGAATTTTTTCTGAGTTTTGCTGTTCCCACCTGCCTCAGACAAAATGCAGTTGGGGGTTGCATACATTTGAATACGTATGGGAGGGAACCATTTTTATTCAGGGTTAGTTTTGGAAGAAAATGACAGAGAAAAGGAAGAAATAGAAGGACCATACACCTTACAACTGGCAACCATCCAGGGGATATCTGTCCATTTCTGGTCAGTCCCTCATAAAAAAATTGTTTCCTGGAAATTATTTATGACATTCCAAAGTCTGCAGAGGCAAAGACCAAAGAATTTCAACTATTCGGTGTAGATAGAAAAAATAATTACCAAGCAATAAGTAGAGACTGAAGGTAAACTCTTGGTTCTAGTAACAGTTTCTGATCACACGAAAACAGTGAGACAGATTTAAGGACAAAATTCCTGGTGCATGTAATAGAAATCACAAGGGAACTGAGGGCTCCAGGTACATCTGCAGTGCTGTAGCTTATTAGATACAGACTAAAATAGAAGCCAGCTTGCTCAAGTCAGCCTGAAAGGGAAGAAGAGAGGGATGAAAACGCAATTTCCAGGAGCATTTTTGAAGTCCATTTCTATATGCAGTATGAAGTAGAGAAGACCTGATGATCCTATTGTAGAGACAGAGCAACAGCAGGGCATTCAGATGCCTTCCTCTGGATGCCCTCCCCTAAACCTCTCAGCCAACAGATATTCTCTCCTTTCCACACTTTCCGTTCCTTCCAGCGATATCCAGATGTAGGCTCTGGCTCATCCTGAGAGTAAGGAACAACAGCTCCTTTCCTTGGGTGGCAGCAAGGCATGGCAATAATTTGGCACCTGGGATAACAGACTCTTTTACACACCTTTTCTAGGACTGTGTGCTGGATTATTGCCACAGGAAGGAACTGGGTATCCATGGGAGTCCTGTACCATACATGGTGTGTAAAGTTGTGTGTGTGTGTTTGTGTGTGCAATGGGAAGTTTGAGCACTGATTATAAAACATAGAAAATAGCCTTTTTCCACACAAAGTGCTTCAAAATGTGGACACATTGCTGTGTGATATGTCATTGCTGTGTGATATGTCATGCTGTTTGAACACTTCTATGGGTAGCATCAGGTTTCTATTGTAATCTTGAGACAGCCAACCTGCAATTCACTCTCTGCTCTTTGCTCAGGGTTGGCCTTCTTTACTTTTCAAAACTGGAGTAAAAATGGTTTAGTTGTTTGTGGGAGCAAGGTGAGGATGAAGTGTACAGTTTGCATGTCCGAAAACAGAAATTTCCCCCTTTTCTGCAGGCATGTATGTTGGAACAAGAACTGGACATTTTGTAGAGGGATATTTCAGTTCCACTCAGATTTGATAAAAGTTACCACTGGCTCAAAATCATTGAAGGTTTTTCTAGGCTCAGTGTGACCTTGTCAGCACTCTGCTGCAGTGGGCAGACTCCAGCCATGCAGCTTCTGTACCTGGCAATCATGCTGTGCGAAAGACCTTGGGAAGATGCACCAGCAGGGATAACTACTGTTTCTCCTTTTTTCCTAGGAGAAAGCAAGAAATAGAGAAAGTGAAAACAGGGATGGTACCAGATCATCTCCTCCATTCTTTGATTTGAGCTGGATTTATGTCACTGTGTATGAATCTACATCTACACGTGCACAGAACACTGAAATATAGAAAAACAGATTTCTTGAGATTTTTTTCTCACCTCCTTATAAAAACAAACACTCCCCAATCCTCTTCCATGAAAAACAGTTCTCAAAGCTCCCCTCTGTCCTTAGAAACAGATATATATCCTGCCCAAATTCACTTATTTCACTTAAGAAAATAGCATTCCCTAAAATCAATCCAAAATGTATGTTCTTCACAACACACAAACATAAATCATAAAGGGGAGCATTACCAAGAATCTTTTCTCC
This sequence comes from Dromaius novaehollandiae, assembly GCF_036370855.1. Classification (NCBI taxonomy): domain Eukaryota; kingdom Metazoa; phylum Chordata; class Aves; order Casuariiformes; family Dromaiidae; genus Dromaius; species Dromaius novaehollandiae. The sequence goes on from NC_088098.1 coordinate 88,685,784, forward strand.
TTTTCCTTAGCCACTAGAGGCACTTGCAATTTAAAAGGCTGAAAATTCTTATATTACCAAGAAAAAGGTAGGAGTTGCAAGTCTGCCAGAGTGAGTAACAGCGGACAATGAATGAGGCAGAATGTTGCAAAAAGGAAAATGAACTTCTGCTGTGTTTAGGCTGCACTACATTTCAGATTACTCACAGTTTGCCCCAGATTTCCTTTGAAATAGTGTACAAGTGTGCAAGACTGCATAGGCAGGAGGGCATGCAAACGGAAGCTGCAAAGTTAGTCCTAAATCTGCCACTCCTAGTGTCCAGTATTTTGAAACTTGAATGTTGTCCCAACTCTTTCTGTACACATTCAGAATATAGACAACTCAGTATGCAAGGGTTATGTTCACACAAGAGTGGTAAAAGACAGTCAAAACAAAGCAAAAAATCATTAAAAAGTGAATCAGTAGAAAAGTCAGATGTCCAAATACCAGGACTATCAGACAGTAGGAGCAAAAGCTAGATGTGGATTTAGGATGATGCATGGCTGGACTGGTCTGATGCCTTCCCTCCTGCAAACATGTAGACATATTGCACAGCCAAAGGAACTAGGTACATGGGAGTGAGTGTGTAATTAGTTTATAGAGACCATGGGCCACATCTGACCCATCAGAAAAATTAACAATTCTGTAGTAAGTTCCCTCTCTGCTGTTGCTTTGCTGGGACCTTCATGACTTGGGCAGGGAGTGGGTTGCAGAGGAGAGGAACTGTTTTTGCCGCCTACCCCTGTAGTTTTCTTGCTTGAGCTGTCTTACTGCCCCTGTCCTACACATTTAGGTCATATGACAAACAGGCTTTCCATCTGCTGAAGTAAGTTGGAAGTCTGTATAAACACCGCAAGAAATCACGGGATTGAAGGACTCTCTTAAACAATCATGGTTAAAGCAGCATGTTTAGCCTATTATTCATGGTTTCACTTCACATAGTTGCTAGGTATTCATACAGTTACTCAGGAATCCTGAAATCTTTTGGATTTTGGTGGAATACAAGCAGGACATTAACTAAGCACTCTACAGAGGCATATGCTTGAAAGTCAATCTGAATGAATTTTTACTGGATTAACTAATTTATATTGAAATCTTGGGAAGCTAGTCTTCAGAGGTGAAGCTAGCAAAATCAGGCCAGGGTCATCTTGGTTCTCAACAGCAGTTTCCACATAAGTGTCTTAATGCAGTTTAGCAAATCAGCCTTAAATTAACACCTTCATTTGGTTCAGCATAATTTTCCTGAATGGCTCTGTGTATATAGTCCCTTGCACAGGAATGCCTGTAAAGATGATATGTTTTAAAGCAGCATGAACATTTTTTTCCAGTTTAAAACAGATTTCTTGAGATTGGTTGAGAAAATAAGGAACAGATTTAAGGTAAAATGAAAGAATCCACTCTTTACCTAGCCTGGAGAGCTGCCTATAGCGTTTAATGTTGACTTGCCTAGTTACACTGGTTAAATAATTCTTTCTAATAAAGCCATTCTAAAGCCAAAAAAGGAATTCTTTGAATACATATTATATCCATGCAAGTTTCTGGCAATGAAAAAGGGGTTAATATAAGCAAGAAGAAAACCTACTTAGACTGCACTAATGCTGGAGAGGGTTGGATATATGAGACGTTCTGCAGAAAACCCTTCTCTTGGAAGTGCAGTTTATTATCCTGATAAAGGAGGAGAGGCAGGAAAATTACTGTAATTAAAATGCACAGAATTTTTCATGATGAAAAAAATTTCATAATGAAGCAAAGGAAAATTATGTGGGAAAGGGTATGAAAAATAATGTTGTCATAAAAATATTGAAAAACATGGGGTTGGAAATATTGCAGAGCAAACACTCTTACATAAGGGAAGCACCAAGAAGGCAAAATTCAGGTTGCATCAACTATGTAAGAGTGAATTATAGAGCAAAACTCAGACTGAATCAGAAAGGTTTTCTGTACTATGATAATGCTTGCTGGAGGCTCTAAATTGGAAGTCAGTTTTAGCTAATATGTTGATAATTTTTTCCTTCTCTGTTAAACTGTTTTTCGTTTTCTGGTGCACTGAAAATATCTCTGAATTGGACCTTACAAATATATTAACTTATACTGCAACCCATGCAGGCAGTCATACTAAGAATGCTGGAAAAAATTCTCTTTGGCTTGAGGGGCTTGGAAAACAACGAGAAGCTTTTTTTTTTTTTTTTTTTGAGAAAAAGTAGCTTGAATTTCACTGTTGGACTGACCACAGGACCTAGTTTTGGGAATCATTCCACAAAGAAAACTGGCCAGCTTCTCTCCCTAGCCGTTTGCATTTTGCAGTATCTCCCTCCTGGCTGCAGCAGTCTCTTGGTGGGAAGCAAGGTGTGCAAGTTCATGAACTATCACATGCTACTCTGCAAAAGGAGGACATTATTACTACTTAAGTTTGCTAAGACACTCTATCTTCTAGCAGAGGTGAAAGAAAATGAAGCTAGAGCAACGTAAAGCAATATAATGCTGGAAAAATAGGAAATTAACAGCCTATAGCCAGGCTCTGCAGCATATCGCCAACATAGATTTTCAGAACAGAGCATTTTTTGTCAGCACTCACAGAATAACCCTTATTGGCCTTTAATAATGAGCAAAAGCAAATTTGGAATAACTGCTGTAAAGAAACTAAAACGTGCAGAGGCTTAACTCCAGACTCCAGCACCTGGCCTGAGCAGTCAGGCTGAGCAGTGAGTAGGGGAGCAGGGTGAAAGAAATGGAGAAGAGGAAACCCTGGGAACTGCTTTGAACCTTCTCCACAGAGTCCCCACAGTCTCTTTTCTACTACACAGCAGCTGAGCAGGATCTATTGGCAGTGTGTCTATTTATTCTCCTTGCCAGCTTTTTCTACAGGGCCCCATAGCAACCTGGGTTGTGTACTGAGTTCCGTTTGGACTCACTTGCCCTGAGGAATTGCAGTGATTATATCGGGTGGGGAGAGGTAGAATGGGATTGACTTTTGCCTGCAAGCCATGAAACATTTACGCCAAGTCCTTTGGAAATTAGATTTTTCTTTCTGAAATCTTCTTGTGGCATTGCTCCTTTTGCCACTTTTCTGCTTCAGGTTGTTCTTTTCATTTGGTAATGCACCTCAACCAGCATTTTGTCAGCCTAGCTAGTAGTTGCTTTCCCTGTCTTCTGTGTAGCCAAGAATGTCATCCAATACTTTGTCTCTTTTATTTGTTTTCATCCAGATGTTCTCCAACATTTTATGAAAGGTGAACTCCCCACCTTACACACACTAGCATTCATACATAGTCCTGAGGCTTCTCTTTGGAAGTTGAAAATTGAAAAATGAATGTAAAAAGTCTTCTTAGAAACAACTTCCTCAATCAATAAATCAAGGAACACATTTTTCAAAACTGCCTGTGGGTAATTTTGGAGGAAAAACCTGAAACACTGCATGTGCATATTTGGTTTGCATGGTATTTTATAGATTTCTCAGTGTTTACCTTAAAAACCTAGAGTAATTTAATACAATTGCAAAAACTGTACAGGCAAAACACCAGTTAGACATTAAATTCTAATTTCAATCTGAATTACCTTTGCATGCAGTCAGATGAACTACAAATACAAATAATTGTACAGCCAGCATACTGTGCAATTCTGAGAACTCAGACTGCAGAGTTTATCTCTGAAATTCTCTAACTTCCCTTCTAATTTTTTTGGTAAGAAAATAAAAAAGGTGAATCTGTTGTTATGAATCAAGCTGCTTGTGTTGCACTGCTGAACTGTGCCTTTCTTCTGCACTGAAATCTATAAGTGCAGCTTCTGATGACATTGTTCCAGCTGCAGGGATCTGCTCGGTGAAAGAGGAGGAGGAGAAGGAGGATGGCGGCTGGCCATTTTTGTTTTCTAACATGCATTGGTTGAAGAAAGAAGAATCCCTCATGGGATTTGATTTAGATGTTTTTGGCAGCTGTAAATTACTCACAGCATGCTGCAGAGTTTGTGCTGTGAGATATTTTCAGTTCCGTTGAAATCTCATGCTAAAAAAACCCCTCACTAACTCAAACAAAAATAAGGCAGCAGGACAGGAGATTGCTGCAGACGTCTTTGAGCTGGCTCGTGGCTGCCTGCTCTACGGGTTGAGTTTTAAGGAGCTGGATTCACTACTTTGGAAACTCTGTGAAGAAAAAACATTGAATGGCACTGAAACACTGGCTTGCACTGTTGCAGGCAATGAAAGTACTTTTCTTTAGATGTTGTAAGACATTAGGGCACCCTTACAGGGAGTGCTATCTGTTCATCTCAAGGTAAAGCTGCAGCACAGGTTTTTAGAGCCTTATGGAATGAGAGAATAATGGGTTAGTACTATCTACAACATTGTTTACTTCTGTGGTTATGCCATGAAGGCCGTTTAAGCGCGATTTTTAGTCAGAGGTCAGAGTTGCTCCTTGCAAATTGTACCTCCACAAATAAGCAAACAAATAAACAAAAACCTGTGCTAAAATTACAAATCTGCTGTAATCGGAGGAGCACTGTGTTCAAATACCTCTATTCTGTGGAAGACTGCTTTTTTTCCTAGACTAATTTCTACTTCTTTAAAAAAAAAAGGTGTTTTTATGACTTCTTCAGCAGAGCCTCTTTTATGAGAGAAGCCAGATTGCTTTGCATCAGGGAAGGTGTTGCTGCAGTTGCAAGTGCAAAATCTATTTCAGAGGAGGGCAATCTCTTGGAAAGAGGTCAGCTCGATTCTCAAGTCCCAGAACAGCTTGAAAGATTAAAAACAAAAACAAAAAAACCCCAAAGAAACAACAATCAAAAAACTCTCCAAATTTGCTTTGCTTGTAAAGTAAGAAATTTAAAAGTTTTAATCTGGGAATGATTGAAGAACAGGGAATGCAGGCATCCTTGCTGCCATTTTTATGTTGTTTTTTCAGAGCACTCCTCTTTTAGAACATTTTACACTGTAACCAGCACATGGCCATACAGCCTCCCACACCCAAATGGAGCCTGCAGCAGAGCAGGGTACCTGCAAAATCATGGTGGTGAAAGGTTAATAAGAGCTGCTCACCTTTCTTTCCACCTGCAGGATCATCTCAGCTTCCCTTCTTACTTCACAGCTCGACTCAGTATCTACTTTGCTGTTCTGTTCCCTGTACCACTATACAGTACAGAATAAAACATTTTAATGAGTGGAAATACACAAGAAATTTCAAAAAGAAAAAGATATTGACATGGGAATATTGACATTTTTACCTCATCAAAACAAAGAGGCTTTGGAATCATCAAAATGAAACAGGAAATTTGACGTATTTTCAATTTTAACAGCAATAATAACACCTCTTTGATAGAATTCTATAAAATTGCATTTTCTGAAATATTTCCATCAACATTTTTGACCAGCTCCAGTCATTACAGTTACTGTCACCTACTCATGTTACTTCTCACCTTCTTGGCTCAAGAGAGAGACAAGAAAAATGCTGATATCTTGTATTAATAAATTAGTCTTCATGGATGCCCAGCCTCCTTTCGCCTTCCTTTTCTCGGTGGATCCTCTGCTGCAGGTACAAATATAGCTTTCATGTTATATGCAGTTCGCCCTGGTTCTCTTAGTGGCAATATCTGCATGTGCAAGCTTGTGCCTTCTGCATTGGGATGGCTCAGTTCATGAATTGATGGGAGAAGAAGTCTACATTTGGTTTTTGCAGTCTCTGCTAGTTATGTGCCTTTTTTTCTTGCCCCTCCTGGAACTGATACTGGAGCAGGAGCTCAGAGTTGCCAGGTAAGGTGGAGTCAAGAAGTACTGAAGCTAAGTTGGGCATGGTTAATCAGGGAGAGAAGATCAAGACTGCCTAGTGATGAAACACTCAGTCAGTTGCAAGGGGGACTTGGAGCTGGAGATAGTTGAGGGTGGATTTGAGAGCCTGACACAGGACCAAAAGGATGGACAGCGTTATATGAAAGTGCATGGAGATCTATGCAAAAGCGTATGAGATTGTTCTGTCCTGTGAGTTTCCCCAGAATATTAGCAACATGATTTCCCTCTCACCTTTAGCCCTCTCTTGCTGATTTTCCTTTTTGATCCCTGTATTATCCCATCCCTCTCCACTGGCACAGTCCTCTCTTCCTTGCCTGTACACACACACACCTGTGGCTGGGCAGTGGGCAGCTCAGCCAACTTCTGGTCTTGTTGGATGACATGAGCTGGTGTGATGGTCTGTCCACTCCCATACCCGGCTTCTGAGCTGCAGGAGGAATACTGCAGGAGAAATGCCACTTGATCTCTCCAGAATTCTTGCTGGCGGTTAATGAAAAGCCAAAAAAGACTTAAAATGTCAGGGAATTCATTTCATGGTTTCCACCCAAGGCAAAAACAGGACTTCTGCAGTTGTTTCGGTACTCTGGGTTATGAATGGGTGGCTATGCAGGGTGGGCATGGCTGCTGCAGGTCATAGTTACATGCTTTGGCATTGAATTTTGGTGCTCAGATCTAAAGACTCTTTTGGGAACACTGGATATTTAAGTTATGATCTCTATTTTACAAAGGCTTGTAAATGTTTCTGCTACTGAGAGTACCAATACGGCACAGGAGGAAGGTGTGCTGGGGTCAAGGTTTCCATGCAGCCTGGCAAAGCACCATGTCTCCAGCTCCTTGGTTATATAGCTGTCCTGAAGAAACTATCATTTGAGGACCATGGGCCTCAGCTAAGCCTTGTTCAGGCAGTCCCTCAATCTCCTTGTTTCCAGCACAATCAATGTTTTGTGCTGGGTGCCAGCATGGTGCCAAAGGTCTCCTGAGCAGGGACCAGAGGGATTTCATCTGAATTGCTCCCCATGTTTCAGTACTTCAAGTATTCAATACTTTCAGGCTGTGAGAAAGATTTTGAGCAGTAGACATTAGAGGGTGAGGAAAGAGGAAAGAAAGAACAATGAAGACTGCAATAAATTAGGTTGTTACATGTTAATTTTGTATAAAGCACCTCTACTCCCTCTCCCCCTACTATCAGGGAAATACTGAAGGTTGTGGATTTTTTCTTTTTTTCTGTTCCTCTGCTGGATTAACAGCTGCAAAAGATAGGGCAGCTGAGCAGTTCTCATCCCTGGGTTCCTGTGAGTGCTCTCTGATTCACATACTGGAGGCTTCTGTTGATGGAGGAAAGAAGACTGAGGCCATACCTCAGCCTGAGGCCAAATGATACAATGACAATTTCATGCTATTGTCTGTTCTCTTACACATTTTCTTTGTATATGTTTCATACAAACCCATAATCTCAGTCTTGATCACAATCATATCTACTTGGGTTTCCACAGGGTAGTTAGTAATGTCTTGACTTTAGCTCCCTGAGATCTGGCTAGGTCCATTTCAAGATCCTCTGCAAGAGCCTATTAATTCGAGATGGAGATGCCAAACCTTTTCTCCCATGTGTTACTTTGGAGAGCTGATTCCCCCTTGGTTTGTTATCTCTGTAACTGTGAAAAATGAGAGCAAAATGGAGAATGATTAGAAATCTCTAGTATCACTGTAAATGAGGAGAAATGCCACTGAAATCAATAGTTGTAACTGTTGTGATTGAGAAGAAAATTTGAATTACTTTGCATGGAACTAAATGCACACAAAGAAATACAGTTGTGGGTAAAGTCTCAGTATTGGAGAGGTGTCATACATTCCCTCCATAAAGCTGCATATGTGGCTTTATGTGGTTGTATGCTTGATGCAATGTGGGTATCTCACCAAAATTTAGAAATTATGCCTCAGGAACACTGAGAAATTGTTCAAACCATTTAGCAGTGCCAGATTCTTTTCTGAATTTCAGCTTGTTTTTCATTTTTCATACTCTATTTTCTCTTTATGTTTTTGTCTCTCATGTTTTTATGTCTTTCTAATGTCTTTTTAAAGTCTTTATTTTGCTTTGTTCTTTGACCTGACTGTTTTTAATGCTATATTGTTATAGGTTTTGATTTGCTTTTCTTCTCCTAATCTCCTCTCATATTGAGCTCTTTAACTTTCTTTCATTTTCTTTTCTGCATACTTTCTCCCCTTTTTTACTGCTCTACAATCTGCAGTGTTTCTACCTGTTTCCTCTGAAAACATCTAGACTCAGGGCTGGTCTTAAGAGTTTTGGGGGGAATGTGAGCCAGTTGATTTTTTGGGGATTCCTAAAGTCAAAGGCTTAATTTTAGTAAATAAAATATATTGTCATCTTCACTGTGGCAGGAGAGGTGGCTCCTCTTTGCATTGGCTTCTGGGCCACATAGTGGAAAATGTTTTCAGTGATTCAGCTTATTGATTAGTAAGTTTACAGTCACTGAATTGTGTTGTGTATCTGTGGGCACATTTTATCTTTTTGTTTTACTTTTTCAGTATGTTTTTGGCTTTTTATTTCTGTCTTTCTCTTTCCCTCCTTTAAACTGTTTTCCTCTCCATAGTTACACCACTTCATCTACTGCCACCCACTATGTCCTTCCAGGTCCTTTTCATCTTGCTGCTTCTATCCTTTTTCTTTGTATCCTCCTTGGTCTTATTGTTCCTACAGTGATTTGCTTCTTTAAAAAAAGGTCCTGAGAGCAGAGAGTCCCATGCCTGTAAAGAACAATAAAAAAAAAATATGGACTGCTCAACTTTGTAGTTTTGAATGTTACGTTTCCTGAGACAGTAACTGAGTAGGACCTAAATTCACCTGTGTTCCTTCTGGAGTGGCCCCTCCTGGACCCTGTGGCTCCAGGAGCAGAGCAAGGAAATGGTCTGTGCCTGAGGTGTCTGTTTTCTTTGCTAAGTGCTCAGGTAGCACACAGCCTTTGAGAGCATCAGCTGCTGCCATGGCAGATGCCTATGGCCAGGAAATGGGGAACTGGGTGAAAGGATATGGACTGGGTGGGTGGATCTGCTTTCCAGGCTCCTCCTACCCCAAAGTAAGCTTTTAGGCCACTTTCCAGTCGGAGTCTGGGCTTTTTCCTTTCACACATGGGGAAGCTCTGTGTGCAGTGGTACATGCCTTCCTCACTGAAATGTGCAGATGCAAAAACTGTTAAGCTGATGCTAGTGTTAGTCCTCAGGTGCTGTCAGGGAGCCTGACTCTGCCCCATGTGTTAGGTTTTCACATTTATACTGGCAGGCTTTCTGCCTGTTGGTTACTGTTAATGGATTTACTGTTATTCGTGAGATAGCAAGTACACTTTAATCATAGCCTGTACGAAGGAATGGCTTTGATTTGAGAAATTCTGGGAAGTGTGACTCAGCTTGGACTTCACTAAGATTGTTCTAGCACAGCACAAGGGAACTGTCCTGTCAGGGGTTCAAGAGCATCGTGCAGAAGGAGATGTGTGTGTCTCTGCACTTGGGCATGTGTGGCCCTTTTGTAAGGCGCGTCAAACAACCCTTGTTCTAAAATAAGTAAGAAATTGCTAGATCTTACTGAAGAAGCCAGAATGTAATAGCTTTCTGTGACAAATTCTGTATGGAATTGCATTAAATTGTATGCAGTAATTAAAGCACTTATTGGGAGCTGCACTAAAACAGCCTGTGCTACTACAGAAGTTTTTGTTTTCTAGTAGTTTGTACTACCAAGTAAACCATGCTGCCTTATAAAGCCTGAAAGCTCTGTTCATTCTTAGACAGACTGTGCTGGCCTGTATGACTGATTTGTATGGACTATAATGTGATTTTTGCTCAAGATTTTTGCCTGTACATTTCTGGGGGTTTCTTCTGAGTGCTTTTCAAACCTTTGAAATAAAAAGCTGTGCAGTATTTGAGTGCATAAATAAATGGGAGGAACTCACATGCAGTAAATCAACAGGAGTGCATAGACAGTCTAAGGTTTGTGCAAGAAATAAAGTGTGAAATAGCAATGATACTGTCAAAGACATACAATAAAATCAGAAAAACAGTGGCTCAGGCTCTAAGCAGTTTGCTTAGAGGCTGCTTGAAGGCTGCTTTGCTCCACTCCAGCAGCTCAATATAGCAATTAAACAAACATTTGATAGGTGGCGGTACACATACTTGAGTTCCTGTGAAGTTGAGTGCTGTGCCACTCTTGCTACAAGTGTGGAATGGCAGTGCACAGACTCCGTACTGACAGTCTGCAGGACACATTCAGTGGGTGGGTGTTTGTTGGTCAGTATTTTGGGATGAGACAGAAGCAGTATTCACTACATTGACATTTCTGTATTTGGAGTTACCGCTTAATTCCCTGTCAGTTCTTGAGCTTTTGCTCTGCTCCACAGCAAGAGTGGGCGAACCGTGAAGGGATGCTGAAGTCTGTGGAGCACCTCTTGACTTAATTGAGGCAACTGAGCAATTATTATTATCTTTCAAATAAATTCTCTCCTTCAAGCAAATATTGGTTTTCATGCTTCAGTGGAATGTTGCAGGAAATCAGGCAATGAAGCCAAAAAATACAGGGTGAAAGTTTACAAGCTCAGTCTCAGCCCTGCCCCCTGGTGCCTGTGCATTACAATATGATCCCAGCATCACTGTATGCAACCTGCCAACTAGAGACCCGAGTGAAGTATTTTTTGCAGTTGATCTTCTTCAGTCAAAGTTGCTGGTGTGCATGTGTGTTTATGGAAATTACGATTCCCAATTGGCTTAAACTAGACCAAAAATGGGCACACTTGTTCTGATATAAGTGTGGCTGCACAGACTGCTGAGGTAACTGGAGCACTGTAATTTCATGGGCATCATTATGCCAGGATGTTTTCCCCATTAGATGACACTGATTAATTCAATGGGTGCTCATGGTGAGCAAAAAAGTGCCGTGACTGTTCTCAGGGCCTTCAAATCTTTGTGGTGTGTGCAAGCTTGAAGGAGAATAATGACCTGGCTGTGTAGATGTTTCCTCCTGGGTGTGAAGAGTGCCATAGGAGGAGGCACAGAGGCATTTGCTAAGATCCATAGCAAACTGTGAATAAATGCTGGCACTGAGAGCCTTTCAGTAGCTTCTGTGGAGATGGTGGGAGCAGAGAAAGGGTTGAGCAGGTTCCTGGAAGGAGAAGGTTTATTATCTTTGTATGATGCAGTGGAAAAGGGGAGGCCATGGAGGGATTTGATACAACAGAGGGATCAGGTGACAAGATGGGAATTTTATCCTTTCAGTAGTGTTTTAAATAAATACAGCTGTTGCAAGTCTGTGTGAAGTCCCCCCAAAATGATTTTACAGTAGGCAAGATGCCCATACTGACAAATCTTAGGCATGTGAGTATTGACAAATCTTATAAATTTATCATAAAAAGGTACAGGTTTTGTTCACGCTTGCATCAGTTTCATGACACAGAGAATGGCTACTGTCTGTGTGTGGTTTTTAAGAAGCAAAGCCAGAGAGAAAGGACTGCTTAGGGCCCTACAGAGTAATGTGTTAAGCAAGAAACCTAGAGGAAGCTCCAGCTCTTCTTACAAGCCAGGGTCTCAAACCTCTGCAGAGGAGCAATCTCTGGGTAACTGCTTGTCACGTATCTCAGACAGAGTGGGCACCTGGTAGACTTGGAAATAGAAGTGAGGTGGCTATCCTAACAAAGCTCAGTCCCATTCTGATTTCATGCAGTCTTCCAGAACGAGCTACTGAGTAACAGTTAGTACTGTGTATCGCCCCCTGCAAGCTGACCCATGCATGACTTTTCTTTACTCTTCTACCACTGTTATATGGTAGAGTTGAGACTTTCATGCACCTAGAGGCCTCCCTTGAAGTCTTACCTAGCAGCCTAAATAGGACTTCATTTTATTTGGTCATTTTGATTTTAAATGCTAGACCACCATGTTCTTTCAGACGCAGGAATGAAAACTAAAAATTTGGTGCCCCCTATTTTCTACTAGTAAATTCATGCTTATGAATGAAGTACCACAAAATGTGGTACTGGCCTGTTCATGTAAAGAGTAGCAGCACACTTCTTACCTCCTGCTCTGCTGTCTGTTTTGCCCTAAGAGTTAAATCAAAGTAGAGGTAAGGATAAATATTTAGGCTTCAAACCCAGCTACTCTTGCCTTCCTCCTGAGTTTCACCAAAATGTGCATACATGTAAAAAAGTTAGTGTAATGTTCCTGCAGTAGTTATTAGTATGATTTCGCATCATAAACGTGGGAATGTTTTCCTAGGTGTTTTGTTTGTATGTGCACAGTATCCCTTTAAGGTTATGGGTGTGGCGAACAAAGCATTTGGACTTGGAAGTGATGCTGTCTGTTATGTACAGAGAATGGAAGATCAGGTTTGGTAGACTCTTAAAATGTCAGCTTTGGTTCAGTCAATCTCTTTCCAGAAAGATAGTCTTGGTTTTGAGGGTGTAACATTAGCACTAGCAGGTTCTGAATGCCTTAGGACACAGCTCATGAGTTACAGATCAAGCCCATTTCAAGAGGAATAAGATGCACAGTGGGCCCTGTTTGAGCTGAGTCTGATGAGTCTGTTTCTCCTCCTACTTCACAAGTTGGCCACTCACTCTTGTCCTCTCAAGCCAGAATGCTCTCTTTCTGTGTGCTTTGCCTGGGTTCAGCGTAATGATTATGTGGTTCCAGGTAAAGCCTCATGTAAGAGCTCTTAACAGGGCCAAAATTGCTCCGTAGCAGATGTGAAACCTACAGAAAGTTGTTCACACCAGCCATTTTACAGTGTTTGAATCTCTGGCCTGGCAAATGAAGAATAATTTATAAAGCAGAATAGATAAAGTATGTCAGAGTAAAGTTCTGGAGTATTTTAGCTCTAAGGGTGAAATTTTAATACATTATCTCCCAGTCAGACAATGTTCTCTGTGGTAGCTCCTAGACAGGATGGTGACACTTAACTGGGGATCAGCGTGGAAGTGTGCTGTTGCTGAGGAGACGGCTTGTGCTGCATCTCCAAACAAAGTTTTGTTTGGACTGGCTGGTCTGTGGAGAAGGGCTTTGAAGTTTGAGTTGTACCAGTCTCATAAAGAAGGGAGAGCCTTGCAAAACAGCAAATAAACAGTGCCTTTGCTGAATGGCAGGAGCAGCTGTCTTGTGGCACTCTCCGGTATACATTCCCCTTTTCTTTCTCTATGTTTAGCTGACAACATTTATGGCTGTACAATTTGTTTAGGAGCATGGTAGCATGGGAACAGCATGATGCCACATTCAGAGGTGCTGCACAATGTGGAAGAGGGAACGCAGTGCCCCACGCTACTTTGTCTTCCCTTGGGTGAGGGGGACCCTCTTTGTTCCAGTCCTTCCTGAAGGAGAGGACTGCTGTGGCTCAGGTTTCCCTGAGGAGGACAGGCTGTGAGTTGTGGTGGGGAGCCCTCTGCCACCTGTTGTCCTTTAGGGGAGGGGAATACTGCACAACAGCCTGCTGCTTGAAGGACCTCAGTGGTGTAATTTTGGGATGCGTGAGGGTGGATGAGTGCAGGGCAGGGAGATGGAGATGCATGGGACATCACCAGTTGCCCCAGCAATAATGGTGCCCTGCACAGAATGCTCACTTTGTGCTCCAAGGGCTTTTCCGTGCTGAAGGGTCTTCCTGAATTTTTTTGACTGACAGTTAATGTAAGATATCCTTTATTTAAAAAAAACCCAAAACCTGCATCATGCTTGCTACCTCAATAATCCAAAAGCATGAACAGCCTATAAATCCATGTGGAGATGCCTCTGCGGATTTAGAAGCACTAGAGAATAGACAAAGTATGTCTTACAGATGTGACCTTCTCCATTCATCCTACTCAGTAACCAAAGGAGTCTGTTATTCTCTGGTGCTGTTTTGCCAGCAAGAAAGGCACATTTTTGCAGTAAGATAAGACAATGCAAGTTAGCCTGATGTGATGGGTTTGTGTGGGTTTTACCCTAGTTGCAGAGAAAGTCAGACAAGTTGGGATGTAATACTGGATTTGCTTTGCAGCATTATAGGTGAAAACTCTTTGCTCCTACTTTCTAGTAGGATTTTGTAGCTATATAGCCAAAGTGCATTAGTTTACCTTTCTGCAAATATCCTCACTTGTTTTAGTAGTAAAAAGATACCTGTGGCTGCAGAACTGGCATTTTGCAAGGACAGCTTGAGATTCAGCCATAAAAATAGCCATTTAATTTCAGCCAGACCCTTTTATTTTGTTTTTGGCTGTGCCTCAGTGGAACCTGCTGCAACCTTACCTTGGTCTCAGTGAGGAACAGTGTTGCATACTGTCTGCTTGGAAGAGATGGGAGAAGGAGGCTGCAGACGGGAGAAGCTTAGTACATCTTTCTTTACACGTAAATGCTGTAAGATGTAACCCAGAACCAGCCAGGATTCTGGGTGTTGCAGGCAACAAAGTGAAACCTATTGAAGAAGTCCCACGTTTCACTATAATGTTGATAAATTCCTCTAACATGAAATGGAAGTGGAAAAAAGGCTGCTGAAATGTGTTAAAATGTGTAATCTGATTTGTCTGAACAGGATCAGACCTGTAGCCAGCAACAGAAAGCAAAACTGTCTGATAAGCACTGTGGAAAGGAAGAAAAAGAATGATTTAGTTTTTAGGACATTAGTCTGGTTTTCTGTCTTTTCTTCTGCTGCCCCATCTGTGAGGTGTTTCGTGAAGCAGTATAAGATAAAGGGTTGTAATACTTCTTAGCTTCTCCAGAGGTCTGGCTAGAGGGACTGTCCTCTCTTTAAGTATTACAGCATTAGGTGCCAAGGGGACAATTCCAGTACGCTGTACCAATCTCCAGCCTCTTCCTTATCCTTGCTTACCCTGCATGTTTAACTTCTGTTTTGTCCTTATTTTCTTTCCTTCCCTTCCTCTCTTTCCCTGCCATCCGTAATGCATTTCACCGAAGAGCAGCCCAGCTGCTCCTCAGCCCCTGCTGGGCTCCAGGCAGGAAGGGGTAGGTCACCGAGTTCCTTTGAAGCATCACTGTGGGGCTTCACTGCTGCCCTAAGAAAGGAAATTGCTGCCTCCTCCTGTCGCCACATGGTCAAGCCCAGCAGTGTTAGAGACGAGCCTGGGCTGCTTTTCACATCAAATTTGCCACACAAGAAGAAGATGACAGAAGTATGATTGAAGGGAAGGTGAAGAGACAGGGAGGAAAGTACATTATTCTGAAACTGTCTTTTCCTCCTCTTTTCCCCATGAGAGCTGATGGATCTCTTATTAGCTTAGTGCTTCTCTTTGACCACTGCATGCTGTTGGATGTGAAGGGCTGAAAGGAAATTCTGAGCCACAGACAGTAGCATTACAGCAACAATGAGAGCATGGGAGGATGGAGAAAAGCACATGAGATAATAGATAAAATGAGTAAATAAACCGTTTACAGGCCTGATAAGGGCTGCACTAACTGGCTGCTTCTGTACTTGTACTCTACTCATCATGGAGACCCTCTGATAGTTAAAACTCTCTTTTGCCGAATTGCTCTTCTGAGAGGCCTTTGAGCTGACTAGTAAGATAAATTTGCAGCAGTATCTGGGAAGGATGTGAGGGAACTTCTATATATCACAAAACTGTTTTCTTCATTAAGATCTGTCTTGTGGAATATGCTAAATGGTGACAAGCACTGGCAGGATTGGTATACACCTGGATTCATGGTGTGTTGGTATTCATAAGTGTCTTTCCATCTTTGGGCTCTAGGGTGAATTATTCTGACCTTCTAGTCCATGTGTTTTATGCTGTTGCACACTATCAATTTTTCCTATGCTGTAGTTGTTTCTGAGGGAAACAGTTGGGTGTGCAGTTAGAGTTTCTCAGTGTGCAAGCTCTAATGCTAGACAACAGTGAGGTTGAATGGGGATTTTTAAAAGGCACAAGGAGACTGGGAATTACATGCATTATCTGGGTGTCTGTTATCAATGAATTGGTTAATGATATAATCACCACATTTACCCTTAGATTTCATAGTTAAGAACACAGTGAGGTAAGTGGAAAAAATCACATCATTCAGAGCTGATATTCCAAGATGCCCAGGATCTTGTGAAGTTACTGTTACACTGGAATGTATTCATTTAGCTCTCAGGGATTTTTGCACACCGGAGATCTGGAAACATCTTTATTTTAAACTCAAATTCTGAAGGCTGAAGCAGAAATTAATGGTGATGGAAAATCTTGTTGTTTTCTACTTCAAAAATATATGGAATATTTGTATTCCTACCAGTGGCTGCAATTGAAAAATTCTGAGAAATTTGTAATTTCCTTTTCACATGAAAATTTTCATGCCCATTTTCTAACTAGTTCTTCTAAAAAAATTCAGTAAAATGCCCTGTATTTCTTCTTCTGATTTGCAGTAAGACACAGCAAGCCATTCTTTCCCCTGTTAAAAAAAACTTTTTCAGAGAGAAGATGGTCAGAAAAAAACTCAATAAACTAAAAATATGCATATAATTTTCCAAGTGTAGTACATGCTTTTAAAGATTTTAAAAGAGTAGGCTATAAAATAGTCTAGCTCTGAATGGTTTAAAATGTGTGGATATTCACACGCACAGAAAATTACTACCTCTCTTTTAACATCCATAAAGGATATTACCTGAGGTCACAGAAGCCAATAGGTTATTATGTATTGACATCGGTGGAAGGAGAATCAGGCAAACCTGAAACCTTTCTAACTAACTTCACTGCTTCCAGACTGTGTACTTTCCAGCATATTTTGCTAAACTTAGAGTTTGTTGAGAACATCACAGTGGGGCATTCCACTCTTCCTAGTGCTCACTGAGAGCCAAGCAGGAACAAGCATTCTGAATTAAAGTATTTTTTATAAAATGCCAAATACAAACTACTAGAACATCCTGAGTTTTTGCCCAAGTCCTTGAGCAGATTGTCATGATTAGATTTAGATGAGACATACAAAGTAAAACAGGCTAGAAATTTCCAACATCCAGAAATGCTGAATTATGCAATTATCAATTTTAGTGTTAGTGGGATGGTTTTGAGTTAACTGATTTGGATACTTGGACTGATTCTTCACTTCCTTTTGTCAGTTTCATTCTGGCATGTCTGCTAGCAAGAAAGTGTGAAAGTGAGCCTCATAACAGGTAAGGGCATGTAGGCATGTGTACAGGTACTGAGAAATAAATGAAGAGGTGTATATCTGGATATATGTGCAACAGCTGTGAAGGGTTTAAGCCAAGAGCCATTCATGCCCTGCTATTCAGGAAGAACAAAATGTGTGCTTTAAGACTAAGTGCAAGTGGTTGGTTGTATTTCTGCATCTGTGATTGTGAATGTCAGGTTTAGAGCACATATTTCTTTCAGTGAAGTGGAAGAGGTTATGCAGCTTTATGCAGCTCTTCAGTGCACATACAGATGAAATGTTTATGAATTTTGTAAAGATGAATGAAGCTTCTGGAGTTACTAGAGTTAGCTTGTGATGGCCAGATGTTGGAGTACGTGTGTGTATGCATGTTGGTGCGTCTGTTGGTCAAATAATAGTACATACACATGTGGGACAACTGTGGAGTATAGGTGTTATTACACTCAGGACCATAACTTCGGTAGGCATAAATCAAGGTGGCTCAGTGGAAGTCAACAAAGTACACCAGTGTGCACTTCCAGGAATCTGTGCATGGGATCACATGTAGGGATTTTGACGTGTAGGATTGCGGTTGGCAGAGCGTGTCAGGATGTGACTTTGGAAGCTTGAGCTGAAGAGAGTTAGTAAAAGAACAGAGAAAAAGCCAAGCCACAAATACCCATCCAAGCAGCAAGGATGTTAAAGAAAAAGGGAAGAATATATGAATTGAGACTCATTCTGCTGTCTTAAACACCAGTTTTGTGTTGCTATTTCTCCATGGAAGTGCATGGCAGCTCTAGGAACTTAGAATATTAATCTTTTACATAAATCAGTTGCTGGCAGTGTCTGCATTAACAAGTCATGCAGCCTGATAGGAGCAAAGCAGTAGGATGAAGCGGTTGGTGTTCAAGACCTGATGTCCACACTGACTTTTGGTGAGGGTTACTTTATCCTATCCCTAACTTGATTCTGTGGACTGCACACATACCAGCATTTGATGCTTCAGGTGCTCCTGGAGTGCACCTTTTGGTTTAGTTTCATCCGGAGGGAACTTATTTCAAGTGCATCAAGATCCCTCCAGGATGTGAACTGAAGATTAGTGTCTGGGGATAATGAGGAAATTGGCTTCAAAAGTACTCTCCTGGTCTGAATTGGAACACCAATAGAGGTGCACACATTGAATATGCTTTTAACCTCTTAAAAAAAAGTATTGATCTAACTTTGCTCCTTTGGTGTTCTGTGCTTTTATTGTTCATGCATGGTGATCATATATAACTGAGCATTACTGTGGAAATTTATTTCCTTGAATTATTTTCCCTGAAGATGGGTTCATTTAGTCTCTAAAACATGTTCTGCCTCTGTTTTTAACTCTTGCCATTTTTCAATATCTCTATGACTGAAATGCTCAAAAGGCATACAGTGTTCTGTCCACGTTGTCTTGTGTGTTTTGGGGAGGATAATTGCCTACAGAAGACTTGGCTGGGAGACAACAATCCCCTCTGAGCAAGGGCAATGTGTTTTTGTGCTACCTCCCAAGGAGCTCAGGAAGCAGAGTGTAACCCATGAAATCATGATCTCTGTTCTCTTCTCCTTGCTGTCCTGCTTCTTCAGCAGTGCAGGAAGCAAAGTTTAAGTTCCTTCCTCTCCTTCACCTCCAAAATCTTGATGAGGTGGAGCTGGGGTGGGCCGGGAGCTGGACATGATCTCATTCCTGGCATCCCTGCCCCTCCGTAGGGGAACAGCTTGTACATGCAGTTGTGCCGTCTCAGCAGGACTGTCTAGCACGCTGAGCATGGGCATGAAGCTCATGTTCGTCTGTCCCCTGTTCCTCCTTCATCCTATCTTTCTGCTTGGTTGAGGGGGAAAGTAACTCGGAGCTGCCTTCCTCTGACACATTTGCAATAGGAGTTGCTAGCACAGGGTTTCCTCACATCTTGGTTGCTAAATGCAGCCATAGCCTGGCTCTCGTTGAACCATTGTCTTTGTACATGCTGTCCAGAATTGCATGGGGTTATTTTGACTCAATTTATTACATAATATGGAAATCCACTCACCTATCTTCTCTTCCCCTTAGGTCTCTTTCAGCATCCCCTTCACTGTCTTCTATTAACTACAGCTGCTGTTCATGTGCTGCCTACATCTGTCTTTTGGCTCATCCCTGCAGTGGTTTAATTATTAAGATGTTCTTAAGCACCGGTGCCTGGTATCACTCCTTGGACGTGAAGTGAAACATGAGCTTTTGCAACTTTGAAGCTTTTAGAACTTTAACACTTTCTGTGGATATCATTATTCTCATAAGCATTGTTCACTTTTGCAAGGTCACTCATAATTTTGAAGTTATTCAGATAACTGTTGATTTCAAATTTGTATGAGGTACTTTCTCGGTTACACTTGGACTGAGGGGGAGATTCCATTTATGGCTTGACATGTGCTTCTGATATGTCCTTTCAAATTAATTTTTTTTTTTATGTGACATAGTTGCCTTTTAAAGCACAGGCTGGATCAAAGGCCTAACACATCCTTTCCAGTCCTATGTTCCTTACTCTTGTGATGCAGCACTGTAACCTATTCAGTCTCTGTCATGCTTCTGCCTCTTTTGTAACTGCGTCAACTCCGTTCCCTGTTTTGTCACTTATTTTGAAAAATAATTTTTTATGTTCCTTGCTGGGTCTTGAAACATGGGAATTTAAAAAATCAGCACTCTGCTCAGGCTTTGTTACATAGAGAGAAGTGTGAAAATTGTCTGGTTTGGATGCAAGACAGTTGCATGTGAAGCAAATGAAGGGAAGAATATGTTTATCACTTGTGAAAAATACCCCAGGCTCATCATGAATGGTTCAGTAAAAACATATGGTCACTGTGCAGAGGCAATCAAAATTGCGAACAGAATGTTAGGCTGCAAAAAGTATCAGGATGGAAAGTATTATTGAAAATATCATAGTTTTTGCTAAGTGAACCAGTGGCAGACCATCGTTTAAAAGTCAAATACATTTTTAAGAATCCAATGTATTTGTGTGTGTGTATGTGTGTTTTGTGTCTGTGGTAAAAATAGAACAGATTCAGAAAGGCAATGAAAATGATCAGAATTATGGAAGAGTTTTGTTATGAATTAAGTCGGAAAGGATATTGATTATAGTCAAGATGTCTAGATAGAGGGCAATCAGAATTTCATTAGGGGAGGCAGTCTTCCAACAAGTCTGGTTCAGAAAAGAGGTGGGCTGTAGTTGTCCAAACAACAGCTTAGATAAAGCAGCACGTGGATGAAAAAATGTAGTTTAATGATTTGCTAAATGATTTGTTATAAGCCCAGACAATTCAGATCTGTTCAGCAGAAGCAGCCTGAGCATGAAATATTTTTTTCCCAAGAGAAAATATAGATTGTGAACAAAATGAAAAATTTTAACTCAAAATTTCAGCTTGATAGGTGCTAAACTTATCTTGTAAAAATGTTCTCATGGAAATTCCCTAATGAGTTCCTTTAGAATTGTTTTGTTTAGAATGGAAACATGAGTGATACATAGGTTGTTGTTGTTTATCTTGTTGTAACAAAGCAGCAAATGGACATTCAAACTAAAAAGGCAATGCATTTTTACGTGAAGAAAGGACTGTGTGCTTTATGCATAATTACCCTGTGGAACTCACTGCCATATGACAGTGGTGCCAAGAGCTCAGTAAGGCTCAGGAAAAGATTAGACATTATTCATTATTAAGCTGCCAGCTGGCTCCCTGATACTGCTGCCATGATAGCCACCATGGTATAGGGAAACATATGTAATGTCTCTTTCTCTGTGGTTTGCAGGCCACCAAATATCTTCAATTTGCAAATATTTAGACTGTCTTTGTTTTCTTGAATTGTGTTCATACCTACAGAAGGATGGTAATATTATGTGGACTTCACATCATTTTAAAATTTTCAGGAATTTCAAATTGATCTCAGAGAAAATAGACGAATCTGCAGCATTAATCCTGTGTGTTAATAGTGCCCTGAGATGATCACGTTTTTCCTCTTTTTACAAATGATTTTTTTTCTGGCTAGTAGAGAGAAGTCCAAGCCGCAGAATCCAGAAACAGACTGTCCCAGGGTTTGTGCATGTTCCGACCCAGCTGCAGAGCTGGGATCTAGTTTGAAACTCCTGCACAATTTGTGGTTATCTAGAGCCAACATTTTGGTTTAGGTTGGTCTCTAAATACTTGTTGTATTTTTTTATTTGTAAGAATAATGACTCTATGTTTATAGGCTACAGCATCTAATACATCTAATGCCTGGTCTCTCTCTCTCTTTTTTTTTTCTCTTTTTCCCTAACTTTCACATTTGTTTCCACTCTTTAATTTTACACAAACTATTGGACAATGGCCAGACAAATTCTCTGTAGTCTGTGCAGCTCAAGGTCTTGGCCAGATTAAAGTTGTCATCAGTTTCACCTCCCTCTTCTTTTAATAACATCCCACTTTCTCCCTAGTATGTCTCATATTTTGTAAAGCTACCATTCTCTCTGTTCTTCTACATTTAATTTGATTTGATGCTCTTTTTTTAATCTGCTGATTTAATGGAATCTTTATTTTTTGCATGTTTTCTTTATTCCCTTTTCTGTTATATGTATATGTAGCTAGAATGCGTGGGCTTAATGTCCAGGTATGGGCTTTCTAAAAATTTGCTACTGAGCAGTCTTTTGTGAAGCTGTGCTGGTGATTTCTTGTCAAAACACAATGCTGTGTGACAGCCGCAGAGGATCTCCATTGGGACTTTAAGGAATATCTTGGTTTTTCTATACTGAAATTGTAAATTGTGTTTTCCTCAAAACTAGTCTGATATACTGAAGACTCAAGCTATTCTTTTGTTTCCTGGAAGTCAATGATACTCAGCAACATCAAATGTTAAGTCCAAGTTTTCTTGCTTCACTGGGATTTGTTCTCCTGAAAAATGATTTCCAAAAGCCTTTGTTGGGAGAAAAGTTATGCTTATAAAATACTTCTAAGCAAACAAGCTACCTAAATCCAGAGATAGGAGAGTTTATACAGTAGTCCTTTGATTAACATCAGTATGGTGGGATATTTTTGGTTGTTACCAATAGTGTGAAGCATCATGGGCAGTTTCCCTGAGAGAATTTAGTTGGATTGGGTAGAAATGAAGGCTATGAATAAATCTTGTGCTATGACACTATTCAGAACAGTCTTGGTCACCTAGCTTACGCTTCTGTAATGAGAATTTGTAATAAGACTTTGTATTTGCCAAGGATGACTTCAGAGCCCAACAGCCAGCATCTCCATTTTCAGATGATACAGCTTGAAACTGGAGTTGGTCTCTTGAATATCTGGACCTAAACTATATGTGAGAAAAATGTGTAAGCTTCCTTTATTGCCATATTCTTAAAAAATACAATAGATTGTGAGATTAAAAATCACTTTAAAGTTTAACTCTGACCAATATTCTTTCTCCTGACTGGAATGGAAGTTAGCTTTTGGGGGGTGAATCCCCAGGGCTAAGTATACTAGTAAACTCCAGCTGCTTTGTACCTCTTTGCCAATACTAAGAAGCCATAAACCAAAAAAAACTTGCTAGTTAAACCAGGTTTACAGCTGTTTTGCATTGCTGGAGTGAAGCAGAGCAGCTGGAGCATATCAGTGAATCAGGGCAAATTTTTTCTTTGCTGGGGCTTGTGTCCCTTTGTTAAGTCGTATATGGAATAAGCCAGGGCAGAGACAGTCACTTCTTAGCAGTGAACAGTCAAGTTGATGCAAGACTCGCATTTAGAGCCAAAGCTGCTGTTTTTTTGTCTTTGTCTTTGCTTTTACGTTCTCCTGCCACTCATGTTTGCCATGTAGATGTATACATGTAATCATTCCATGCCATATGCTTTAGGACTTGCACTTAGTCTGTGTTTTGGTATTGTTGATAAGGGTAGTCACCATCTTGAGTGTATTTCACAAACTCTGCTGGTTCAAGGCATCTTATAAAAGCACCTTTTAAATTGTGATTTAGGAGGATGAAGAAGTATTTGGGGTAAAAGTGATAGAGGAATTCTTTGCCTGAGAGTCATCTTAATTCTTTCACAGATTTCGCTTGTGACTGCATCAGGTCACTTCATTTGTCTATACTGCAGTTTCCCATCTATAAACTGTGACAATAATTCTGTCTTCCAGTTTTTCCTGTGTGAGTCCTGTTCATATTAATGCCATTTTGTCCTGCTTTCATTGTATAAATGGGTCTTAGGCTGGAAATTAATTATCTGAGTGTCTCTTTAGGCTGTCAGAGATTGTAATGTAGCATTACTGTTGATGAAGTTCTGGGTTTGGAGAGGTGTGTACTGTTCCCAGACTAGGAGGTCCAGATGTTGGTTGCAACTTGTGATCATGAATGTATTAAAAAATATTATCAGTAATAAACACATTACACATTCTAGCTCCGTATAGTTGATAATGGGCCTAATGCTTGAAGAAAGCACAGTTAATATACTAGGGTAAGCAAAAGAATGAAAAACAGTTTAGGGAGATAAGGCAATACATAATGACATCTACAGAATTATCTTTCCTTTTTTGTTGTGCGCAACGTGCATATGGTTAAAATCAGCTGGGAAGTGTTTAGATGCCTCTGCCTGCAGCAAGGGCAATTGCCATATCAGCTGTGTAAAATGCAACCCTGTTAAAATGAATGGCTCCGTTTGCTGAACTCTAACCTGCTTCACTTTTGCTCTTCCTGCTGTCTTTGCCTTTGTAGGATTTCCTGTGTAATTTTGAAGTCAGAGGCCCTTGTTTCATCTTCTGCCCAGATAATAGTTGTCAGCGGGAAACCTGGTTGCCTATCTGGAGCAGTTGCACTAGCAGCCACCACATTGCTGTCAAATGAGCTTCCACTAATCCAGATTGTTCAAATGTAGTGAGTTTCTGCTCCTTCAGTTTCCTAGGGGTGTGACATTTTGTATCTGGGTTTCCAGTAATATCATACTTTTATATGATTATTCCCATGCTGCTGACTTTGCAGGGTGGCATTAGCCAGTCTGAAAACCAGAAATCTAAAAAGAACCATGAGATCTGTCTGCTTTTGGCAACAAAGGCAAAGAGTCCTCTTTGTGTTTTTTTCAGCTGAGTTGACTGAAAAAAAGAAGTGGCCTCCCCCAAGTGTTCTCTGCCCATTCATGTCTAGGTTTTTGCAGCATTTCTGTAGTCTGCAGATCCTGACTGCCAGCAAATCAAGTGTAGGGCAGAGGGAAGGACCACCTGTTGCACTAAATGTTCATGAACCTTGCAAGCAAAAATAAAGTTAAAAAAAAACTTAACAGCTTTAAACAGCTGCCACATTCCACCCAAGAGAAAATCTTTATGCTAATGGAATCTGACAGAATCTACATTAGATATCTACACATATGGAAAAAAAAAGAGAGAGAGAGAGAGAAATAGAATAAATCTTCTAAAGCACTTTGGGCTTCTCTGAGTAGGTGGTGTTTTATGTATGTAAGGTTTTTGTCATTGTTCTCACTACTGTATTTTACATTCTTTGATACTTTGGAGTAAAACACCCATTCAGTGCAGGAGCTGCATGATATGGCCAAGGACTAAGCTGAACTCTTCCCATTTTAGTGCATAAATATGAAGCTCAGTATTCCTGCTGTGACCCAGCTGCAGAGGAAATTCTGCTGAAGAACCATGTATGAATTTGTTTAAAAAATTCATTTCTTTTAAAATCTCTTGTACCAGTTTCAGTTCAACGAGAAAGCAGGGAATGTACATGAGGAGTATTGGGTAGCTGATTTGTAGAAAGAAGGCAGGCAATAGCAGATTGCTGTTGTGTATAAGAGGGCTGTGATCCCAGTACACATAGGGTTGGTGCAGGCAGCAAGGTGCAGGTATTAGCCATCATTTCGAGGTCCTCGGTGGGGATGATCGCCTCAGAGTTGCCATGCTTGTGAGAATGATGTTTTCCTTTAAATCTGCCAACCAGAAGCCTGGGAATCTGTGGATCAAAAATTAGGAGCTGAGGACTCCTAGGGTGATCTGGAGATAACAGGAATGCGAGAGGTATTAAGAGAGACTACTACTAAATCTGAAAGTGGCACGTGCCCCCTGCCTCCCCCAAAAAACCCCACAAAACCCAAAACCTGAACTAGTTTAATCTTCCTCTGTAATCTCAGCCAGATGCCCTCAACCACGGTGCTGCCCAGTGCACATCCCTGGGGGCTCTAAAAGTGACGCTGTGGTCTTGTTAGTAGGCTCAGAGGTTGCTAGAAGTGCTGAGAAACTTCCTTTGCTATATGCCAAACACATTTTCAGACTGCAGTAGGTGGGTATGGGGAGAGTGTGATAACAAGAGCCTTAAACGATAGGAAGCCATCTAACTGGGTAATAGAAAGGGGAGAGCCCCTTTGTAGTGATCATGAGAGAGATTTATGTTTCCAGACCGTCTCTGAGAGTTTTTTTGCATGTTCCCAGAAACCATGGGTCTTCTCCCTGAACTTTTCAGTAGTGTTATAGCAGATAGTTTGAAGGCCCTTCAAATACAGTGGTTGCAAGATCTTGTCTCTTTTTGGCATGTTAGGCCAATTCCCACGATCAAAAATACTTGCTCTGCCTGCTGATCCACCAAGCTGCCTGTAACAAAGGACAACATTTTATGAATTTTTCTCTGGGGAGAATGACTGTCTTCTTTGGGGAGAGTGTCTTATTCTGGATGGGTTGAACATTAGCATTCCCCAGTGGTCAGAGGGTCCTTCTCCATGCAGAAGAAAATAGCTGTGTTTTCTTCTGGCTGCATAGCCCTTCATAGAACAGCAGAATGAAATGGTGCAAACCAGAGAAGAAAATGAACATAAGGAACAAGCAAGAGAGGAAGTGGATGGTTTTAGAAGAGATTTGCAAGAAGAGGAAAATAGGAGTGGAA
The DNA here is from genome assembly GCF_036370855.1 of Dromaius novaehollandiae. Taxonomy (NCBI): domain Eukaryota; kingdom Metazoa; phylum Chordata; class Aves; order Casuariiformes; family Dromaiidae; genus Dromaius; species Dromaius novaehollandiae. The sequence goes on from NC_088098.1 coordinate 88,711,541, forward strand.
TAGTGATACAAACAAACTGTGTAGTCAGCAGGAGATCTGGAGAAGATTTTCACCTCAGTAGCTACAGAGCAGCAGGAAGGGCCATTCTTTGAGCAGACATGAGAGTGGAAGGAACTCGTAAAGAAAAGTGTGTGAGATCAGAAGGTACAAGCCCATGGTTTCCCTTAAAAGCAATGAGAAACATTTTAACTTGAGATTGTCCCAAATCAAAGTCAGTGGAATACTGTGGCTTTAGAAACCTCAGTTGCATCTACTCCCAATTTTGCTAATTACCAACAATGGAAAAGCTTGGCTTTGGAGTATCCTTTCTCATGGACTGTATTCTGCCCCAGCAGGAGAGAACCATGGAACTGTTTTCATTGCCATTTGCCTAGTGTATGCAGAAAATGGCACAGATTACAACCTAACTCCTAAATACTGTACATGGCACCAGAAAACCAGCCTTCCTGTGGTAGTAGTCAGAGAAGATCTTCTAAATCTAGAATGAAGTCACTGCATAGAGACCTCCTTTTCCCTGCAGTTAGATCTTGAATTCGTCATGTGGGCTTTGTTTGAGGCATCTATTCAAGGAGAGGCAAGGAATCTTATTTTTTCCCTTTGGAGCTAGAAGAAGCTGTAGGAAGTTCATCTTCCTCAGAAGGAAGATCCTTTTGTTGATCCTTCAGTCAGACACAATACATAGTACCACACACAATCTGTGCCTAAGGACAGTCACAAGCACGTTCTATTCTGATGGAGCTTCAGAAACTATTCCTTAATTCCCCTCTGCTTACAGCAACATAAAATGAAAGTCATGTCTTTGAATTTAGTGGAGTTGCACGCCACTGAAGCTGGTGCATGGAGAAAGCCAACCTCACAGGTTCTGAATGCCAGAAGGAAACTCAGATCTTCTCATCTTATTTCATTGTGAGCAGCTAAGTGCAGCAGGGCAGCTTAAGCTGTGCTAGATTCCAGCCTCCACAATCAATTACTGCATACCAAGACTGGTTCACTCTGCATCCCTCTGTATGTTGCTCACCTAGGATGTTGACTTCTGTCTTGATTAATCCAAAATCCTTACATATTAGAGAACTCTAGCTCAGAGTCGCACAATTTTATAGAGGCTGATGTCATTAGGGCTTTCTTTCACATGCTGGATGCACTTAACTTCCCCTGAATTTCCTGGATCTGGAGTGAACTCAGGGGATCCAAGTAGATGACAGTATTCAGGAGGACTTAGTTCAGGAAAGGCTAAGGAAAACACAAAACCCCATCTCAATATCTACTGAGACTGAACTAAGAGCAGCAACATTAGTGACCCCTCCTCTCCCATCTGCAAAGTTGGAGGAAAGAGAAGTGCCTGCTGTTCTGAGCATTAATTTGGGGTAATTATAGATCATGTTTTAGGGCACAAAATAATAATCCCTTGAACAAAGATTTTTTTCCTCCTGTGTAGTACTGCATAGCTGGGTAGATACTAGCATATCAGTAAGTAGCCACTGTTGAATTTCTTTTGGAAATTGGGATTTGTGCCAGCATGGCAAATTATATCCAGAGATATGCCTCTCCTTCCAATTCTGTCATTGTCAAAGAAAAAAAATCTGTTGAAGTCAGTGCAGTGACACCAGCATAAAACCAGTGAGAGGGGGCTTAAGCCTGTGGTTTCTAAGTTTCTGTAGCATGCAATTCCAGTCAATTTCCAGGGATTCCCAAGGGTCTGTCCACATGCCTCGAGTTAAAGGCTGTCCAAGAAATGCAGGAATGATGCTGGGACAATATCCAGGCAAGTGCCATCTGTTGGCCATTTACTATATAGCTTTAGGGGATGTAGCCACAGATTTTCTGAGTGCCTGAGCTAAGCACAGGTGCTGTGTCCTAAGAAACTTCTTCTAGATGAAAACCCGTAGTTTCCCGTCTCACTCAGGGAGAAGGACTCCACAAGAGAAGCTTCTCCCTAGGTCTAGTTCCTAGGTCCCAGTTTCCCTAGGTCCAGAGGTTCTTCAGACCCCCCACTGTACCTTCACTTTCTTATAATCTCAAAGAAGATGCAAGCCTTCTGATTAATGGTTCAGCTCAAGGGTAGACATGTGAAAAGGTCTTACACAGATTTGTGAAGCATAATCTTGTTTTTTCTTAAAGGATAAAGTGATTAACTGCCACTAGGAAAAGAAGTGTCCTATGTAAAGTAACCCATACTCTAGCTCACCCCCTCCAACCTCCTTAGGAGGAATCATTTGAGTTAGAGGAAGCAGGTAAGTATCACTTTGTCCTTGCATCACTGGGCTTCTGATGCAGGCAGCAAATGCATCAGCCCCTCTGTAATTCCAGACTCACTCTCCATCTTGTGGTCACAGATCCCCAGCATGCCATCTCATATCTTCTTGAATCAGCTTGTGTCTAGGATATCAGGTTTGGGTGGAGTACTGTCTCCATGTAACAACACTCTGTTGGTAGGTTTGTGCTATACCTTTAAAGGAACAGACCCATTACAGCTTCAGGTCAACTTGGACAACAGTGTGAGACAAAGGACCAGTATTCAAAACTGGACTGGGAACAATACAGACAAAACTTCTGTACCTTCCTACAGAATTCCTGCAGTGTACAGGCATATTGCCCAAATCATTACAGAAGTTTACTGAAAGTCCTGTTCAAGTGAGTCCACTATCCAAGGATACATTTACCTAAGGCTCTCCTAGAAGATAAAGGCTTCCTGATGACACTTAGGTCTGTAAGTTCCTTATATACTATTAGCCAAGTGGCTTACGTCAATGCTACTGCTGCAGTAGGAAGTTCCAGAAATATTTTTATGTGGCAGGAGGTGGAGCTGGTGGTCCAGCAGGTGGGCAGTCTTTACCCTCTTCCCTTTCTGAACCAGCACGCTCTGCACTGGAGTGCAAGCTGCTCCTGGAGACAATGTATCTCAGAAAAATTGTAAATCTGAGGTGCAGCCCACAAGACCTCATGGTTCCTAAAGAGTCTGTGACACTTGCCTAGTATGGAAGGAATATTAGTTGGGGTGGTTTCACCACATTTTAACACAGACGTCTACTTTTTGTCTCCTTAAGTTTCTCCTGCAGACAGAGATTGCTCTCTCTTTTTCTTGAAAAGTGCAGGTAATATATATAAATAGCTGTTTTATCTCTTCACTGGGATGCCTGTATTTGTGATCAGTGAGTACATTCCAATGTGTTATTTCTGTACCATCTTTGAAACCTACAGAGCTCTTCTTAATCCCTTCTACTGAGTGCTCCACATCAATTTATTGCTCTATCGATCATTTATTTAATACCAATGGCAATTTGTTATAAATCAGATTCAAAACATTAAGACAGTGCTTTGTAGAATGCATCGTGAATTATTTTGATGTAATGTAGATATGCATCCTGTTACAAAATAACACTGCTATTAGCAAAACTCCAACCTAGCCCTACCATATGAGTGAGGGCCTCATATGTACCATAGCTACCTAACAAGTACATGAGGTATTTTTGGCAAAAGAAATGATTATCTGGCTCAATGTGCCAGGTTGGGCTTTTAATCTAGTCCAAACTTACTTTTTTTTGTTTGTTTGCTTATTTTCTGTGCTAGTGTTACTTTTCTTCTCCACCATAAAGAAGAGTGGTTTTCTCACACGGTCTTTTATGTAGTTTGCTTCAACTGCTTTCCTTGGTAACATATTCCATATGTTTACCATCTCCTCCTTTTGTCCTTCAGTAGCCAAGAGCATTCTCCTCACCAAAAGCTGCATGATTATTTTCCGAGGAAATGTCATTGTTCCAAAAAAGATATTATAGGAGCAAATAAAACCCATTTCCAAAGTGGTACTGCCAAATAGCGAAATAAAAAACGCTCATTATTTTTGATGACAAGGATATTAAAAGGAAAAAACTGTGTTGTTTAAAAATAACCAACTCTGCAATAGTAGTGTGGGAGGATGTTCAATTAAATGGAATGTAGTTTTCCAGTGAGCCCATCAAATCTTGGATTGAAGCTATGGGTTCAATTAATTTTTTTTTATTTCTATTTTTTTCATCTACATTTTATGCTCCATTCCCGACATGGTGGTGATGTTACTATTTATATTTAATGTTGAGAGTATTTTTTCAGCTGTTTCTAAAGCTTTACAAAAATGCCAGATGTCATGTTGGAAACCCAACGCCCCACATCAGGTCATAAATCACAACAAACCATAAAAATATATATAATAAAAGGCCATTGTACCATTTTTAGAGCTTCCCTTGTTGTCTTTCTTCTTCTCTCCCCTTTCCAGTTGTGGCAGGTAGAATTGAAGTGTCTAACCTGGTGTGTTTTCCTTGCAGACTCAGAGCAGAGCACTGGGTCAGACACAGAGGTGCTGGCAGAAAGGACATCCTGCTCATTTGGCTCCCATTCTGACCTTACATCTGGTGGCTCAGGTCCTCAGCCTCCTCCTCCTTCATCCATGGAAGAGATCCAGGTAGAGTTGCAATGTGCTGACCTATGGAAAAGATTCCATGATATTGGGACAGAGATGATCATCACTAAAGCAGGCAGGTAAGATATCTCTGGATTTTTGTCCAGTTAAAAAAAAATGAAAAAGTAAAATCTTTTTGGAGAAAAAAGAAGCTTTTTTCTTTTTGATGAGCCTGAGGAATAACTATATGGGAAAAAGTAAATGGCTGCCAGAGCTTCACAGCTGCATCTTCTACTAGCTTTCTTAGGATAAATAAAATTGCTCAGTTTTGAATCAGTGACTCCAAAGGAGAAATGGCAGATGCAGGAAGTAGTTAAGGATGGTCTTTCCTTTGAGCAAATAATCAGGAAATGAACATTGTGTTGCTGGCTGCACTGAATTTTAGAAGAGTTATGAACTTGGGGATGAGCCATTTGAGTTTCCTTTCAAGTTCCCATAGCACTTCATGAGCTAGTTGATTTAATCTAGTATCTAGCCAAATTCAAGCTCACCTCTCTGCCAAACTAATGTCTTCCTGCAATTCTAGATAGATACAGTGCTGATGACTTCCTGTATCAAAACTGTGCAGGCTTAATGTTTCCCAATGCTATCGCAATTGATCCCATGTCAGCTGTGGTTAGGAAGAGGCAATAATAGTCCAGAAGTTTTTTTAAAAAAAGCTCACCCTGCTATCCTGTTAGCCATAGGTAAATAGATCTCCATTAGTGGTCTACTACCCAAAAAAATGGCTAGAAGTTTGTGAGACAAAATACAACTTGAAACTAGCTGTACATTTCTCAGTCCCTCAAACTATAAAGGATCTCAGATATTTAGATAGGTTTGAATTAACATAATATTCTTTATGTCCACCTAATGATGTTTTAATTCCAATTAATCTTGTTAAAAAGAAATCAGCACCGTGGACAGAGCCGATTAAACTGAACAGACCCATTTGCCTATCACAGCAGCCATTCTGTCCTTTTTCAGAAATGCAAACGGTAACTTTTTCAAAGCTTTATCCCAAAATCACAATTTATATCATTTATAATTTTGTTTCATGTCTGTGCTCTCAGAGTCTGCCAGAAAATCTGGATTTGTTGTTTTATATTCTTATGAAGTGGTCACCACTGTTCTGTAGCCCAGGAAGTTCAGATAATTTGAGGAAAGTTACCTTGGACAAACAGCTCAAATAGTCCCTGAGGGAGATTATCAGAAACAGATTCACTTTTGGGTTTTAGTTGTGCAGTCTCAACACACCAAGCATCTTGCATCAGTACAGAACAGACTGCTGTAAAAGCCCTTCTGTCTCAAATGAAAGAGCCAGAGTAACTGAAATAATAACACTTGCTATTTTGCAACATTTCCCCCCTAGAGGTGTCAAAACAGACATGAAGAAAATTATTATTATACCCAATTCATATGAGGTGGAACTGAGACCTAGACATATTAAGTGGTTTGTCCAGCCTCCAGAAATATGACACTGGAAGAACCAAGTTCATTGTCCTGGTGCCTGGTCCATGCTGTCTCTGAGAATAAAAAGGATACATTGTTAGCTGTTGGATTAATTTTAATTATTTCTCTTACAAAAATGGAATTGATAGACTTAACAGCAGCACAAATATCTCTAAGCCCACCAAAATTAGTGCACAACAAAATGCCCAGAGGGGACTTCAGCAGTTCATACATTTCTGAATGAAGTAGCCAACCCTTCTGGAACCTTAAAAAGCCATACCCTGATCACAGACTTTTTAGAAAAAAGTCACTCAGAAAGTTACAACATCAATACCACTTCAGTTTTACAAATTGGTCCACACACCTTCTCACAGAAGCCTTGAGAGCAATGGCAGAGGTTCCGGAGAAGGAGGGGTTAATGAAAAAAGGCATTGAAATATTCTAGTGGAGAGATAACATAAAGAAATGAAATATTTTGGGTCAATTCAAAAAATGAAAAGTTTCTATTTGGTAAAATTGATGCACATATACTAAAAGAGATTCTTTTTTCCTTCAAAAGTTTTTAGAAAATGACAATGTTGAAGGGGTTTTTGGAAAAATACTGTTTTATTGAAAATTTTCATCTGCTGTCTTTGAGCTAGAAATTGTTAATTTGTTGTTTGGAACTCTCTAAAGTATGTGCTTTGACACTTTTGATATAAAACTACTGTTCTGACATATATGAATTGAAATGTTTCATGTTGGCAATGGTTCATGGAATTGTCGTTCATGTTGCCTTTCTGTTTGATGAATAGGGGCTCCCACATTGCATATCGTCATAATAAACAATAGACACATATCCCTAATTACACAGTAATATCAGGAAGCTGACAAAGGATTACTGTGAGTTGTACTTTGTTCCTTCCAAGAGGGAGAATGTGGGAGCATAATGCTGCTGAATTACAATGCCATTGAAGCACCATGCCAGGAAAAATGAGCCCCATTTGGTGAAGAAGCACCCTAAAACATGATGGTTGGATTCATTTCCCCAGTCTGAAATCCTTCTGTTTACTCCATCCTGGCCTCAAATTAAATATTTTACTTTGATGTTCTTTGGTTTTGGCTCAAAGATTTTGGTTCTCAAGTGTTTTTTTGGTTCTCATGATTTTGGGTTTTATGCTACATGCTCTGGGGAAAACCTTGGTTTGTCCACATTTTCTGATGAAATATCACAGTCCCTATTAGCCAGCTGTCAGAGGTGTTTAACAGCACTTGCTAAGAAAGACAAGAGAGCCTAACTCTATTTTAAATAGTTCCATACCAATGTAGTCAGGCATTTAGCAGGAAATAGACATAGGAAAATCTGTAAGGATTTTAAGGAACACTTAACTATTAGAGTTTTTTTCTGTAGCACTGTTGCTAGCATTCTCCAGCACCTTTGCAAGCTCCAGCCTTGATAATTTTTCTGCTTAAAAAAGACCACATCTCACAATACAGAAATGTAACTTATTGAGAAAATGATATGTTCTTTATAGTCCTAAATCACATTCTTTCTCCCTGAAAGGAGATGCTTATCATTACTTGAATTCTGATGGCTCATCTCTGGCTGTCCATACAAAATCTATTTATCTACCAAATAGTTTTTTCTCTTTTTGATGATATCTTCAGAGTGATATTAGCAATATTGAAGGGGATTTTTCATACTCACCATATTTGTGGGTTAATCATCTCAAAATGTAATGAAGATTTGGGCAGCTTTTTTACGTGGTATGTCTGTTTATCAGAGATACTTCTTACAGATATGGTAAAATGCGCAAGTTAAATGGTTAACCTCTCTGATTAAACATTCTTCCTTCATAGAGGATGTGTCTATGATGGGTGAGAGTTGAGTCTGGCAGTCCTGTTTTTCCATATTGGATGCATGATATATGATGCATCCCATAGATTAGACTGTATGATATCTGCCAAAGAGAACTGAATTGTTGTTGTCATCTCCTGAGGATTTCCTGCTACATACTGAAATTTTGAGAGATGTGTGGCTTCATTTGCAGCTTCTTCCTTCCACTGGGAAGATTTTTCTCTTGTCACTTTCCCACTAGAAACCCTGCTTGAGTCCTGTAAGGCCTTCTTGTTCTGAAAGCTTTTATAGTTACAGACTTAGTTGCCTATAACTACTGCTACTCCTTAATTTCCTGTAGTAGTAGAGCACTGCTTGGTTCCTGACTGACACCACAATGTCTTTTTGCTGCTACACCATGAAGCTGGTTTCTAACCTACATTCTCATTTCAAATATATTTCTGGAGCTGTATCCCACCTACCTCAGGCCTACTACACTTTTTAACTTTCAACCTCCCACTCCCACTCACATTTAATTCTCTTCAGTTTTTCTTTCTTGATGCTTTATTTCTAGAAGTCTTCTTTTTGTCTGTTTCCATAAACATGCTTTGGTCCCCTTAGAACTTTTCCTTTCTTCCTTTCTATCAGAATTCTGTTATTCAGAATTTAATAAAGCTCTTACAACAAGACTCCTTTGTTCTTTGTGGGAAAGATGCACATGGCTTTCTGTCAGCTGCAGAGCACTCAAATCTGCAATCTCCATTATCTCCTTTTTTTCAAAAGGCAATCCTATAACTCTGTCCTCAATAAAATAAATTCAACCTAAGCCCCAGGTCATCCTGATTTAAGCAATTCCTCCTAAAAACATATTTAACTCTTTTCCCCCACTTTCCTTAACCCATTTTGAGCATGCATGGATCCTTACAACATTAGCACAGAAATTTGAATTCCTCCCCACACCTCATGTTCCCTAGCTAAAGGTTATGATCAATTGAGCTGCAGGGGTAATGGTTATTTAGCTGCTACACAGAAGTGCCACCCAAAGGGGAAAGAAATGTGCATTTTTTACTGGAGAGACATATTGCCGCTATAATGAATGCTTGGAGTCCTGCTCTGGAAGGCAAATGCTGCCTACTGTTTATGGAGATGATTATAGAAAGTGTGACTGAGCCCACAAACACAGTCAGTACTTTCATGGGGGCTGAGGTTCTACCCATAAGAAATCTAGGATTTCTTCTCAACTATGAGAGAAATGATCCCATGAGTCGTATCATATTTATCATATTAATACTGAGGGATGGCTCAAACCTGGGTGCTGAGGCCAGGCTCAGTAATACAGGTGGAAAGTTCACAAAAGCGGTAGTGAGTGGAACAGGTTACCTTGTCATCTCCTGTCTCTTCTGTGCCTTCTGGTGGGCTAAATGATATTTTGACTGGAGTCACTTTGCCTCCCTGGAACTATGAGACTGAGTCATTTGAAATGTGTACTTAGGGCTGTTGACATTACAGAATGGCTGTTTTATTTCCAGTAAGGGAAAGAAGGGCCACAGTGTGCTCTTCAGCTAGGGACTGCAACAGTGATTTTGTTGCGAAGCTCTGTTGGTGCTGAAGGTGCCCAGGGAGAGGACTTCTCAGAATGAGGGCTGGGAGGCTACCAAACTGCTGCCCTGCAGTCCTGGCCCAGTGGACCAGATAAGCCTGCTTCAGTTTCCAGAAAAATATGTGCACCTTTGTGTGGAGCAGCTGAGAAGATCTACTGGGCTCCCTCTCTCTCATAAACAATAAATCCTTTAGCTCCCAAACCCTGCTTCAGCCTTTCCTCTCAACACAAACATCTCCTGTACATAATCCCACACAGCAGAGAGAAACAGGAAAGTGTTCCTGCTTTCCCTTCCTTTCCTGTTGCTCACCTCCATTCCTCACAGGTTTGTTTCACAAATAAGTATACATCTGGCACAAGTCTTCGAGGCAAGTAAATATAAATTATAAAATACCATTTATAACTTCATACTACTCTGTAAACTCATGCACATTGTAAATGCTGTGCACACTTAATCCTCAAACCTAAATGAGTCTTTGAATATTTTGTGGAGTTACTCATTCAGATTCTTTATGACTCTGCGAGGTGACTAATCTCTCTGTTACTGTCAGTAGAACCATGCTGCTTGGGTACAGTTGAAATGCTTCATATCTTGGCACACTCTTCATTTTAGGGTTTGCATTTAGATGTCATCTTTAAGCAAATTTAATCCCATTTAAGTTGCTTATGCAGTATGTATACCATTACACTGTATAGCTGTGAAAACTGTGTGATAAAGCATGTCAGTCCTTTAAACTCTCATCTGACTTCTGCTCATTGATCTGTCCATACAAGGAATACTTCCAACTTCTGAGCAGCTTCAAGGAATTACTGCTGTGTTTTGAAATAATCTGCCAGATAGCTATTTATTTCTTATCCCCTAATGGAGAATTTCCCTCTTTAAAACTGAACTTAGAAACAGAATAAATTTATGTTGGAAGAGCCTTTGGAGGTCATCTGGTCCATGCCTTTACTCAGAGCTTGGCCAGCTTTGAAGGTAGATCCAACCTGGGGCAAGCCTCACATGCTAGTTCAAGGGGCAGAGAAAAGAGCTGATACCTTGAGAATCCTCAGGGTTATAAACTAGAGCTTTAGTCTATTGGAAAAAAGATCCAATTTAGGGCTATTACTGTGATCCTCCTTCTCTGAACAGTTTTCACAAAGGAAAAAACGAGATATGTTTTTGTATTAAATAAAAGTTTTAAAAAAATACATGCTGGCTGCCACAGTCCAACTACCTTTTTCTATTCCTGAAAGTTCCCAAACATAGTTCTCAAAATCAGTACAATACTATTGTGGCAAATACGATTTTAATCAAGTTTTAGAAATCTGAATTCCATAAACCTCACTCTCTGAATGGAGGGAGCCAGGAACTGAGTAGACAGAGGTAGACAGTTGTTACAAAAATACTTTTAAAAAGACTTCTAAGTGATCCTAAAATAACTGTAATAGCTTATTTCATATCACATTTCCCCTAACAGGGAACTGTCTATATGCACATGGACTTCCAATATATATTTAGGAAGACTTCTCCTGCTGAGTCGTAAAGCTATCATATAAATAACTTGATCATCCCAAAGTGTTGTTGACACAAAACCTTCTACTAAACTATATCCAATGTCATCATGTGTTCCCTACGCAAACAGACTGGCTTCGTGTCTGAAACTGTTGACTGTACAGCTAGTTGATACCTTCTTAGATAAAAGGTTCTTGACTGTTCATTAATACGACAATATTGAAATGGCCTAAATTCCATCCAAACCTTTGAGCCTCATGTTTTCCTATTGTGTAGGTGCCTCTGGGGGCAAAGAGGCAGCTGACAGGAAACAGAGAGCACAGGAACTTAACCAAAGTATCACCTGAATATGTCCCTGAGTTGCTATTGTTTATCTCTGCCTTTTCCATTTTCCCCTCCCCACACAGCGGTACTGCTGGAGGCCGCTCTGATAGTTCCAGGCAACATCAGTATGTCAAAGAAATCTGCATTGCTTTTACACCCACAGAAAAGGAAAACAGTAATATTTTACAAAACTTTAAAAATACACCTAAATTTTAGAGAAAGCAGTGGGATCAGTCGCGTTCTCTCCGATTATTTTAGAGATTAGCTTCTAAGCCTGTTGAATGGTCTGTGGTAATCTTTTACAAGGTATTTCATAAGCAAATAACCCCATAGGCTATACTGCAACCTTACACTGTGTTGCAGTTTTGGAGAGAGCTCCTTGGAACACACACAGCATTTAGTTTTCCCAATATAGTGCACAGACTTAGACCCAAAGACACTCAGATTTAATCCTAGATTTCTCATCAACCCTCTGAAACATGACCTACCTCTTAAATTGTTCCCAAGACACCTCTCTTCAATTAAGGAGAGCTGGATTGTAAAATGCCACATCCTGTATCCATTTGGATTGGCAGATTTAACGAGCCATTGTGGTAGAAACAAGGTAATGCCCTCAAGCCACTAATCCGCTATTCCTTTTTTTCTCCCCAAGTTGTTCAGCCTGCAAACTCATACCATCAGTTGCATGGATCTACTTGCTCACTGAAGGGTTTCTGCAGACAACTTTTCTGACAGTTTTATGTCTCTCATAACTCTAGTTAGCTGTGCTCTGGCAACTGTGGAGTGATGTTCTCCCCACCCCCAAGATGAATGCCCTTTTGCAAGAGCGATTCAATTACTAATAGATCAGAACTTTCTCTCTCAATGAAATGAAAAGGCAGAGTTGTAGCTAGGCTGCATGCTGAGCTGTGACCGCCTCCTTAACACCCTCCTCTCCAAGAGTTTTGTCTTATCAAAGCTCTATATGCTTTGGGAAGAAAGTCACCCGACTGAATGACACCATCCTGTGGTAGCTCAGCTTGAGATTTTTTCTCAGATAAGGACTGAGAAGACAATAAAAAGCTCAGGTTTAATTAACAGTCAGTGAAACCACACAGGGTTCCTTTCATTTGTCCTGCAGCTGCTGCTTTTATTTCCTTCTGTACTTCACCCAGTTCTGCTCCTCAAATTTTATGAAGGTGCCAAAATACTGTTAGTTGCAAATATAGTATGGCATAAATAATTCACTCAACATTCTGTTTGAGGAAAGCATAGAATGGCAATGGGATTATCGGCAACCAGAAAATTTTTAAGAAAATTTTGCCATAGCCAAACTGACACTGGCATATTTTGAGGTTAACATTGGTCTGAGCTGTCCTTTTCTGAAAGAATTGTCTAGTGACAAACACCTCCAGAGCAGTGATTCATACACAGCAGAGCTAAAGTCATGCTCAGTACAAGAAAAGAAAGGCTGGGAATTGATTTTTGCCTGTGAACAGTTTCATGACTTGTCTATGGGGTGAAAATTCTCAAGACAAAACTGGATTCATGTGTCACAGAAAAGACAATATTTACAAAAAAGTTTGCACAAAATACTACCTGGACTTCAAGGAAACTATGATGCTGGTATTTCTGTTAAATGTCAAATACTGGTCTAATAACCAGATTCATTTAAGGTACTTTCTTTCTTAAATGCCCATGAACATAAAAGCAAGAAGGTATTTCAGAAAGATGGATTTGCTTTCAATATTATTCTAGTACTATGAGACTCCATACTGAAATGTGATTTCCTCAAAAAATAGAACAAAAATGATCCTGTGTTTAATATGATATGAGAGAATAATTCTAGATGGACTGTCAATGGGAAAAAAAACATCAGGAAGAAATAGCAGCATTTGATGGGTTTTTTTCCTTAAAAAGCCATAGCAATTCATCCCTTACAGAATGAAAATAGAAAGGCCAAGCATAATGTATACTTCCCATCTGTGTATTGAAAAAACAAGAGAAAAATCCTTACTGTAAGGACAATTTGTGTGGAACATATTAGAAAAACTGTCTGCTAGGAGTCTGGAACAGACAGAATACTTGGCTGGGAGTATTTTATTGTTATCCACAGGTTGTTAACCAGTTATCCCTCTTTTTAAGTGGAAAAAAATCTGAAGATTCGAGCTGATGCCAGCACAGTGCTTGCTACCACACCTAACTTGGAGAAGTCATGCCAAGAAGTGTGCTACTTAAAGTAGCATGCTTCTCTTGTCAGAAGCCCCTTCAGCTTCCTTACTCACCACTTTCTTCCTTATTTCTATTCTCACTTTTCTAGGAGAATGTTTCCAGCCATGAGAGTGAAAATTACGGGCTTGGACCCCCACCAGCAGTATTACATTGCCATGGACATTGTGCCTGTGGATAACAAGAGATACAGGTAAGCTTTTTAGGTGCAGAACTAGGAACATTAAGATGTCTCAGTGTCAATGAAAGCCTAGAAAAAACACATACCATTATATACCATTGCAAAGGTATACTGAGGCAGACTGGAGAAATCCCCAACTGGAGAAAATCGAAATAGCTTCCCTGGCAGCAACAGAACTCTGTTGGTTTACACCATTAATTGATTTGACCATAAGAACTATGAGTCACAAATCAGAGGTTTAAATACTGTCTTGGTGAATCTCCACCACTGAACTGAAAGACAGGAAGAAAAGATTTCTCTGGTATTAGTGGGCTCCAGATCCTAAAAATACTCTGGAAAACTAATGGTCCTCTGGACCCTAAAATACTATCCAGCCAGAGGCGACTTGTCTATACTCATTAGAAGACTCCTCAGAGCAAGTATTTTCCCCAAATAGCCTTGACTGTACCACATTCCAAGGATTCAAGAACTGATCATCTGCTTCCAATGCTAAATATTAGATTTTGCTCTCAGATCATGCAGGCTTCTTCTCAGGAACACCCTTTTCCTGGGAAGCAGCAATGTAGTACCTGATACTCAGCTACTTGTTTTCCCCTTGCTTTGAGTATGGTTCTGACAGCATTAAAGTTGAAAATTAGTATGTTGTCTGATACTTTGCTTTTGTCCTTGTTAGCTTATGCAGCCACACAGAACAAATAAGCACTGAAAAGAATGGATTTTTTTAGTTTATTTGAAAATACAGGAAATGAATCACCAGTTGTAGGTAAGGACTGAAATTCTTTAACAGAGCTGAGTAGAGACTGGAAGGGTAGTGCAGAGTAGGACTCACAGGTCTCAGCAGGGCTGTTCATGAGATGCCTGAGGCTGAAGGAGCTGCAAGAAAGGAAGAAAGAAAGTGTCTAGGCAAAGCTGTGGTAGGGAAGTTTATGGCATATATAGGATGGCCAGTTTGGGAATGCAAAAGGTCATTTACATTTTTTCCCTCTAATCCTAACATCTGCACTATTAAATGAATTTTCCTGTTTTACAACTTTTCAAACCAGAAATTCTGTTTTATCGATGATTCTGGTAGTAGACATTGGTAGTAGATGCTGGATTTTGCCATTTCTGAGTGAATGCACATGTGTTTTGTCTGGCATGGCAGCCATTGAAGTTTTCTAGAAATTACAAAGTACTTGGTAATGTTTTCAGAGAGGGCTTTGTTTACCAGCATTTCCTAGCCTCTTCCTCCAGCTTAGAGAGAGTTAAGGAGTTGAGAAGGCACATGTGGCAGAGTTTTACAGGGAAAATAACTGCAAAGGTGGTTTTAATAAGGAACCAAGCCTGAGCAAGTGGCTCAGAGGTAATCTGGCTCTTATTTAGAAGGTAGGAGGTTGCAATAAAGCACATTCCCCCTTGACTGCAAATGGGAGCTTGGGGTGTGTGTGGCAGGATAGCTGGGGAGGGGAAGCCCTGGAGAAGTTCCTCTGGTGGGTGAGTGATAACTTTTCCTTAGCCTTTCCCCCTTTCCCTTTCAGGTATGTGTATCACAGTTCCAAGTGGATGGTGGCTGGCAACGCTGACTCCCCAGTGCCCCCAAGGGTTTACATCCACCCTGATTCGCTGGCTTCTGGAGACACCTGGATGAGACAGGTGGTCAGTTTTGACAAGCTCAAACTGACCAACAACGAGCTTGATGATCAAGGCCATGTAAGTTAGAAGCTAATCCTAGTGCCTGCTGCTCCAGACATGCTCCTGTCAGACCTAGAGGATGTTGCTTTTGCTCTGATGCTTCCCTGTCCTGCTAGGCACATGTGCCAGTAGCCTCTCTCCAGAGAGTATTAGAGCTTCCTTTCCTGCTTCAGTGCTTTTCCTCAGGATGTTGCCTGAGCCCTATAAAGCAATAAAGCCCTTTTCTCCCTCAAGGGGAAATTCCACTTTAACATGGCACATGCATGTAGAAAGAGCTTGGTCTCACACAGACTTGTAAGATAAAAGTAATTTTACTTCCATAAGCTTTTACTTCATCCCTGCTTCCTTGTAGTACCTTTGGGTGTAGCACAGAAATTGGGGGGGGAGAAAAAACTTCTTCCTTCTCCTTTTTTTTCTCTTCAGATAATATTACACTCAATGCATAAGTACCAGCCCCGCGTTCATGTCATCCGCAAGGATTTCAGCAGTGACCTTTCTCCAACAAAACCAGTTCCTTCAGGTGATGGGGTGAAAACGTTCAACTTCCCAGAGACTGTCTTCACCACAGTGACAGCCTACCAAAATCAACAGGTAAAACTGCATGCTGGGTGCCTTCAAGCTTCTTTTATGTCTGGTATTTATTTAAAAGAAAAAAAATCTGTGTTCTTTGTGTTTGTGAGACATTAAATTCTCTCAGAAACATAGTTCAAGGAGTATGTGTACTTTACAGGCACAGTGTTTTTCTTCACAAAAAGAAAATACTTACTATGGGGAAGTGTATAGACATGAAGTATCTAGCCATAAAAATCACCTTGGAGATAAGGTGCCTGTAAAGTAGCTAGATGAAATCAACCACAAGCAGATGTGTTGTGTTTGCTTTGCTTAGCTGCCTTGTGGTAGAAACTTCAGTGTCCTGTCTCCATTGAAATTTTACATCAGTATAACTAATCCAGATTTGTTATCTAACAGAGAAAACACTTTTTCTTTTTAGCAGTGAATATTATTCTCTTAGAAAACAGAAGTGTAATCAGTTTGCTGACAAAAGAAGCCCTTGAGCATAAAAAGTAATCCACGTCTTGTACATTAACTACAATTCTCATGCATATATCACATTTGATTCAGATCCTGCAGTTTCCAGTGTTACTATTGATTCCAGATACCATAAGGGAGGAGATGTTGCCACAGTGTTTGATTATAGAATTCCCTGTCTATCCAACCAAAGAATCTGTTACAGGAAATTAATTGCTAGGGAAAAAAGGAAAATGTAAGAATGGAAGCATTTCAGACACTTGCAAAAAATGAAGTTTTGGAAAAGATTGAAACATGAATTACATGCATTTGCTTCTCCTTTAGCGGCCTGTGAAAGACAGTTTTCTGGTCTTCAGAGGAGGAGATTGCCTGCTTCATTGCTTCTGCAGGCCATGTTTGTTGCACGCATCAAAAACTCCTTATATACACCCATTCTCTCTGAAGTTTCCTTGAGTACCACTCCCCTTTCAGCTGCCTCTGCTTCAGGGATTCCTGGTAACCTTCACACCACCTCTGTCACACTTTTGGCTCAGTGTGCTCCTTTTCTCTTGTGTGCATACACACGCTCTTGGTTATTCTCAGGTGAAACATACTGTGCGTGTCCCATTTCCCTTCCCTCCCTTTCTCCTCCTTACTGGGGAGTTTTGTGTTGGCATCAGAAGCACTATGTATGGTAATTTTATCCCAGCCATGTGAAACAGAATCCTAGCTGGTGAAACTTTTTTCTATGTTAGAAAAGTGGTGTCAAATTTTAGAGCATAAGGAACTGTTGCAAGCAAGAATGATAGCATAAATCAGCTTGAAAGATGAAACCTGATAGATTGTTGTCAATTGTTGTCACAGAAAAATACATTATATCATTTTCTGCCATAAATTTTTGAGGATTCTTGAACTTCAGATGGTGAGGCCAACACATTTCTCCATGACGGCAGCTAAGCTTGCAGAGAGTTACCTCATAAACTAACTGGAATATCACTGTACTCAGTGTTATTGGACTGAGTGACAGTACCATGTCAAGACAGCTCAGGACAGATTGTCACGTTTTGCCAGTGAATTGTTATAGTATTTTTATTTCACAACAACAAAATATGTGAATCTGTATATAAAATAAGAAGGAGCCTTTTTCTATTTGTAAAGACCATACAATCTTGCTGTGGTTTCTCGTCATCTAAGAATTATTGAGAAATCAAAGGGAGACAAAATAGAGGACCGGGAAAAGTTCAAAATTCACATAATTTCCCATCTTTCTTCCCTATCTACCCCTTCCCCTTATATGAATTATTATTATTATGGTTATCCTAGAATCTCTCCTCAAATCTCTCCTCTTGCTCCTTTTTTGAAGATTCCCACTTACAAGGTGGTGTGTGCATGCATCTCTTTATGTTACCTAGATAGGTTAGAGCTGGGACTATTGACCTCTTTGATATGCACCCCTTTAAATAATTTCCTTTGAAACTGTGGGCCCCTGTACACTTAATGCAAGTTACTAGCAATAGGCTCACTTTTCTTAGTCAACTTTCATGAACTTTTTAGAGGACTCTGGCAGGTTCACCAAGCATAGATGGAAAGCCTCTGGACTACTTAAATGATAAGCATCTAGACAGCTGTACTCATGGATGTTGGGAATAGTGTCATGGGGAGAGGGACAGCAGGGAAAAAGGCTCAGCCCTTTTCCTGTTTAAGTAGACCTGAGGCTGCGGGTTGTCTTTTAAACCTACTTTTGGAAGTTCAGTGTTCAAATCCTGAGCAGGCAAGTTGTTCCTGACTGTGTTTCTGTGGCTCCCAATATTATAGGATAAACCATCAGTCTGGATAGATTATTGTGCTGGGTCTTTCTGCCATTAGAATCTACGACCTGGGTCTATGAAAGGGTCCATGCCATATTTTATCTATTCACACCAAGATGCTGTGAGTTCTCTGGGGACCAGGTCTGACTGACTCCCATGCTCTGTTAGCAGTTGTCATTTGCCCTGATAGCATTAAACTAGCAGTAATCATAACAACAGCCTTACATGGGGCACAAACATGAGATTTTTTTCTGAAAGATTGTGTTTAATGGGGAAAAGAGTTCAAAGGGGGCTGTTTTGAAAACCTGATTTATCCCTATCATCCCAGGTCTGGTAAGTGTCCCAGAGGAGCTGTCTTTCTGAGAACATCTTTCTGTTATGATGACCTTCTGCTGCTCGAGGTCTGCATGCTGCAGCTGGTCTTTGAACAGGTTCATAACCAAAGAGGAGCAGAGGGTTCAGGCTGTAGGGTCACAATAGTTGGGACCGAGGACCTGGAAGGGATGGAGAAAGCCCTGAGTGGTGGAGAGGAACTTAGAAAAGATCTGATTGGAGCCTTTCCCAGAATGAGGGTGGTGGTGATGTTAAACCTGCTGAGAAGTTGTTCAGAAGTAAAAAAGATCTGGAATTAGCAACACCATGAGAAAAGCCACCAAGTCTTTTTGCTGGGATAGCTTAAACTAGGACCCCAGTGAACAGTCTGTGAACAAATTCAGTTCAAAAGGGCCAGCTCATAGCCAGCTGGATTCCCTCAGAGCCCAAATGTAACTCTGCAGAAAGTGTCCAGAAAGTGCAGAGGGAGAAGATCTGATGGCTGCTTTAGACTCAACACAGTGGAGGGACATCAGTGAGTGAAGTCTCTCCACCTGTAGGTATGGACAGGAGAAGCAGGGCAGGGAAAGGTGAGGGATGAAACTGGAGCACCTCTCTCTACATATGCAAGCACAGAGATGCAGGCAATCATCCCTCTGCTTGCTGATACCTGTCCTGTTTCTACTGCGGTAGCTTTGCAATAGCTAGGGTGAAGCTGAGTCACAGCAAGAGCATAGTGAGAGTGGACAAGGATGTGGACAAGCATGGTGGCCAGTGGACTGGCTCAGTTCTCCCTCATTTCCTTCCTTATGTATGAGTGGTGAGGCAAAGTATGGAGCAGGGACATTTTCCCATGTCCCCACTGCTAAAACTGGGAAGGGACGTATTGGAGAAGAGGAATCTGCTAGAGAGCCCTTACAAGTACACACTGGATAAGGACAAATGAAGAGTGAGAGAAAGCACACATGGTTTCAGCGCTCCCTGACCTCTTCTGGATACCAACTCCTAACTCTCTTGCACTCTCGTCCCCTTGAATTGGCTTAAATCAGTGTCCAAACTGGAATGAACTATTCCAGCAAAAATCTTGCAATACAACAGTGGATTTGCTACCATTTGCTACCACTGGGAGTTTCCTGCACCTTCCTCCACTCCCCCACATGCATGTAATCACTAGACTTTTAGCTGAAGACCAAACCTGGAAAGAGGATAGAAGAAGGAGAGGAAATGACAGGAAAGAAGCCTGTTATCTTCTTCCTTGATGGATAGACCTGTAAAACAAAATTAACAGGTAAGGGGTTGGATGCTGAGTGAGGGATCTCTGTAAGGCACTGAAAATAACCTACAACTGTAAAGCAGCACTGAAATTTCTTCCTGCCTCTCTGAGTTCCAGACATTTAGGGATTTCTCCCAAATAGTTTTTTTTGTCAGTTTTGTAATATCAGTACGGGAAACTCTCTTGGGTTGGAGAACCCTTTTCACTAAAAAATAAATCTAAAGTCCTCTGAATCTGCATGCATGCCCTCCAGTGGCCATAAAACTTTGCCTTACTGGGAGAAGTGTCTCTGGAAACAATTCTAAAATTCTAGCAAATCCACCACAGGGATTCCCTCTGTTGTAATCCCACGCTGCACAGAATGTATCTGTCTCAGTATACAAGAGTACCAGGACAGCTGCAAAGTCAGACTAGTGGAAATTAAGTTCACAAATTAAGCTTCTGCAAAAATGGGAGCTGCATTCCAGATCTGAGGTTAATATCCAGAGTAAGGGCTGATTCTGACAGAAGCAAAACACCTGCAAATCCTCTTTAGATCAGTTTGTATTAAGCAACTCCACTTTGAACAGTTTTAGCAAAAATACCTTGAATTCAGTACGATCTTGAGGTCTTGCTCCTTTTTCACCCCAGAGATGGAGTCTCTGGGACAAGGTGAGGCTGACAGAGGGAAGTTCTCCTGTCACTACTCTTGCTGCACCAGGTTGGGGAACAGCCGAGCGGGAGTAGAATTACACAGTCTGCAGGGTCATTTTACCCTGCATGAATATTCCCAATACGGAATTCACACTTAAAAATAAAGTAGGAAGGGAGATTCCCCCCCCAAATTCAGTCTGACTGTTATCTTTGTTTAGAGGAGAGAGAAAAAAAAATTTTCAGACCAGAAAACCCTTTAAGGGCCACCCAGATCCTGAGCAGAACATTGGCACTATGTGTAGGTGACTGGGTGGCCAGCTGCTGGGTTTCAGAAGCTGTAGCCTGTGCTTTGCTTCTACCTTTTCTCCTTAGCATTGTTTGAAGATCAGGGAGTACATTCAGCTGCCAGGTATTTATGGTATTGGGCATGGGATAGCCTAGATAATGGCAAAACTGTAACAGTACTACTACTTGCAGACCCATGCTACTTTTGAGGGGTCAGCTCCTGTTTTTGCACCCGGATCCACCACGCTGCTGATCCTGGAACAGCTTGTTAGCTCCAGCACTGTGACGTGTGGAGACTCGGAGCCAAAATAAGACCTGAACAATAAATCCAGATTTCCCCAATACAGCCAGGCCTGAGGTGCCATATCTCTGCCTACGGCGCTGTCTAACCACCAAGCTGGTAATGTGCTCTTGGATAATGGAAAGGTGACTTTTATGTAAGTTTGTGGAAATATGTATGAAGGTGATTGTATAGATGGTTTGGGAAAGAGAGGTAATCAACAGTAATTTCACTCTGGAAAAAATTTTTTGAACAAATCAACTAATTCTCTTTTTCTTCCTTTGTAGATCACCAGGTTAAAAATTGACAGAAACCCTTTCGCTAAAGGTTTCAGAGACTCTGGGAGAAACAGGTAACAGGAGCTTGTTTGTGTTTCCTTAACATCTCCTCTCTCTTTTCCCTGCTGAACCCACTGTGCATTTATCTGAGGCCCAGGAAGGCACTTTGCAATATTAATTCAGCCTTACAGGAAAAGGTAGTGGTAGACCAGTTCTTAGAGGGATGTTTGCCTAAAAGATTCATGGTGTAATGATGGCTTCATTAGAAAATACTTTTCTGGTTAACCAGCTAGGCTGACTTAATTGCTTTTCAGAAATCTCCTGCAGTGTTGCTCTTCCATCTGCCTGTATCATTGGTCCTGCCATTGAAAGGAGGGTTTAGGTATTCTTAGACAAGATATCTGTAAAGATAGCTTATCACTTTCCTGCTTTATGACATTATTTCCAAGCAGCAACTGTATTTTTACTGTTGTAGTTTTAATTTCCTGTTCACTTCTACCTCAGTATCTTTTTCATTATCACTGCTTTCAAGGGTATTTTCTTCTGCATATATGCTTTGTGGTTGGTATTTGCTAGCCACATAATGAATTTCTTTATGCTCATTTCCATTATTTTCTGGTTCCTCTAAGGTTTTCTGCTTGCTATTTAAAAATATAATTAAAATATCCTGCAGCATCTCTGCTAAATTGTTAATAAACTGTTTACATATTTTTGGCATGGGGTTAAGATATACAAGGGATCAGGTAAAATAAATTAACTTGTTGTAAAGATACTGTAGTTTTGACTCCCTTTCCTCCATTTTCCCCCAAAAAGATATGTGTTAGTGAAATGAAAAAACAGAAAATATTTTTATAAAGATGGATGGAAAATGGGAAACTGCAGATTGGACAGCAGACAAATAGGTCACAGGCTAACAATCTGCAAAACGATGAAAGTTGTAAGAAAGGAAAACTAGACTTCTCTGCTTATAATATGTAGAGGCGGCTGGAAGGCAGATTTTTCTTTAAATTTCCATAGGAAATACAAAAACTTGATGCTAAATGGTTTTCTACATTAGAAGAAAACTTGAGTTTTTCTTGGGTTTCCAGGGTAAAAGTGCAAAAATTTTCTAGTTTACAACCTTTTCAGTTTTTCTCCAGCAATGTCAAATTGATTCACTTTGTGTGGCTTAATTTTGTCAGGATTTTAATGAAAATTTGAAGTGGAACACATTATTTATTATTTAAAATATTTCTATTTTAATAACATACTAGCGAAACAAGAACTTTTAATCAAAAAAAAGTTTGCATTATTAGAAGACATTACAGTGTTATCAAAAAGAAAAAAGAAAATCCTCACAAAAAGTTTCAACTTTTCCTGCCATTTATGATGCCAGCAGAGTGTGCAACAGATCTAAGGATTTCAGTTTTGCAAATGATGTGGGTACCTTTTTAAATCAACATGACAAAAAGTTTTAAACATTAAATTAAATGTAGAATTGGACACAGATGAATACATTATAAGAACACTAGGGTTGTAAAGCAAGGCTCCAAGGGTTCGGAGCAGAATGCAAGCTGTGTGCACAACCTTCGTTTGCTGTCCCTGTGGGTATTATAATTCAGTCTTTAATTACTTAGTCCTCTCATGTGTTTTTACCAGGACCACTACCTCATTCATGGTTTGATAGAGGAAGTGAACGGGCAAATCTTCAGTGTTTCCCATCAACTGGGTAAATGCTATGCCATCACTTGTATCAAAAAGGATCTTGCTAACCTAGGTGATTTACCAGGTCAGCTCCTCTGTTCTCATCTTGGTGTAGCTAAAAGACGTTTACCATCCTTATTTAATCCCAGCCTTAAGCATTACTTCTGGAACTTGAGGCATATGTGATTTTTACCCTGCTCTGCTTTCCTTAATGGGGGAAGTTGTATGTTTCCTGTGTACAAGGTCTTCTCTGTACTCAGTGATGCAGCTGCAGTGGAGGCTGGGCTTAGAAGAGAGATTGATACAGTTCCAGGTACATGGTGGGCTAGATTGGCATGGAAGGCATTAATAAGACCCTAGTCCAGTGAATTTGGATAGTTTCCTGAGAATTGGGAATTACTGATCTTTGTAGCTCATTGATTTAAGAAAGGGCAGGAAATTGCTACATGGCTGCAGCTGTGGGGAGGGCTCAGTAAGGCTCTCTGCTGATGTAAAGAGGAATTAAAATCTTTAAGGTATTACACATCAAAGAGAGCAGCCTGAGGCTTTAGGAAGAAAAAACAGGCAAAGGTATTTGCAAGCATATATAGCAGTCACGCGTCTGCCTCACAAGCAGTGGTCTGGCTAAGGCTGCACAACTAGCTGGGGACACCCCCTGTAATGCTTAGCTGCTCCCTTTGACAAAGACACATAGACAGATGTGCACAGGCACACATGGGAGGGAGAAAGGCATTAAGATCCAAGCTTTGTGTGGAAAAGATTCTCTAAAGGGGACTTTTTTTAACTGTGCTGTCTGGGTCTTCTTTCCCAATGAATTCCCAATTCAGGAAGGGATCACTGGCCACCTGGAATAATGACCATGATATTCTGTAGCTTCCCCCATCCTCACAACAACTCTTGTTAGCTGCACTGCATCAGACTGTAGCTGAAGGAGAACATTTCACTGGAAACGTAGGCCTCTTTTGAAAAAGAAACAGGATAATTTGAGATAGGAGCTGTTTGTGATGCAGGGAAGTGTAGTATCTCTTCAGAAGTTTTCTTTGTAAGATCTTAAAAAAAAAACCAAACAGCACAGCAGTAAGGGCCACAGAATGATGTCTGAGACTGCTCCAGGAAACAGTAGCATAGTGACACTGGGATGCTGAATCAGAGCCCTGGTTACAGTTTTCCAACAAGTGATGCGGGGGTGGGGGGGGTAAGACAATGGAAAAAACAGAGCATGATGGGAGAAGAGGAACTGTTCAGCCACTTGTTCCCTCAGCTCTCCCGCTAAGACATTTCCTTTCTTCCTTGGGTTGAGGCTTTTCAATGAAACAGCGATGGATGTTTTTCCTTCGCGCATTTCTTATTCTGTTATTGCTTTGTTGTTGCTGCCTGCTGCAAAAGTTATGGGGCTGACTGCTGTTTTCAAAGCCAGTCTCCATTTGAAACCTCTGTCCTCCACCAGTTCACGACCTCCCCACACATTTCTTATGAATGTGGTCTGGCTTCATTAGTACTAGAGAATGCTAAATAAACTGCTGCTTTGGGGACACCTCGGAAGAATGTAACTGCCTGTATCTATCTGAGGAAGAAATCTTCTCATGGATCCCTTCATGGGCCTCCTTCAGCTGTTTGCATGGTTATGTCCCTACACAGCTCAGTGCTTCCGTGCTTGTGCTGAGAGAAAGAGGAACAAAATGTTTCGGAGGGAACAATACAAATAGCCCCACAACTGAATGCTCTTTTGCAGTCTTTGAGCAGTTATAATCTATGTTAAGTGATACAGTTCAGCAATCTAGCCATCAGTCTTGACAGATAAGGGAGTTAGAAGGCCTGAACTTAATACCCTCTTTTATTGGACATACACCGTATGTGATTTTAGGAAGTCATTTAGTCCCTCTCTGCTTCAGTTCTCCATCTGTAAAAGTGAAACAGGAGAACTTGTCCTGTCTCACAAAGGTGGTGAAGGGATACCTAGATAAAAGTAGTGCTTCTGTAATGGGCAATACACATACAAGTCAGGTATGAGTTGGTTGCTTTCCAGAACTTCAGGAGATAGAGAACTACAGTTTTGACTTTCATTTAAAAAGTTCTTTGACATACAGAGACCGGCTAGCAAAATGTTTGGGTAGTGAGTGTGCATACAGTGCTGTGGAGGCTATTTTTGGAGTATGAGTAAAGTTCATTTGACAGTGGGATGCTTAGGGGAGCTCCTTATCCAGGAGGAGGCCGGAAGGGACAAGAGTGTGGAAACACAGCAGGATGAAAGAAAAAAGCTAAACTGGAGGCAGGCAACAGCAATCTCCTTTCAGATGTGGGCAGCTGAGGTGAATAAAAGTTGTTTGTGTTGGAAATGCTCTTAGACCTTTTGTCTCGGGTAAGAGAGCCAGGAGGGTGCTTGGAGCCAACAGTTTGGCTTCCTCAGTGAACAATGAAAGGATGACCCGAATCCTGCATGCAGCAGGAATGGCTAGGTCAGCCATATGGGATGGATTATGGAGATAGCTCGTACATCTTTTTTTGTTTTTCAGACAATGGAACTGTTTCATTTATTGCCTATTATTGAAACTTTATAGCACTAAAAATAAAAAAAAAGAATGAAAAAGAGAGCCAATTTTGGACACCTTTTAAAGTACTGACCTTATTAAAATAAAGCTGGCAGTCAGTCATCTTCTGATGCTTTTTTACTTCCTTCATAAAGATGGTGTGAGAGGGGAGGGTTTATGGCTGGATAGAGAGCTTGAAGTCAGTTTTTTAGTGCGGTTCTGTGGAAGAGAAAGTGGATACTG
Source organism: Dromaius novaehollandiae (assembly GCF_036370855.1). Classification (NCBI taxonomy): domain Eukaryota; kingdom Metazoa; phylum Chordata; class Aves; order Casuariiformes; family Dromaiidae; genus Dromaius; species Dromaius novaehollandiae. The sequence goes on from NC_088098.1 coordinate 88,737,030, forward strand.
TCTCACATACTTGCTACCAGCAGCCCTTACCTAAGCCCTGAAGAAGCTGCTGAGATTTCAGAAATGTTGAAAAGAATTTTTTTTTTTAATCAGCATTTACTGCTGCTTCAAGATGTCTCTTCATTGGCAAATGGGGATATGTTTCCCCTTAGAGTCTGGTACACATGTGGACTAGCAGTCCAGGGTTTCTACTGATTAAGAGAGTGCTACCTTTATGTCCTGTGATGGAGATCTGTGATGTGGCACTGAATACCTTAGCATCAAACTCATTTGATAACCTGTTCTGGGAGAAAGGGTTATTAGCGTTTCCAGTGATGGAGTTTCTTGAATTTTTTTTCCATTTTCAAATGAAAATAATAATAGATCATAGACAGAAGAAGAAAATATCTTTGGGGATGCGGGATAGAGTTGCAAAATCAGTCATTCAATGTTGGTGTGCATTCTGACCCAAGCTGTTTTTGCCTAGTTGCATATTCTTTTTCTGCAAGACTCCATGGGCAGGGTGGTCACTGGTGAGCAGGTTAGTACATGAGGCTGCTGTCTCTAACACCTTGTCTTATGCATGGAAGAACCTGAAAATTCTGTATGAATGTGTTCTGTTTAGATGCTATTTCAAACACACATACAATACTTGTTCTGTACAAAGCAAAAAATTCCCAGGAAAAAAGGATAATCTAGAGCCTAAATCTGTGTGTAGGGCAGCTGGACATAACTTTGAGCGCTGTCATTTGTACACTTAGATGGTGTTTTTGCATGCATGCTCAAGATGTGTAGTTCTATGCGCACCTCTTGGGGAGAAAAGGATTCTCCACTGGGACAGGGAGAGCAAAGAGGTGGCTTTAAGTCATAGCTGCAGTTTGACAGCTGGTCTTTGGATACCTGTGGCTGCAGTGCTGCCCAGAGCATTACATGTCAGTCTATGAATCCAGTAAAGCCAAGATTTTGCTGCCAGTAGTTGCAATGTGGAGGAAGGGTAGGAGCCACCTCCACCGCAATGAGTGTTCTCAACCTGCTCCCCTGGATGCACATAAGCAGCACGCAGCAGTGGAGGTGGGTCCTTGGTGTCATCCCTTCCTTCTCTGGCATAGAAGGCAGGAATATAAAGATACTCGCTTCACTTTACAGGCTGCTGTGGTATGCTCAGCACTGCCATTTACTCTGGGCTGTTTTTTGGGTTTTATTTTCCCCTATTTTTTTCCACTTTTCTTTTAGAAATACAAATTACATAGCACTTGCCAGAACTGTATTGATATAGGGGAAAGTTGTGAGGTCAGAGCTAGAAACTGAACTGTGACTCAAGCTGACCTGTGCAAGAGGCAGGCTCCTGGCAGAGGAAAGGGTAATAGCTTTGACCTGTTTTAATGCTTCCCTGAGCCATAGACTGTCATGTGTTGGATTTTCCTGGGGTGGGGTAATGAGAGCAGAGCTGGAAGTCAGATGTATGCGCAGAGTGGGGTTATATGCACAGGGATCTCAGGGGGACAGTAGCTCAGCCAGACTCCGTGCAAATGCTGGTTGTAGTGAGCTGGTGTTTTCCTTCCTTGTGGCAGATGCAAAACAACTAGATTAATATCGCTGGAACTGTCAGTTTGCATTTCTTGGTATATTACTTGGTTTTAATTGTCAAGACAGGTTCTTCCAATAGCAGGTCTTGTTGTATTGACTTGCTCAGGGCAATTTTATGCTCTCTGGATATATTGCACCAGGAAGTCATCCCTCAGCATTTAGAGTGGGGATTGTTCCCTGAGGCTGGGAAAAGGTGCTGTTCTCTTCCCAGCTCTGTATGTTGAGAAGCAGGTGGAGCAGCACACGTGCAACTTTCTCAGTCTGGGAGTAGAGGAAGTCCTGGGGCTGGTACTGGCAATCCACAAGCTGCCCCTGCACACAGACCCCGGCTTAGCAGATGGGTTCACGTTCTGCGCGGCCTTGCTGCCTCTGAGCTCCATGAGCTGGCAAAGGCCACCGTATTAACCAAATAGTTTTGTTGTAATGTACTCAGGGCTAGTGTGAGACTGCTATGCAGAGATGTCTTCTGTTTCTACTTCTAACAGCTTAGCAGCTAATAAACACCATGCAACAACCTCTCTTCTAAACCTCCTCTTAAAATACAGAGTTTAGTTTGCCAGCTCCAATGTATTTAAAGCATCTGAGCTTCCGGGGAGACTTTGGAAAGTTAACTGAGTGAGTGGAGGCACGTGCAGGAAGACATTTTCAGAAGCAAAAGGCAGCTCCAGTATCAGCACAACATCTGATGAGAGGCTCTGGGGATGTTAGAGCCATTTGCATTGAAAGGGGATATGTTCTCACATTTAATGAAGCATCTCTCGTTGTGTTCAGTCAGTGCAAGGGATATAGCCTGCTGCTAGTAAAGAGGCAGGGAAAGGCAAGGCAGCTGCATTGGAATGGGGAACAGAGCAAGATTCAGCTTCTACAGAGGAGAATCTTTTCTGCAGAAAAACTCAAGGTGATTGTCCCATACAGAACATTAGCTTTTCCTGATAATGAACCTACATCTTCACTGAACTTGTGAAGCTAGAGAATTTAGGCAAAGCTAACAGGCTGTGGTGAAAATAAAAATAAAGCTGAGACCCAAGCCTTTTAAGAGGAAAAGTTGCTCTCACTTGATTTTTGCTTTTTCTCTTTGGTACTGTCTTTGTAGTGAGTTAGAGACCCAAAGCAGAGATGCCCCTGACCTTTTTAGAAAAAGCCTCTTACTGTATTTTCAGTCGAAATCCGAAACCAGTGAGAATCACTTTTGGACGGCCCTCCAATTTCACTTTAGAACAGTATCTGAAATTGGAAGGTGACAGGGAAAGACAATTCACAAAAACTCTCCTTCCAAATTTCTAAGCTGAATCTCAGATCTCCCTTGTTTGTATGACAGCTTGCATCCATAAAGTGTGGAAGACAGCTCTATGATAAAGCATGCCTTGAGTAGATGACTGTCAAGTGTTCCCTGCAAAACAGATGAAAAGTTTAGGATCCTTGTTGAAAAAGAAAAAGGGTGGGGGGAAGCATTGGCACTGCAGTAGTGTTAGGAGCTATTAAAATCCTGGACTGGAGAAATTCCATTTTATTCTAGTGGCCAGCACCTGTGCGGGAAGGCTTGCTTGAGGAATTCACAGATGTCAAGGTGACCTTTCAGTGGCCGCTGGCAGCTTGTCAAGTGAGGTCAGAGCCCTCTCTCCCTGATGTGGATACACTTGCTGGCTGACTGACATTCTTCTCTCCTTGCTTTATTTTCATCCCACAGAACGGGCCTGGAGGCTATCATGGAGACCTATGCCTTCTGGAGGCCTCCTGTGCGCACTCTCACCTTTGAAGACTTCACTACCATGCAGAAACAGCAAGGTGAGCTTACAAAGAGCATATAAAGAGTTTACAAAGAGCTGTACAGAGAGCAAAGAGTGTGTGACAGCAGAAACACTCTGGCATCCTGGGTGGGTCACACACCTTATGGAGTTCTTGACTGCCATGAAGGGACATAGAGCAGAGAAGACGACAACTGCGAATGGTAGCCAACTCCTATCTTATGAGGTGCAGTACAGCCACTTAACCCCCCTGGTACCTTTACTGTATATAAGAGCTAGAATGAAGAGAAGGGAGGAGCCACAGACTGGGAGAACCCATCAAGTACATGAGTTGAGCGTGAAAAGAACACAGAGAGACTGAGGAGATGTTCCAGCATGTTATGGTTTACTAGTTGCAGTTAAAGATTACCATTTGTGTGACGACACAAATGGAAGGAGCACATGTCCTTTGGAAGCATTGCAAGCCCAGAAATGCACCTTGCATGCCTTCCCATGCAATCACACTGCCCCCCTCTCAAAACCCCGTGGCCCTGCTGGAGATATTTTCTATTAATATAAGGCTGAATGGAATTACTGGGTAAGCCAAGTCTTTGCTGTATGTTCACTGTGTCTCGCCATAGCTTCTGCCCCTTACATCTGTCAGATGTTAAGTACAGCTTTCATCTGCAGCTTCAGACTATGAGGCCATATTTTTGTCTAGATAGGACTTCCCCGTTCACTTCATTTGCAGCTATTCCTAGTTAAAAGCAGTGATCACAGAGAACGTCATTACAGCCTAATTCCTTTTTTATTCAGATAGAAGTGCAAGAAAAGAAACAAACCAAAACCATCTTCAAATGTGATGCCTGTGAAGTTAAACAATTAGAAAAATAAATGTAGCTCTGTGGAGCAGACCACTTTCTCTAGACTTTCCAAATTGAGCTTGACTTCAACCCAAAACTTCCATCCAAACCTTGAGTCCATCTGGGCAATGACACAGTTTGCAATTTAACAGAGATCAGCCAAAAAGAGTGTGAGAATACCAGAGGGCAGTAGGCATAGGGGCAGCCTGTTGCTAGGGCAGAATCAGAAGGGGAGTGAGTGCAGAACGCTGTTCTGGCCATCCATCACCCATAGCTTCCCTGTGAAACAGCTCAAAACCCAGGTAACCTGCTAAGCCATTTTTCTCAAGGCACAGCGCCAAAGGAACAAGGACCACAATCTGTCAGCTATGTCAGACTGCTTGTGCATGTTCTTTACATGATCACGCAACACTTCTTAAATAGCACAGCATAGGGCAGAAGATGTTTTGTATGAACTTGGAGGCGTGTGTTGAACAACATTTGTGGTCAGGCATGTGGTCAAAGATGGTTTAAAGCAGGGATTCCGAAACATTTTCATCACATGTCTAAATAGAAACATAACAGCTCCTCCTGGTCACGATCACCAAAGCAACCTCCCTCCTCTGGCGATTGGCTGGGCTTTCTTACCTCCTATTCAGGCTTGCACAGCTCCCCACCCCTCCCATTGGTTATCAGATAACATCCTAGTGGCAAGCCCAGCAATTGCTTACGTGGTAAGGTAATACTAGGAAAGGAAAATATTTAATGTATTTTTAGCTTGTTTTAATATAGTTTGGCAGCTGAAAAACCAGGAAGCAAGCCAGTACCCTGTGACCAGCCAGCTCTGCGCAGACCACCACCACCACTGTACTGCAGACCACTAAACTTAGGGCAGGCCTTAACTAAAGTTGTGTCTGCAGGCCAGTCTCAAAAATGAATAACTTGCTACAGAACCAACACTGCACAGCTCTGCATCTAGCCATGCAAAACAGTCTGAAGATAATGAATCAAAAATATGCCATCTATCCTAGTTCTCACCTCTCCAGTGTTTGCTGTAACAAGCTGTCCCTGATTTCAGTAAAGCCAAAGTACAAACAAACTCTATTTCCTGGCTGTTGGGACAGCTCTCAAGGGTCAGCACAAATAGGCTGGTCTGGAGGCCTCGGAGTTGCTGGCAAAAAGAGCAAGAATAGTTGAGGTGGCTTTAAGCCACGTGCAATTCCTCCCTCCAAACTAAAGATGGCCAGGATATACAGTGTCCATAGCTCTTCACTTCCTCGCTTTTGAGCATGTAAACTGTGTGGTTAGAGTGACAGGTGAGTAAATCACTTGCATTTAATAACTGGCTTCAGCATAAATTATTGCGCCTCAGAGCCTTAGCCAGTCCCTTTATGTAAAGGCCTGGTCTGGGATCCCACTTCACTCCTCTACCCTAAGCTTCAGTGCTCCAAGCTGCGTGCTATTATCTCATACACCTACGCATTAGTGAGTTACAGATAAGTATTATTTTAATAAACAGGCATTTTAATTATGGAACATGCTGTAGTCTCCAGAGGTGGGTATAAGCACTGGAGGAACTGCAAGTCTCCATTTTATCCCTTGAATTGCTAGTTTTGCGTAATCTGCATTTGGTTTAGGATGAAGCTCTTTGTGATTGCCACTGAAATGCACGTTTCTAGCTAGGCTATGAATATGAGGCAAACCAACCCCCAGAGAGCCCAACACCAGAAAGGAGTGCTACAAGGTTGGCTCTGCGAAAGTGTTTTGTGGTTACAGGAGAACTGTTGAGATTTGTGGGTTATTCTTCTTCACTTCTCATCTCTGCTGTGACTCTACCTGAAGTCTAGCTGTGTCCACTGCAACTCAAAAGGAGTGCACGCTTACTGTAGAGGATCAAGATGAGAGCACTAAAAACGGCCACATGCCTAGGAAGAAACATCGTCCATGAGGAATGAGTCATGACTCTGGTGTTTTTCAGCCTGGAGGGGAAGGAGGGAGGGCATACTAGTGCTGAAATAAAATGCTGGCTGTGGTGGATAGGACAAGAAGTAATGGGCTCCAATTACATGAAGTCTAGCAAAGTGCTGGAACAGATTCCCTGTAGAGATTGGGGAATTCAGCCCTGATTTTGTAGGGGGGAGTCCCCCTTACTGTGGTAGAAAAAATGATGCTTTCTGGGGCAGAAACATGGGATTTTAGCAGTGTGAATATGGTGCTATGTTGCTTTCCAGGTGGATTTCTACAGATAGATTTTTTTTAGAGGTTTGCTATGGTTTCTTAGCTTTTCTTTTGCTTTTTTTTTTTTTTTTTTTTTTGTGAAATAGAAGTGTTTTCTGCTTTTTCCAGATGAGTTCTGTCAGACAAATCTAATTGAATTATCATATTAGATTACAGATTTGACTGATAGAGGTATGTCTATATGCGTGATGGACTTTTGGAGAACATTTAACTTGATGCCACCTATCATTCTGATGAAAAAGATGTTATTAGCATGGAATAAGAAATGAGTAGCAGACTGATCTCAAAACCATTAGTAAATGTGAAATTACCATCCAGTGGGGACAGTTCTAGTGTTGCTCTTCAGAAACTGGTTCCAGGACTGACTAATCCAGAACTAGAAAAAAGGTGCAATTGATAAAAAGTACAAATCACATAAAAACTGGCAGTGTGGTCAGTAACGATGGGGACAAGGGCACAAAGAACAGGAGAGATTGCTTGGTAACCTGCATACATTCAAATGAAGCGTGGCTTTTAATTCAGCCAAATACAATATCATGTGTCTAGGAATAAAACATAGGGCATACATACCCACAGAGTGAGGTTCTGCATCCTGGAAAGCATTGGCACTGACAAGGAATTGGAGGTCAGAGTGGATAAGCCACTGGACAGGCAAGTGTGTGATAAAGCTGTGATAAAAAGGAACATGCAATCTTTGATGTAGAAACGAATACTGAGAAACATTGGAAAGACAATTTCCCTGCTATGAACTGACATTATAATATGGTCTTCTACAGTACATATTTTTAAAGTGTGCAAAGAAATTGGAGAAGAATTCAGAGAAAAAAAGGATGATATGTTGGCTGGAGAAGATTTCTGGGAATGAGAGCTCAGTTTGCATTGTTAATCAAAAAGAAAACCAAGAGCTGAATTTCTGCAGCCTGTTCTATCTTACAGGAAAAAGAATGCCTGGCTGAAAATGGTGGTTTCATGTCACTCATCCTTGATAAATTCTTGTGACAGTGATTTCCACATTTTTATGTCACGGCTATGTGAAACATACTTCATTCTGGCAGCTTTGATTTTCCTGTTTTAATTGGAAGTTCATCCCTTTATGTGGGATGTTATCAGATAAGCAGAACAGAAGCTTCCCATCCACCTTCTTTATACAATCAATTGTTTTACAGGTTTTGTGTCCCCCTTCTGAGCTTCTTTGTGAGTAGTGCCAATCATTTCAGTTTCTCTTCAAGTGGGAGGGTTTCCAGGTCATTAATCGCTTCTTAAAAACAAGTCTGCACAGAGTATTCCAGATGCAGCCACATGATACAATTATCTAAAGGTATTGTAATTTTTTCCACATTATCCTTTCTCCCATTCGACATGCATTGTAGTGTTTTGCTCATTTGTTTGGCCCAAGCTATATGTTGAACAAGGGCCACAGTGACACACAGAATCGATACTTGGAGCACTGGATGCAGCTGTTTCATATGAGGATTAAGTGACTTTCTAATTTACACAATGAAGAGTTTCAGCTGCCCCACAAACAGGAGAGCCTGATATCACAACCAGCTACACAGATGGCTGATGTGACTGACACCAGTGGTCCACAAACCATTTTGCACTTCCCACTGCTGAACTACAGTGCATGAATAAGTCATTGCAGGTCTGAGGCCTTAGTGGTCATTGTGCTGGCCTACTAATGAGGAGGGTATATGGTTTCTCTCAGTGAACCCTTGGCACAGGTACAAAACCTCTGTTTTAGAGTAAGCAACCTAAAAGCCATCATAGCTTTACAAGGGCAAGCACCATTTTTGACACAATAACAGCAGATCTGCAGCCAGTTTTAAAAAGTCCCCCCAAACAGAACCTTACAGATGCTCAGAAAACAGCGGTTTAGGAGAGGCTGACCTTTTGGAGAATGATGTCACCCACTCTGCAGTCTACTTGTTACTAGCGAAAAAGGGGGCTTGGGATTATTGAATGCACATGGCAATGAGATGTGGAGAAAGCCAAGAATCTATTAAAGTATTTAATTGGGATATATTTTCAAAATTTAGATTGAACCTCATCCAGATTCTCATTATTAAAAATATGTGGCTCAGTTTCTTGATTTTAACAGGGAACATAAAAAGAAGGGGGCAGGGGGAAGAAAATAAGAGTTCCAGTAACTCTGGACTGTGTCACTTTCCAAGAGTGAAAAGAGCCATTGCTGGCTCTATCTGATACGCAGTTTCCTACAGGCTATCAAGATGAGCATATCACTGTTAGTGAATGTAAGTTTTTCCAGGACACAGAGAGACCAGGATGACACTGTGGCCATACTAGACTAGTGATCAGTATCTGATCCTTCCTGTAAAAACTGGTGAGTTATGCAAGAAATAAAATTGAAGGTACTCTGGCAGCTGGTAAAAAGAATTGTCTCCTAAGCAGAATTGCAGAATCAGTATGAGAGTCACATGATGTGGTATATTAGCAGGTTTGCAGCACAAAATTTTACTTCTCCATTAAGTCCTGTTTTGATACATGTGCACCATATCTGCAAGGGTCAAAGATTTTAGTTCCAGTTGGTGAATTCTCAAGGCATCTTTCCTTTCAAGTGGGATTTCTTTGCTTGAGAAAGTGCCTTTGCTGAGGACTGTGTACCAATTTCTTTCAACAGTTTCAATCTGTTCTCCATCTGCTTGAACAAATCCATTGCTCTTGCCTTGGGGATCTCAGGTAGGAAGGTCACCTATTAGAACATCTGCAGTTGTAACTGGTTACTGAGATTAGCATCAAGAGCTTGAAATTTGTTTAAAATTGTGCCAGAGACAAAGAGGGGCATGCTCTTTGGTAAGACAGCACAGCATAACTGTTCAAACTGGAGCCTGAGTATAACTCCCAGTCTTTCTCTGAGAGAGAACATCATAATGGCTGTAGTCTTGTGCTGACAAAGGTATGGACAGAAGGCTCTTTCTTCTGGGTGGAAGAGGTACAATTCACTCATTCACTGCTGGAAAGGAACAGACAATGTTTTCTTGTAGTAAAGATGGGTCCAGACAGACTCCAAGACTGCATGATGCATCAGCAGATAGGAGACAGATACCCTGAGCTGAGGTGTTGCTGCTTTTCCACCTTCCCCATCTGTAAGTGTTACTCTTTTCCTGCAGGCATCACCTCTGTCTTGCTAATGATGTATCTGTATTGCCTGTTAATCATTTCTCCTTTGGTATATTGTTCTCTACGCTAGGCATAGTGTTCAGAGAGCTGCCCTGATCACACCCATCCAAAAACAGTATTGTGAATGCATAAGTGGGTGTTAGTGTCAAATGGAGGCAAGAGTGAGCCCTTCAGAACATCACATCAGCGGCCCTTGCAGGCAGAAAGAAGCAAATATCTGTCAAGATCCCCTTGCCTTAATCTGAGATCCCAGATCCCCAAAATAGTGTCTCCCATGAGAGTGGAGCTGCTGATGTCAAAGGAAGCTGAGAAATCCGTGAATGCATCAGCTTGGCCACTTGCCTCCCAACTGCAGCCATCAGATCCTTCAGCAATGCCACCAGGATAATCTGGATGCTGATTCCCTTTTGAAATCAATTGTGAATAGTCTAGGCTATTGGCTGAGGTCAGATATTTGGGTTTGGTCTCAGTTTTCTTCTTGATTCTTTTGACCTTGCAAAGGAGATTGGAAACAGAGCAGTTGTTGCCAGAGTTATTGGGATGAAGTGCTGGTTTCTGCTGCATACTTCAAATGGCTAGGAGATTGCCTCGTTTAAAAGAAATAATGGGGAACAAACTGTTCCGGCTTCTTTTTGGTAGAATTGCAAACAGTTTTTCTTTAGGGAAGGGGTGTTTCTGGTGCTTCAAGATCTCAACTTTCGTTGTGAAAAGTTAAAATACCCTCCCAGATGTGACATAAGAGTCTGAGAGTGAGAGTCTGTGCCACTCTCTGATAATCCGAAAGGAGCTTGAAACATTCCTTTATTTCAGAGAGGTGTTTACTCTGAAGTCTAATTACTGATGCGTAAATCTCTGTTATTGCATGGGTGGTGATCAGATTTTAAATGAATGATGGGGAACAATGGCATTTTGAAGATTTGCATAATCTCCTTGGAGTGATGTGTTATTTCATTGCAAGTGGAATGTGGCATGTGCTTTGGGCTTGATACAATACTGCTGCATTCTTCCTCAATTTAGAAATTTTGAACCTTGGTGCCTCCAGCATTTGTGTCTTGTTATTTTTTATTGTTTAATGTACCTTGGAGCTTCCAGGGCCTGTGTTTGACCAAAGCAGACTCCAAGAAAGGCAAGAGGTCACGGGTTTTCCGTTCAGTTTACATTTGTCAACGTCAAAGAAATCGCCACGATTTCAGTTAACCTAAGCTGCAAAGTTGCAGCATTTTCTTGAAAGTTTTAAGCCACTGTTGTGGCTTTCTGAAGGGTGTATGTCACAGGGCTTCCTTTCCTGCATGAATTTTTCATTCAGCATCACTTCCTGGGGTACCTATCTGGTCTACAACCAGTGTGTCAATGTCTGTGCCTAGCTAATAGTTGTAAAGGTGAGAGACAGTGCATAATTACCACTGACAAGCAATTTTCTCCACTAAAGTGGAGGTCCATTGTCCTCTAGGCCTGAGTCAGTTTATTCTGACTGTACCTGAAGAAGGGAAACAGGGAACATTTCTGTAGGAGCTGATGTACAATTCACAAAAGCAGTGTATGTGCTACACTACTGCTGCACACAAGACAGAAAACCAGGTCCAATGAGTCTTCTCTTGAGAAAGTGTGGAGTCACCTCAAGGCCATTGTGCCATTATACGAGGAGCAAAATCCATTGTATTACAGACAGTCCGGGGGAACTGGAAAGGGGATGTTGTCTCTTATTTTTCGGAAAGCTGTCTTGGTACTCAGGATATAGATGGGAATAGAAATCAGAAGTCCTGAACTGTAGTTTTCCTTAGGAATTGTCCACATTAGAAAAAAAGGGTTGACTTTTTTTATCATGGGATCTTAAATATATTTTGTCTTGGAGGAGGACTGAGGCAAACTGTAACTCTAACTTGCTGGCTGGCCTGTTTGTGTTGCAGAAATTTGTAAGAGCTAAAGAGATGAGAAGTATTGTTCTGACCTCCTCTAGATTTACAAATAATTCCAGTAATTTCCATAGTCTGAGGAAAATTAAAGGTAAAAAGACATTTTGTAATTTAAAAATCTTAAAATCCCCTTTCATTCCTCACTTTTCTACCATGTAATACGTATTTTCCCCCTGAAATCTATTGCTGTATCATCCTTTTTGCCTTTTGCTATATCTCAAAGAACTACAAAGAACTCTTTATGTTTTCCCTACCAAAACAGCAACTCAGCGTGCAGTAGCTTTTGGGTCTCATTTGGGCCTTTCAAAGATTTTTACAGCAGCTTCATAATTTGATAAATGGCCAAGGACTTTAGAGAGAAAACAGCCAGCTACATTCTGTGAAGAAAGAAACGGCTCTCGTTCCCCTGAAAGAGGAAACTTTTTATTCCTAGAAACTGGGAAAGAATGAAGAGAGAGGCTAGTATGTCACAGCCATTGGAAGCCGTTTCTATCACTCTTGTGGCTTGGTCTGCTGATAACCAGGGATGGAAAATTCCACTGACTCCTGCAGAAAATGTGTGATTGGATTCCAGGGACTGTGAAACTCAGTACTTAACATCCTGGGAGTAACCAGTGCACAGAAGATAGCCTAGAGGAAACCACTAAACCCAGGACACTGCTTTTTTTTTTTCCTCCTCTTCTTCTTCCTTTTTTTCCCTTAACTTTGCAGATTCCTTTCCCTCTGAAAGACCAGGTGGCCCTGCCCTTGCTCAGTGAGAGATGTAAGAAGAGGCATCAAAGCTGTTAGGTTTTCTAAGGTACAGAAGGTGGTATTCAGAAAGGGTAGTGATGACATAAGAAAGATAGGATGAACCTTTCAGTTCCTCTGAGAGTTTTAAATTTGAGTCTTTGAAAGCTAGAAGTGGGAAGAGAGATCTCAGGCTGTCAGTTATGCTTGCAGAACAAAAGTTGTAATGAAATGTGGGAGCAGGAGTAACACCCAATAATGTGGTGCACTGGCACAGTTACAGCAAGCAGAAATCTGCTTTAAAGCACTAATTGAGAGTTTCTGTTGGAGTTTAACATAGAAATCTTTCCTTAAAGGATCAGCAAGGCTGCTGAAGAGCAGAGTGTATATGCAGTAACTGTTGAATGCTGTCCTCAGAAGACTGCATAAGGCTGTATTGTGAAAGGTATTTAGAAACTTGGAGATGCAAATAGGCATCCAGCGGGACTTAGGCATGTACTGCTTTAAGCAGGAATGAATCCAGGTTTGTGCTTGGCCTGAATATAAAAGGACATGAGATCAGACGGTCATAGTGGCACCTTCTGGCCTCATAATCTATCAGTCTGTCAGATCAGCTGGCAGTCTGCATAATCTCTCCCTCATAACCATCTTTGATATCTACCTTTGGACAAGTGCATCATTTTTGTTCTGTGACCAAAGGCACTTGACCAAAGTAACTTGAAAGGCAGGAAATAAGTGTCTTAAGTCACGTTTAGGGTTCATTCATGGAAGGGAATTTTACTTTTTTGTTCAAATGTCATCATATTTATTTACCGTCATGTTAAAGGGTAGAACACTGTGAATAACTGGAAAGAGTTGGTTCTCCCACGCTTTGGAAAATCCCTTTATATATGTATACATGTCTGTAGAGACTTCACAAAAATCAGACCTTTCAGGAGTGACTTAGAGCGTGTCCGCCCGGACAGGCTCCTCTGTCTGTGCTCCACGCTGGCCAGACACATGCCAGCTCCAGGCCAGCTCCATTTGGCAAGCTGGAGAGCTGCATTAGCATGGCTCTGTGCCCAAGTGAATATAAACTGCCTCTCAGGAGGGCTTATTAGCTCAAGCAAAGCGCCAGGAGGAGAGCTGCAAGCCAGATGAGCTGCTAGCGTCTACAGCCCTTCTTTCTCTCGTCCTCAAGTGATCAGACACATACCTATCACAAGACAGAGATGCCTACATGTCTGGTGTGTTACAAAGGAGCAGCTTTGACTCCTCCAGGAGAGATATCAGCAAGACTGTCTTGCCTGCACTAATAATTTCCAAGCATCTGGCCTTTGGGATAGGTTCTGCTCACGTCTGAGGGGAAGATGCCTGGGCCTAGGTTGTGGGACAGACAGATTGTCCTGCTGGGCTGAGTACAGCCTCTAGGCTGTGGGCTGGCAGTGTCTAATCCAGAGCCAATATTTGTGGCCCTGCTAAGCTAAACTGGCCTGTAGATGAAAGTAGGCTGAGCTGTTTAAGAAGCTTTTGCACACAAAGAATGAACAATTACTTTGCACTAACTGTCATATCAAAATGTGAAGTCCTAAAATAAATCACCTTGTGGTTTCCAACCTTGCTAGAAGGTCAAGGGACAGGCTCTGAAGACCTTCAGCCAAATCCATCCTTAATGAGATGGTCAACAGCAGATTATCACTGCTGGAGCCCAGCCACACCAGGAGTTGGAGGCTACTATATTGTCTGATAACAGCAGGTGATCAAGTTGGAGTAGAGGACAGAGATGTTACCTCCATCTCCTCAGCTGAGGTACGGCAGCCACTTGTTGCACAGTTCACTGCAAAGTGGTGCTAAAAGAAAAGCACTTTACCCAGTGCTTCAGATTAAAGATTTCATCATGGAAAGCATGCTAAACTGACCAGATTTACCCATTATTGCAATGGCCTGGAAATGTGTGTAGTTACTTCTAGTCAGTTAAGGGCAGTAATTTCTTACACTATGCTAATGCTTTTATGTGCAGTTACCTGACTAGACTCTGCTAGTGTCCAGGGCGTGGCCCTGATGTTCAGCCATTCTTGTGCTGACTGCAGTCTCAGCTTGTGCTTGCTCTGCCTCTGCACTAAGCAAGGATTTCAGGGACTGGGAGGTTTGTATGGAGACACTGCAGGTGATGGTAGCAACTGATGCCTGGAAACATTAGCAGGGAAAGCACACTGCAGTTGAGTCCAAAGTGAGATTTATGTGCAGCTTTCAGATAAAGAATGTTGGGACAAGTTGTGGGTCAACTGACTAGCGTGGTGTTATTCCTAAGAGAGATCCCAGAAAGTTTTCCATGGGCGATTGCTTCAGACTCCCTTGGCACTGATACTCTCTCTCCCCTATCTCCCCATTGGCAGAAAGCTCCCTTGGCTTACACTGGCTGCTTGGCAGATGTGTTTTCCATCTAGATTGCAAAGTTAGCAGTTCCTTCACTGTGTAGGAGTGCTGTCCCTTACTTTTCAGATGCCCTGGGTTGCTGAGTGCTTCAAGAATGCTGCAGGCCCTGGCTTTAAGGCACAACATACCCTTGGGACTGCAAATGTTTGGATTTGCAGTTTATTCTGAAATTATCCTTAACAGAATCTCAGTCTAGGTAAAAACAAAAACAAGGATCTATTTGTAACATATGAGAAGACAGCACTGTGAGTGATGCTTTGAAGGACACGTGTTACAAGAAGGAAAGAAGACCAGTAATAAGCTATTTAAGATGAAATTTTAATAGCAGGTCTTATTTGCATCCAAATGACAAGCTGTAGGTGCTTCCCTAATCCTTGTGGTCATGTATTCAATGCTGGCATGCAGCCAGCGTTTCTAGACTGTGTTCACAAGAGGGAACACTGGGGTGGGGAAGAAAGTTTGCTTTTATATCCCACTCTATCCATGAGGTTTTCCTGTGTTCCACTATGGTTTAATTCTTTCTCCTGCTTTCCCTCCTCAACAATGAATTTTTACTTCTCAAGTCAGTTTGGAAATTTTGACCTTCCTCCCACTAGACTATTCTCCACTCCCTCTCTTTGGATATGCTCCTGTTCCTTTGATAAGGCCTGCCTCAGTTATCACCTGCATGCCCAGACAGAGAGCAGACTCATTTCAGGATGGCTCCAGTGCCTGGCTAAGCCCTGAACACAATAACATCAGGACACTACAAGATAGCACACTTTTATCTGCCACGCAGGGCAGGGCTCAGATCCAGAGGCTTTGACATTATAAACCTTGTATTTTATATGAATTTGTGACTTGCTAACTGCACATACCTGGGACTGATGCATGCAGGGCCAGAAATGATCCTCTGAAGACCGGACATGGTGGTAACCAGATCACTTTGGAATCATAAGTGTGGAGGTGAGGGATACTATGACGTTAATGGTAAATGATGTTGAAGTTAACGATTACTTCCAGGGGCAGTAGTGGGTAGAGAAAAGGAAGAGAGGAGAATTATTGAGAGATTCATTTTGTTCTTCCTTAAATGCGGTTGCCATTGACTTAATTCTGATCTAAACATAGCCTTGCGCATCAGTTTAACTAGATTGGTTTATACCCATGCTTTCCATTAAAACGACGTATACATCTGTGTATCTGAGACTGTAGGTTGCTGTGGATGTACTTGCTGGGCTTGCTGCTGTTTCTAAGGGTATTTGGCCAACTTGGTAACAACTCCAGTCCAAGTTATAACTTCACAAAAGTCCAAGTTGCACCTGGCCCATACTTAGTGCTTCCAGAAAAGACAAATTAGAAATACAATTCAGAGCAGAGTAGAGCTATTTGCCTTTTAAAGACGGTGAGCTGAAATGGATATTTTACTCTAGTGGGCCTTGCTCTCTATTGTCACCCATTCTCCTTAAAGGTGTAAAGATTATTCTGTAAATGAACAGAAACTTTGCTATCCTGCCTTATGCTTTACTGCGGTAAAAGCACTTTGTGTCCTGTGCTTATGACTGAGATTTGTGGCAAAGTATTTTTGAAAAGGAGTTATCAGATCTGGCATTTGCTCCTGCCCATAGATCTCTTAGCTGCTGACTGTTTTAAAGTCAGGTGGGAAAAGAAAAGAATATTTTTCTTTTTGGGTCATTCCTGGTTACTATGTTGTCTCTTCAGGTTTTTTGGTTGGCTTGCAGAAAGAGATAATTCAAAGCAGAATCACTTCAGCCCCTTTTGGGGGATAATCTGAAATCTGCAATTCAGTGTTTCAGTTTTGGAACATCAACAGTCAGTTAAGCAACACTTGCAATTCCTAATCTGAGGCCTCTACCTACTCTTGCTCTGTGGAACCAAGGCATCAGTTATGGGTATGACTCTACCATAGACTCCTCAGAAGATGTTTAACGCCTAATGCTCACGGTAACTAGTGTGTGCGCTCCTCTCATGCATAATTTTCTTAGGTTAACTAAGACATAAAGGCAGACTGAAATGAAATCATTGCAGGTAATCATGTATTCTACACATTTTTATTTCAAATAGATCATAAAATGCTCACAAAAATGTTTGTTTAGTTTTTTATGTTTACTTATTGCTCAGACACCTCCAGCAAGTAAGTCATGATCCGAAGTTTGTTCATGAAATATGAGGTGTAAAGAATAAAGTGCATGATTACTATACTGTGGATTAAATACATGCCACTTAGTGGGGTATTTGTTCTGTCATTATGTGACTTCTGTATTTCTGGTCTTTGATAGATGAGTAATGATAGATGAACTCAGCTGTCCTTCCTGCCCTCTCTTTAGAGCAGGGCTAACAGAGGAAAACATGCGTCTATAGTTCAGCATCTGGGTTCAAACTCACCTTATCAGCATTTCAACTAAAACGGACTTTGCAAAAAAACTACTTGTGTAGAGGCACATGTTCCCTTCTGCCGATCCTGCTACAGTTTTGACAACCTGTAAAAGAGAGCCAGGGCAAAGAGCTGGAGGGAGATTGATATCTTAACTTAGCACAACAGAATTCACCAGAGACTTTAAAAGATCCAGGGAAATGTACCTTCTACAGCCAATGCAGAATCAGAGATTCACACGAGGTCTTTGAGCTATGAAGATAAAATGCAGTAGCAGATCTGAATGTTTCAGTGTACACTGGAAGGAAATACAGAGAGTTCATAGTGCTGTTTGAAACTTGGCATTCCCTTTTCAATTCTAATGGACATTTTAGGCCGGGCTTCTCTGAATGAATGACAGAAGGAGTCAGTGGCTAAGGGCTGTTAGCAATAAACATTCATCCCCATGGCTGGTAATGGGAACGGCTACTTTGACTTAGCAGCAACACAAGAACATGTATTTTCACGATGCTGCCTGGGTCACTGCAGCCAGTCCAGGCTGTGCTTATCCAAGGCTGCTTTTCTTCTTGTTTTTGGCTCTTGTGCCAAACCATTTTTTTTAAAAAAAGAAATTATTTTCTCAAAACTACCTTTTCACCCTAATGCTCCACTCAATTTCATTTTTGATGTGTTAGAAAGACTGATATCATCTCACTTACACTCTCGCCACCATACACTGAAACAGAACTTGTCTTGCTAGTGCATCTCTTGGTCACTAGCAACACCCCTTCTCTTTTCATCACACAGCATGGCCTCCTCCCCCATTTTGCACCAGACCTAGACTGATCTTAAAATTCTGCTGGTTTTATTCCACATGGCAACATGTGAGAAAGCTGTCCTTTCCTTTTGCCCCTCAATGTGCAACTTCTGTCTTGGTTTTGTTTCACTTACCCATTCTAACCCACTCTTTTCCAGTCCCTTTGCCTCTCACTTGGTATCTTCTAGCCTGTCCAAAATGCTACCTCACCAGTTGTCTTCCTTGTTTCTCTGGTTCTATTGCTCCCCTAGTCAAATCCCTTAATTCCTTTTACAAGACCCTCCAGAGTAAGTTGCCTAAAGCAAAAAAATAGTACTTATGCAAAGAGAATCATACAACAGAAAAAAAAAATATATTTCACACCAGGAAATTGCATTCCTTTAAGCACAGAACTGATTTTCCTGGTTGAGTGAAGTAGCTTCCTCCAAATCAAAATCTTGCTTATAATAGTCTCGTCTCAATCTCAAAATTGTGCCATAACCTTTTTCATATTGCATATTTCCAGCTTGTTTCTGTTCTTGGTGGTATTATATGGTACTCTAAAAAACATGATCACTGCTTTTACAAAACAATTAACTCTGTAATTTGTAGCATAAATAAAATATGACATTAATGCTATGCATATGCATATACATCAATATTTTGTTAACAACACCAGCAATACAACATATCAAGTACCTCTCAGAGTCAAAGCACATGCTTGAAAATCCTAACTCATTCCCTTTTTCTGCCCTGCAGAACAGGCTGTAGCTCAAAACTGTGCCCATTCTTTTTAGTGATACTTCTTCTAGTTTAAATCAATACTACTGCACCATAAGCTGTCCCAGAAAATTGTTGGATGGTGCAAAAGTCCAACATGCTTTCAGCCACTTCCTGCCGCAAGCCCCCAGAGCTGACGATAAAGCATGTTTGTAGCAGAGCCATACAGCCTGCTGACTGGTGGTCTTCCTGCAGAGCAGGAGAGAGGAGACGAGACTTTAAAAAAAAAGGGGACTAGGTAAACATGCCTGGAAATTGCAGATCCCTTGACTGATGGAGCTGCGTTTCCTTGCAACTTTTTCCACTGACTTGGAATGTTCTGTGACACGCTTGCTTCCCTCTCCTATTTTTAAAGGGAAGAAAACCTCCATTTAAAAACAAAATCCTAGCAAAAAAGCGGCAGGAGAGACCAAGAGATGTTATTAATAAAGCGAGAGCCCTTGGCAAGAGAGGCTGAGTTTTCCAGTGGCCATTTTACCACCCCTGTTTCTTTATTAAAAGAAGCTGCTTTTCTAATGAAACCATCTTGCTTTGCACGTGTGTTCTTGGGCTCTGAACATCACCCATGTGTTTTGTTTTTCAGGAGGCAGTACAGGTACCTCCCCAACGACCTCCAGCACGGGGACCCCGTCACCCTCTGCTTCCTCTCATCTTCTCTCTCCATCCTGCTCCCCTCCGGCCTTTCATTTGGCCCCCAACACTTTCAATGTTGGCTGCCGGGAGAGTCAGCTTTGCAACCTCAACCTGTCCGATTATCCCCCGTGTGCCAGGAGCAACATGGCTGCATTGCAGAGCTACACAGGGCTGAGTGACAGCGGGTACAACAGGCTGCAGAGCGGCACCGCCTCTGCCTCTCAGCCCTCAGAGACCTTCATGCCTCAGAGGACTCCATCCTTGATCTCAGGAATGCCTACTCCTTCCTCCCTGCCCACCAACAGCAAGATGGAGGCGTACAGTGGCCAGCTGGGGTCATTCCCCAGCTCCCAGTTTCAGTATGTCATGCAAGCGGGCAACCCTGCCTCCACCTCTTCTTCCTCACACATGTTTGGTGGTGGCCACATGCAGCAGAGCTCCTACAATGCCTTCTCCCTTCACAATCCCTACAACCTCTACGGATACAATTTTCCTGCTTCCCCACGGCTGGCAGCAAGCCCAGAGAAACTGACCACCTCCCAAAGCACTTTACTCTGTTCCTCCCCTTCCAGTGGGGCCTTTGGAGAGAGGCAATACCTTTCAACAGGCATGGATCATGGGATGCACATGATCAGCCCTCCGTCTGGCAACCAGCAAACAGCCAACGCCTGTGACAACAGACAGTACGGTGCTGTTCAGGGCTCCTCCTCACAGATGTCTGTGCACATGGTCTAACAAGCGGCACGTCTCCTTGGAATTGAAGGTGGTTGGACCTTCGTCGTTTCCGTGGGCAAACCCTTCCCCACACCTTTTTGCCTTTAAACTTATAGTGGAACTAGTATTGTAATGATAAATACGAACACAAGCTGTCCAAGTATGCGCCATAAAAACCTCATGGAAAGCCTTGACTGACAGCCACTGCAGCTTGTAATCCGGAGCCTCCAGATCTGGCACAGAGCATCTGCTCTTTCTGGACATTGCAGAGAGAAGGGCATAGCTTTCAAGAGAAGCTGGAGTGAAGCAGCTGAATATGCAGTTTAAGTATTAACTCAGCTAGTGTGAGCTCTCGGTGTGGAGGGAGCTGTGTCCCTGTACTGGCTCCTCCAGGTGTCAAAGAAAGGAAGTCTCTGAAGACCTCATCCTGCAAAGCTGCACTGTCCATGAGAGGCCATAGCTCTAAAGGCCTTCCCCTTCCCAGACCGTCCATCACTGCTAGAGCTGCTCAGCCTGTTTCTGAAGTTGCCCCTTCTCCCACTGTAGCCAAAGAATGTTACTGCTGAGCTGGAGCTTTTCTTCCCAAAGAGCTTTCTGCATTTAGACTATGGTTCTGCCTGACTGACCATTTCTTTGCAAGAGTCAAGCTCACCAGCTCCCAGTCTGCAGACAGAGATGGGAGACAGAGAGGGAGGGAGAAAGAGAGAGAGAGAGGGAGAGAAGTTTTAACTCACAAGTGAACCTCTGACACAAGCAGAGACTGATCTTCAGAAAGATGCACATGGGGAGAGGGGGCTCATCTCCTGTTGACATTATCCAAAGTGATGCACCAAAAAAAAAAAAGAAAAAGAAAAAAAGAACAACAGTCTGTGTGCAATGTATGTGTCCTACTCCACTCAATGGGAGGAAACTCTCCAGACTGAGCTCATGGGGAAGAGTGATGAGAAAAGAGAGCTCTGCTCTACAGCAGTACAGCCAGCCTCCCTCACCTTGCATGCAAGAGTTGCCATAGAAAACCATCAGCATTTCAGTAACAGTGAGGTCGAGTATTCTCCAGCCTCCCACCTGCCACATGATCTCTGCTTAACCAAATAGATCATTGCCTTGACATCTTTCTTTTCTGTTTTTTTCTCTTTTTTTTCTTCAAATCCTTTAAAAATAAGAAAACAATTGTAGCTTGGTGCAAGCTATGCATTTAACTTGTGTGAAAATGCAAATACCAAGTAACAGAATACAAATATTATTGAGATTTGTTGTGAGGTGTTGTAGATAAATGTATTTATATGCCTAGTGGGGGATTCAATATTATGAATATAAAAGAGGGCAATAAAAATAGTATGTAAAATATGTATGAAGAAAAAAGGTGTATAAAGATTTGCCCTACGCACGGAACTCTGTTTCTAAGTGCCAAGCACAGAATGCGCTAAATAAATCTTTGCAATTGTTCTCTTTGTGGTTTTTTTTTTTTTTTTTTTTTTTTTTTTTTGTCTGTGAGGCTCCTTTGGTGGTTGCCTAGAGATATAAGTTTTCAAAATTCTGGCACCTGTGTATGCACAATACACAAAATGCAGACACAGCACAAAGCTGTGAAGTCCAGGTGTGGAGCTTAAGAGTACACAAATTTGTATGTGCATGTGTGTAAGAGTATTTCTGAGCAGACAGCTCAGGAGGAGTGTGTGCAGAGTCAGAAATATTGCTCTGCAGCTACTGGCATAGTAATATATTTGTTGGGAAGGATCCACTGAAGCCATGATATTTTACATAACTGAAACAGAATATGGATTGCAGTCAGATTTCTTATGGTAAAAAGAACTCTCTTAAGTGGTCTGGTCAGCTTCAGAAATGGGCAAATAGCAATGTTTTCTTTCATAGGGAGCGGTGTTACAATAAAAATAAAAATTCAGAGTTCTCAAAAAAGATTTTAAAAATTGAACGTTTGGGATCTGTAAGGTGCCTGCCTTCACAGGAAATGTGTCTTATGGACAGCTAGAGTTATTTTGATTGTCAAAGTCTAATAAAAAGCTCTTCAGAACCATTTTCATAGTTAGTATTTAAAGTAATAGTTACAAATGGTAGTATAATTTGTATTTCATTTTTAAATGTCATTTTGGGGTATTTGTCAGCTTTTCATTTGCATTTAATTGCTAATATCTGATTGATAAATTAATACTAAAAGCAGCTCAGAAGCTGAAAACCTCCCAGACCTGGCTGTAAGACTTAGAACTGTAGTGTTTACAACCTCCTGTGTACCAATAAACTTTTTTCTGAATCTAAAAAGCACCAGGAAGGTAGAAAGACTTTGAGAGATAAATTCTGCAAGCATTTTTAATTTTTTTTTTTACAGGGGAATATAAATATACAAATGACATTCCTAGTTTTGTGCCTAGTCTGTCTGACTGTATGCTGGCTTTTACTGTGTCTAGCCTTCAGAAAAGGGTTGGAGAGGCTACAATGGGCAAACATGACAGGATCTATCCCTTCCCTTCTTCTCTTCTGTTTACTCTTAATACGTAATTATTGGTTTAATCTTGAAACAGGTAATTTTGCAGCCTTTCTAAAATTCTTTGAACGTTCTTTCAGATATACTTTTGATTCTTCTCTTTAAGTCTTGGTTGAACTCCATCCTGTGGCAATGATTTCTACATATTAATAGTGTGTTGTGTGAACCAGTATTTCTTGCTGTTGGATATTTGCATTAGATAACAGACATATAAGAAGGTCATGATCAAAGCATAAAAGTAATGGATGATACACACATGTGGGTCAAGAAGTTCTCCTCTTCCTGCCTCCCACCTTGAGCACCAAGAGTGTCTCAGTTTTTCAGAAAAGTTTTTCCTTGCCTCAAATATTTTTTTCTCTGTCTCCAGTATCTGTTTGGAGATGAGGTCCCAAGAATAGATATGATCTTCTGCATGTGGGAGAGTAACTCATTTATAATATGGCATCATGTGGCATCTTCAGCCCTTCTTTATTCGCCCCAGCTTCTTTGGGGGCTTGGGGGGAATATGAGAGGAGTGTTGGTTGATCGGTTTTAACTGCTGCTGGACATTAATGCCAGGTCTTTACTGAGTTGTCCCCAGCTATATCTACACTCTTTCTGAACTGATACAATTAAAGAAAAACTTAGATAGGTCTATGAGCCATGCAGTCTTCTCTCAGTATCCATTGCTTTGTATTTATTGACAGCAAATGTCATTACAGTTGTATTGTCGGTTCACTTTGTTTGGCTCAGTCTTTCAGAAGCTTCTAACAAACTTTGCTAAAGCTGACTTTTACAGTTTGGTGTCTCCTACAAATGGTGCTACATTGTTGCTCAAGTGGCTGACAAGTGTATTAATATTGAACTTACTTACTCCAGGAATGAGCTGACCTCCAGTGCTAACATTCTGCCATGATCAAGATATGTAATAAGCAACTCTAGTATGACGCTAGCAGCTCATCACTCCTTTCTTAAGTGCCTTCCTAACTCCTTCTGATTCACTGCCTTTCAGACTGATAAGTTTGTTCCTGCATAATTTTCTCATATACCTGCATAGTGCAGCCCTCTGAATACCAGTGGAAAAAAAACATACTGCTCAAAAGCAAAGTTCTGCTTTTTTTATTTATCCCCTTTAATCTTTTGCGAGCAAGTCTGTATTTCAGCTAATGAGAGAATGTGATTTGATCAAAGCAAAAATCCTTCTCAATATCAAAATGTATGTTTCAAAACTTGATTAAAACGAAGAATGAATTTCACCCAAACTCATCACTGAAAATGGTCACTGCAAACAGGAAGACAGATGTAGGGCACAACTTTCAATATCAGAGGGCAGAACTGGACTTCCAGTTTCCATGCATCTTGAAAGAAACCGTTGAGGCTACCATGCAAACTTTTCAGCAATATGACCTTTCAAGGTGCTGAGCACTCTGTCCCTTATCCAGCCAAACTCTTCAACATGCTGAGATAATGTTATTCTGTCCAATTGCCTTTAGTAAGAAACTTACTGACCTTAGTGTTAGTATTTATCAACTGTATCTATTGACCATATTTATTTAGCTCTTATATAACTAACTATATGACACATATACAAAATGAGAGAGTTTGTTTATTTTTTCATTAGGCTTAGCATATAGTGCTAAGAATAATGTAACACATAAGTGTTTTGTTGATTCAGGATCAAAATATTCAGCATCGAGACTGAAAAAGAACAGGGAAAAATTGAGAGAGGTTGGCCTGTTACATGGTGTAGAGTTGTAAGTTCATAAATATGGACTGCATGTGAAAGTTGCACTGATATAGTCTCTGAGGATTAAAAGCAAGCTAACAGTGAAATGGAAAAACAAACTTTCTTTGGTCATCACTGCACACAGCAAAAGTAGAGCAATATTCAGAGGGCAGCATTGAAAATAATAGCCTAAAGCATGTTGAAATAATTTACTTGGTGTTTAGTTAGGTGCAGAGTGGAAATCCTACCAGTGTAACACTGCCTGGAGAGGACCACCTGCTCAAAGGCTTGCCACCCCCCGCCTCAGAAACACTATTTAAGCATTACTTTTGAAGTGGACTTAGATATGACAGAGAGATCCCATGTACAGCAGTGCCCCTCCTCCTGCCCCCACAAAGACTCTGAACCACTCATAACTTCGAGGTGATGGCCCAGACCATGTGAGAGATGCATCAGGGACAGCCTGGGAGATCCGCTTGGGACTGGCTCACCTAATGGGAGACCTGGCTTGCAGAACGCAGTGCAGCAGCCACCCTTGGAAACTCCCCTTTGTTTGGGTGACTGCCCTAACGGCAGGGCTGAAGAGCCCTCTTTGCATGGTCATGTTCTCATCCAGGAGCTCTCAACTGTTCATTTGCAAAGTATGTGTGAGTAAAAGAGGAAAGGCAGCAGTCGTGTGGTTCCTCTCTCCTTCCTTCCCTCCCTACTTCACCACAGACGTATGAACCCCTTGGCCAGCTTCAGGCAGCTTTGACAGAGTAGTCACAGTCCCAAAGGTGCAAGTTCTTACCTGTTTTCTTAGAGGAGACAGGAGAGGAGGACCAAGGCCTCATTCATCTTTCACAGGGCATGGAAGGCCACTGTGTAACATCATCTTTTTTTCAGAGGAGCCACACCAGGGACAGATGCATGCCTTCTCCCCACCCCCGGTCACAAAAAAAAATTATTTGGCATATGTCCATTATTAGACATCAGAGAATCTACCAATACTGCAGGAAAGCAGGGTTCTTTATTCCACAGCTCATGGGCTCACCCATTTAATCTTGGCTCATGCAGGCTCCTGACTTCCAGTGTGGCAGACAGAATGGATATGTATCTCCAAGTTAGATGCTGCAAATTTAAAAGGTGAAGCATCATGTAATGCCTTTGAAGATGGGCCCTCTATCAACAAGCCCGATCCAAATGCCAGGAAAGGTAGTGGAAATATCTGCAGCAGGAGATCTCTCATCTTGCAGCTCAGGCTGTTCTAAATGCAAGCCTGGCAAATTTTTACAAAAATGAAGGGGATAGGGGCAAAAGTAATCAGAATGGGTCTGTGAGTAAGCCATGCAAAATTTTTTTAGCTTCATTCCTTATTACATTGACAGATCATAAATATTACAGTGACCACAGTCAGTGCAGCTCAGCAATACTAGAACATGGCACTCCAGTACAACATAGCGTTCTTGAAGGGAATGTGAGTACTGTGTGTTAAAGCAAAATGCTTAGGGTAGAAACATAAATATAAATTGAGGTATATAGTCTGTGACCTTATGTTAAAATCACAGTAGACAATCTGCTAGTGTGGCTGCTTTATTGCATACTGTTTGTGTATTGCATACTTTACTGATGTAACTGAGGGTGACAAACAGTCATTTGGGATAAAAATAAAAAATGAGTTCAGCAGCTTTTTTTTTTTTTTTCCTTACACATTGGGCACATTTGCCCAGAACACGCATCCTACACTGGAATGTCAGACCCTGCCCTGCACTAGGAGATAAGTTTTGCTGGACATTGCTTATTGGACATGGTGCTAAACAAAAAAAATCATGAAAGTACACTGAAAGACTAGGCAGCAGGAGGCCTGAGCATGTCAATTACATATAAGAGAAGCACTAGAAATGCAGCTATTAGAACCATGAGAGAACTTTGTGGGCAGGGCACTGGTGTGGCCAAGTGAAAGCTTGCTATAAATAAGCCAGTTCCCATCCAAGAAGCATCTGATTCCTTCAGCACTTTTCCTTCTTTAGAGAAACAGCCTGCAGAACAAGGCATTTTAGGCAGTTCTGTAATCCACTGTTCTGAGTGTACTGATGAGATCATTTCTGAGAGCATCACAAATTGTTCTATTGGTCTGCTGAGGAAGGGTTTTTGTAGCCTGCTGCTGGCCCATTGAATTTTATTCCTACTTTCTCAGTAATTTCTACCTAGGAAACTGTATAGAATACAGCTAAAATGCCTGACACTCTTTTCAAGGGTTGCTTTCCCATGCCAGTAACTGTTGCCTGTTACCCGAGAAGTGTAACATGATCACAAATGGCAGGAGCAGTCTCCAGGCCGTACCTCTTTTAATATTAGCTGTTGTCCACAAAAAAAATTTCAATAATTCTAGTCTGCCTGATTGGAGGACTAGACTGGAAAACAGCAGTTCATATTGGTGCATGCTGTCATGTTGCGACAGCCCAGTGACACTTGTCAGCATCAGCTGATTGAGAGAGGAGGAAGAAACCACCACAATAGAGTGGATTGCACAATAGTCTATCTCTGGAGCACAGAGCAGGTCTTTTTTCTGACTTAATGTGGAACTCATTGCGTGCTGTGGGGGAGAAGGATTAGAAGCCTGTATAACTTTACACTGGTTGAAGTTCCTACTGATGCTGTTCTTATCCCAGTAATGTTCTAAATTTGTTGCACATTCTGGAAGCTGTGCCATTCAGCTGAATAATGCCCTTCTCTGCTGAGATAGAGCAACTTCTATGGGCTCCACTCAGCCACTTACAAACAGGACTACATTCTGCTAGTGCACATCTCCCCTTGAGCACCCCACACTGTGCATGCCTCACAGCATTATTTTCCAGCTGACTGGATGCAGCAGCCTCTGACTAATGCAGACTCATAAGGCAGAGCCAGCCTAGCTGGGACTATGAGCAGAAAGCATGTGATAACTATCAGTCCCTCTCTTATGATGGGAAGGGTGCTGCTGGTTCAGCTGTCAGCCAAAGAGGAGAGGCTGTCTGGAGACCTTTTCAGTGAAGGTGTCTCTGTCCGGGATGAGCTTTTCCCTCCAGACCACACAAATGATGGTGCTCGGGACATGCTGCAACACTCACTATCTTCCCTTGGCTTCCTTGGTAAATATCAGGTCTGCTGAAGGGAGGATGAGGTTTGACATGTTCCAAAGGCCTTGGGAAAGTTCCTCCTGCCTGAGCTGCTTTATGAAATTTCCTCTAATATGCATTCAGTTAATTGCACATTAATACAGTTGCATTTTAAGCTGCTGTAACAGCTCTCGAAATGGGCACAAAGGAAATATTGCAGTCAATATGATATATTAAATATGTAATGAAATGTAGCAATTGGAGACGATGTAATCACCTGCTTTCTGCCTCTCTAAGTGAAGCTGGAACAAGGTGCAGTGCAATTAATCCAGTTCAAACTTAGGTGCAGCCTGCTAACACCATCCAAACAAGGGCCAGTGCTGTAGTCCATGGCTTTCAGTATGTTGTTGTGAGATCTCTATACAGAAATATGATGATTAATTAGAATGAAGTATGAATCCAGATGTGTGTGTGAGAAGTACCAGAGAAACACTAGAGCAAAGGGTCAAAGAATGGCCTGTACTGATAGTCAGGAACATGATCAGCAGCAATGAAACTGGTAAACACTAAGGACTGTGTTGCTTGCACCAAGATCCCAACACCAGAAACCTGACAACAGAAAACCCGCAATCCAAAAACACGAGGATGACAACAAGACTACAGCACACTGTATATGCCATTTTGCTTCCTGTTACCCCAACAGAAAGACAGGCTTAAACAGTAAGTTACCAAAAATGAGGAAAAAGACAATAGGCAGCAACTTTGCCTAAGACTTATGCTAGGTAACTAACCAAGATTCCAAGATAAAAGCTCATGCTTCAATACCTGTGACTCCTAAAAGCTCTAAAACACCTGTCCAAAAACCAGTTCACTATCACCATTGAAAAGAAAATCAGAAGATGAAATGAGGGCTGAAAAACAAGTGTCCCTTGCACTCAAGTGATTCTGCCCAGACTGCTTAGACACATACATCTTGGAGCTTGTAAGTCTGATGTTTAAGTGGGAATGGTCATCCTATTTAGAAAACTAAATAAAAATCACCTTTCACTTCCATACAGTCTTGCCCTGAGTTTTGTTATATCAGCTCCTACGGAGTATTACCCATCCACTCAAACTCTTAACTCTGAATTAACAATAGGAAACTGGGAGCCGTTTGAAATTTTACAGAAGGCCAGAGAAAAACAACACAAAAACTAGGTGAATTGGGAAAGAAAAATTAAAAGGCATCAAGTATTCTACAAAAGGACATTAAATAAGACTGAATCAAGATATCTACACAGAAAGGAACAAAAAACGCATCCAAAATGAAAAGGAAGTGGCCTGATCTGTGTCTCTAAAGCTGATCTGTGTATGGCTCCAATACATTTGTATAATGAATAGTACACCAGCCTCCTTGGATGGAGAACATGAACTAGTCCAAAGGAACTTGTGATGCTCTGTCTTCTGGCCAGATGGATAGAAACTGTGTCAACAAAAAGCCAGCTTTTGAAAGGAAACATATTCCCTCCTTAAATAAAAAATGTGCTGTATCAAATTTTTTGCATCAATACACTGTTTACAGCTTCTAATTATGTCAGCCAACATGAACTTATCACTAAACATTTACAATTAAAAACACACAAGAATTTCACTGATGCTATGCCTAAATGTTCTTTTTTTCTTCTTCATTTATTTCCAGGGTGACATAAACCTGTGAAGTGACAAAAGTCAGCTATCCGTCTTTCCCTGTAATAGAGGACTCAGGAAACATTTTCCATCATTGTCTTGATCTGGGAAGGCAACTGTCTTATTCAAAGAATTTCTAGAGTTAAGCACCTGTTGTAACAATGATTCATGATTTATCACAATTGGTTTTTGCTGAAAAACAAAAGACCCTGGCTCCTGTCTCAGGTCCATTCATGCACAAGTCCAATTAGGGATCTAAAGAATTGTGGGCTCTGTGTTTTCCACCGCATGGGACAGGGTGGGGAGGTTCTGCAATGGCATAGAAGAAATGTAAGGCTGGAAACATTTGTCTAATGTGGCTGTAGTTCAAGCTGTCAAGTAGGGCTTATAAATAGTGCAAAGTGGGTGGGGCAGACAGGGGGAGCAGAGCTTAGCTGTCAAATGGTATTAGTTCTTTGCCTTCTCCTTTCTTTGCCTTCTCTTTTCTAGTATCAGGTCATATGCACAGAGGGAGTATACCATGATATCCAATGCAAAGGAATCTTCGTATCGTCATCTCTAAGGTCTAAGCTGATTGACTATCAAGTGTTTCTTTTATTGGCATCAATGAACACTGTCCATGAAATCTCTGACATGAAGTCATGAGCAACCTCCACCTCATTTCTGAAACCCAAAAGCTGAGTTTGCTGCATACAATGCACTTCAGAGGACTTAGGTCCCACAAATCAGTGAATGTTTCCCTCACCTATACTATGTGGGTATCCGCATTTGCAAAGGCTGAGATGTGGATGCCTGACATTTAGTAAGTGCAGCTCCATATCTTACTGGAGAGGAGGCATGGCTAGAGAAAGGTTTAGGAAAGCTCAGAACTGATATTACAGAATGCAGCCTTCAAGGCTGCAAGAGTTCTGGGTATTAGTATTAGAAGCTCAGAAATATCATTCTACAGAAATAAGAAATGAAAACTTTGACCAGTAACATGGACCTGTGTTCTTGTGAAGTCCCAATGAGAAGAAATAGCAACTGTGATTTCAGGAGCCTTTCCTAAAAGAAACCAACAAAGTTTCACCTAGAAGTGAGGCAGTAAAATAGAATACTTGATTAGAGAGAGCTGCCTACAAAAAGACAGAAAGAGAAATTTGCTAAAGAATAAAGGCAAATAAGAAAAGACTTTATGAAAATCCATGGGAAAATAAACAGAAGCAAATAGCTTTCCATGAGCATAAGAGAAACTAAGAAAAACAAAATGAATCATCAGTGACTTTGAATTCAGTAAATGTCTTAAATGAGTTTTGAAAGACAATATTTTGGAAGAGTAAGAAGAGTTTATAAAATTTCCTATTAATAAAACTAGCCAGTGTTGTGGGAGGAGGACACAGCAATGCTAATGCATACCAGTCTGTGGGTTGGATAATGAACACGATACTGAAGGAATGAAGAGGTGGGTTTTCAGAAGCATAGATGTTTAGAAAAATGTCATGGAGGACAGAAGATTTGGAAGAAGATAGTTATGCTATTTATTTGAAAAAATAGAAGGTAAGAATCTCTCTAGCCATTGCCACTCAAATTTTCAATTGTAGTAATAAAGAAGACCCAATATTAAAATAAAAAGTTATGATTCTTAACAGAAATGGAACTGATCGTCATAAACAACACCTATCTATAACCAGATCCCCCTAACACATCTCCACGTTTCAGTTTGTTGTTTATCATGATCTATTTGTTGTCCCTCAGTTATATCTTAACTGATGGGACCGTAGCCATATACAAATCAACGTGACCTGTGTGCATTTTGGCACCTCTTGATACCGAGTTTCAACAATGATTTATTTTTACTCATATACAACATGTTATGAACAGGAGATAAAGCAAGAAAAGGAAAATTCAGGAGGAGTATCAGGTAAAGTAGCTTGACAGGCTGAATTTATCTGTGGAGTTTCAGCAGCCTTGAAACACAAGGTGGACTCTAAAGCTAGGGAAAGTACTGTAGGAGCAGTCCTGGGTGGGCTATGGATTAGATGCCCAATGTTAATGCTATTTTTCCATTTCTCAGTCCAACAGGTCTACAACAGAAGGAGCAACGTACAGCATCCATGAGCTGCTCCTACAAGGAAAGCGTAGAGTTTACAATTTCTCAGACTAGTTGAGATTCAATTGAGCTTGAATCCAAACCCAAAAAATTCTTTAGGTTCACCCAGCCGTAATATCTATGTTTTTTTTCTCCCTTCAGCTGTTGCCACAATTGTGCCACTGGGGGGTTCTTTAATTCAGTTCTCCATTACTTTTATCCATGTTTCCCAGAATGCTAACAGCTGCAATATAATGAGATTATTTATGATTTCTAAATATCATTTCTTAATGTATCTCCCAGGCCAGCAAAGCGGCAGCCCAGCAAATCTCACTGAACCGGAGCTGCCTGTAACAATCCCAAAGTGTCCAGCCATCCATTTCCATTTCCTGACTTCACTGGTTTCACACTTCACTTTTCAGATTTCCTTCTGGATCTTTTTTTTTTTTTTTTTTAGCATAGCAATAACAGAAAGAAAAATGTTGTTGGCTGCTGTAGCTCAATCCCAGAAGAGGTGTAGCAGCAGGAGCCTCTCTTCTAGGACTATTCCTGTGGCATAAAGTAGAAAGAATAAATGTTCTGTCCCAGATGTGGTCCCCAGATGCTGACAGCACCATAAACAGTGGTGTCCCCTGACCCAGCAGCCGCTGAAAGAGAGTATGCAGTGACATGAACGGATGAGCTCCCACAACCTTCTGGCCTGGTCTGAACAGCTGGCATTTCTTCCATTCCTGCATTTTTCTCACCCACTCTGGGCCTTGCCCTTTCAAATAGGTACATAATTTAGGGAGGATACATTTCTTATGCTGCAACTGTGGATTGCATCTCCTTCAGAGTAAGAGCAAGTTAACTGCTTTTCAACAAACTGGTTGGACATTTCTCTGAAGAAAGAATTTCAATGGCTACAAAATACAATTTAAGATTTTCCATTACATAAACTCAATTTTACTTTGAATAATTTTGATGAGAATTTTAGATGCTTTATATGACCAGAAAAATACCTACAGCCTCATCTTTGCAATAGTACTTAAAAGTTTATCCCCTGCGTTCCATGGTCAAAGCACTTAGAGATTTGAACTAATTAATCCTCACACCTCCCTTAGTGGTCAAGGCAGTAGAATTCCATTTTACAGACTAGGAAGCTGAACAAAAGATTTGCCCATGACCATACATACCCTAGGCCAGTTTCTATTGCATTTAATAGCTAGTCTCTGCTCCATTTACTGCAAAACTGTACTCACTGGTGGAAGTGATGACAAAGTCCCCATCTCTGCCCATTTGGTACTGCATCAAAAGGACCATTGCTCCAGTCATACTTTTACCACTTAAGTCAGATGGGAGGAAGAGCCTACCATGTGATGAGTGATACCATGTGTATTTTTCATGTTGCTGTTGTGACATTACCCAGACATGCAGGCTTAGTGGGACCAAGCTCACCATTTTATTATAGAGCTGTGGCAAGACTGTGGTGAAAGAGTTTCCAGCTCAGACTGTGAAAGCTATAGGTGGGAAAACTTGCCCACTGCATGCTGCTCTAGAGCAGTGCTGCCTCTGGTCAGTGAAAATCTTTGGTGCACAACTATAGCCCCCTTACCAGTGCACAGAGTTGAAAGTGCACCCCAGGGAACACGATGCCCTCTGCCTACAGTGCTCTTCAGTTTGGTTTTACTCTACCTCTGTGTGCAGAAAAAGGTACCCATGCGCCAGCAGCCTTGTGTAGGTGCACAGAGAATAAAAAAGATGGTTATCCAAACCATAAGGTATGGGGAGCTAGGGAAAAGGCATGTTTGAAATGTAAAGAACATTTGCCTGAAGGTGTGAGAGCTATAGGAAGAGCCAAGTTATGAGAGAATGAACCCTTCTAAGAGCCAAATTAAACAAGACACAATGGGGGACAACTCTGTCTCCCAGACATTTCACAAGCCCACACCCCAGTGTTCAGAGGGTTCTGGGGGGAGAACCACGTGTCCTTGTCTTATTTAACTTGACCATATATAAATAATTTTAACTCTTTTGTGACTTGCTTGTGTCTGTAAAGTTCACACCTTCCAACTTCTTCACTTTATTTCAGGATGCACTTCTTTTGGTGAGTTTTAAATGCCTTTGGAGACAAATCACTTCTTCCTATTTAGAAAAATAATCAGCAGAGGCAAAGCATAAAGTCATTTCAGTCATAGCATCTTGGAGGAAAACAGATACAGTATTTTGGAAAGAATTTGAAATGAAAACACAAAGCCTGATGGGATTTAAATGTAGAAAACCAAAAATTCAGTCTCGCCCCCTCCTTTCCCTCCCCCTATTCATGAGGTCACCATTTCTCATCTCACAGATCATGGCATCTTGCCGGGATCCTAAGGCAGTCACCAGAGAAAGTGTTCTTGCTTCTATGAGCACATGCAAAGCAGGCTGAAACTAGCCAAGAGAAAATAATCAGAAAGGTTTCTAGAAGCTACAAAGTGAGAAACTTTGCAGAAATGTCAAGAAAAAGATGTCCAGAAAAAAAACATTCTTTTCTCCACAAAGAATTGATGCATAAGCATTCAAGGAAAAAAGATCAGATGAAAATGTGTGAAATATTAAATATACACTTACATTCAACATTGATGCTTATAAACAGCTTGCTTATAATGTAAGTGTGCATGTGTGTGAAAGGAGGAAAAGTGGGAGAGAGCCCTTGCACATATGCCTCCAAAGAGGGAGACCTGATGCAGTTGACATCTCCATTCTATTCCTACTTCTGCAGCAAACTACTTTTTTCACAGCATTACGCATAGTGTCTTTGCTTAGACCTTCCACGCCCCTCAGGAGATGGCCCCTTATTTGGCCCTGGACTGGTGTGAGCAGAACCTGAGCTTTGGATCCCACATACCTCTCAGCCCACCTGGAGAGGAAGTCATCACTCTCTTTCTGACACTCAAATGACCTTGTTTAGTTACAGATAATTCCTTTTTTCATAATAAATTGTGATGCCTTTGGGGGCAAATCAAGAGCAGGAGGGGAATAGGGATTATGAATCTTTTTCTCCCTCTGCAGGTTTTCTCTGTTGAAAGCCCATGTAAACTCAGAGGACCTCCTGGCCATATTGATGGCTCCTAGCTGTTCTGTCACAACTTCTCAGACAACAGTGGCAAAATGAATGCTCTAATCCTTGTCAAAATCAAGCTGCAGCACAATCATTTTCATCATATGCTTCTGAGTTATTTTGCTGGTACATAAATCCAGTGCAGACTTGAGTTGAAATCTGTCCTCATGACAATTTCCCCAGAGCAGGAAAGCAAGAACTTACAAGAAAGAGATATTCAAGACCATTAGAGAGAAAGATTTGTTTGGTGACTTTTGGTTTTGGATCTGAATTTTTTCCAAGGAAAACTGATGGCATTAAGGCCTTGTAGTCAGCTCAGCTAGATGGGCTAGTTCTCTGAAATAGGAGGAAGTTTTTTTAAATGTATGTTCAGCATCAAGCACATTCCTAGTATTCTGTCCATATTAATAGGTGTGTTCATATGCCAAAGCCTGCAGCTGAACAAAGCCTGAGCCCTCAGCTCAGTACATCTGCTGACCCTGGGCATGAGTCTGTTACTGGTGAGCAGCACAGTTTTACAGATGCCTACAAAGCAGTCTCTAAAAGTCACCACTCAGTGGCTTATCACCATGCTGACTTTGTTGCTTATGATAAGGAGAGGTCAAGCTGTACCTAACAAGATTTCCAGCCTGAGTTTTGATCACATCATTCAGTATAACAGTAGGGGTTCCTCCTTTCCTTCCTGTTCTGAAAGCCTTCACTATCCATGTTCTCAGCTCCTTATGAGCAAACAGGTGTTTGTTTCTGTGCAGTATCACATGGCACTTTGGCTTGAAGCTCTGTCCTAGACCTCCTAGAGTATATGGGGAGATTTTTACTTTGGTTCTGCTGCTGTTGCCAGCATTTCTGAAAGCCAAATCTTCCAGGCATTATTCCTTTCTCATCTTCTGCTGCTGTTTTTGTCCCAGATGAGATGAAGCTCTTCAGCCTTGTAGTGATAGTATTTTCCTTACACCACTTCCTAGGATGTGGGGTGAGCACAGAATGTCTGGCTCTGACACTGACAGATCTCATCCTGCTCCCAGGGAGATGTCCAAATGTTACAAAGACAAACCATATGGGCAGCCCCAGCACTCGAAGACATTAACAGGAATTTTTAAGCAACTGTGATTGATGGGGTAGCTCTTACAAGTCCGAGATCAATGAAAATGCAACTTGATCTTTTGAACTCAACTCCTTAATTTTTTTGTTCCTTTTTCAGCAAAGAATCTCATAAAAACATTTCTGTGCAGACAAAAGCTGTCTGGGACACTTCATGTGGATTTGTCATGCATTTTCCTTTTGCGCTACCTTCCCAATTTCACGTGCTGTTTCGTTTTGTGTCTTTCACCATGACTTGCACAGGCACGTCAAGATCAACATTTTCTACAGTTGTGTTTGGATTCTATCTTGAGGGAATTTTCCAAGACTCATTATTTTTACTTTGCTTTTAATTTAATTAATTTACTCCTCATTATAACCTGAACACTGTAGGGGAAAAAGAGGTAGGAAAGAAGAAAAACAGAAGTCATCAAGGACAGAGAAAAGGATGAACAACTTAAAGGAGAAAGTGGAGAACCCAAGAAAGGAACAAGAGAGAGGACATACCATCTAACAGTGTCTCATGAGTCTTGGATTAACTGATATTGATATTTTTTCCTTATTATTTGTCAACCTCTGCCTTGAAAGTAAAAAAATCAGCATTATCCAAAATGGCACCATCTTCTGGCATTTTCTATCAGTCTCTCAACCAAAAGAGCAGTGATTTTCCCCAAGCTTTGAAATGAACTTGTCCTCAGCCAAGATGGTAATGAGCTACTGGATTCATTGCTACTGGAAATGAAAGCCTCCAAGATGCTGGCAGTCTACTCACAGCCAGCAGAGAATGAGCCTGGAAAGGCAGTGGGAAGGGGAAGCATCTTAGAAGCCAGTCAAAGAATTGAGGAGAGTCAGGGAAGCAGGAGGGCGAGTGAGAGTGGTGTGGGCAGTTGAACTTATGTCAGGTTACAGCTTGTGTCTTCCTTCCGCGTATTGCAAACACACCACTGAGGAGTAAGGCTGATGCCAGCAGTGTGAATTACCATGTTAGATTTTGCTTGAATAAAGGAAGCAATTACTGCCCTGTACGAACTCACTTTAATGCAAATTTTATACAGGAGAGTCCAGGGTGTGAAAGGGAAGAGGAAGCCGAAAGAAGGAAAGCAATGCAGGGAGCACGGGCAAGTTAGAGGGAGCATGGAGAAATGTGAGGCACAGCAAGAATGAGGGTGGAGTGTTTCAGAGGGAAGGTGTAAAGGCAAGGGGCTGCAGAGGAAAGGAGCAGAGCACAGTGGTAAGGAAAAGTGCATGAAAGGCAAGGGAAGAGCCTTGGAGAGCAGAGAGGGATGCAGCAGGAGAGGGGGAGAAGCAGAGAGCTGAAACAGCTACTCTTCCCTCTCCAGGCAAGGGAAGAGCAGGAAATAAGGACACTCATGTTTTATGTGGGAATGACAGTTATTTTTTGAACTTGAAACAACCACATGCAAGTCAGGAACTGGGAAATTGTCCCTTTGGGCATGGAAATGAAGAAATAGATGAAAGCAATGAAAGCCATGTGTTAATTCCATGATGCTTAAACTAACATCAGTGCAATGCAGGTTTGAGGAAGGAGTAGTCGGGGTGGTATTGACTCTTGGAGTAGTAGTGCTTGAAGTGGACATTTTTTTCCTTCCTCTGAGTAGCTGTGGACCTACAGAAGTCAGTGCATGCCTCAGGGTAGTTAAGTTTTAGCAGAGCATTGGGAAAGACTGTACATACTGTACTTCCAGGAAGGATGAGGATCTGTCCCCAGAAATCTCTGCATGCATTTTCTAAAGCACACTAAGCTTTAACTGAGTTACAGTGTATAATAGGGAGGGAGGATTTTTTTGCCCCTTCCCAAATGGGAAGTCTCCAAAGAGGGTGGGAATATCAGTGGTGGAGGAGGTAATGCATTATATAGCATTTCTGAAACACAGCAAATTGCCATTCTTGCCTTTCTTTGAGGCTGTCAGTATGAGGCCCAGCTAAGAGAGAAGCAAAGAGATGGAATGAACTGGTTGAGGACAGGATGAGCCTAGGAGCTGGGATTATTCAATCTGTCTCAGTTATAGGCTTACTGCACCCTGGCTCGTACTGCTTCCCTGCTCTTGGCCTGACAGTTACCATGATTACCAGGTAGGACTCTGGTTTCAGTGTACCCAGCCAACTGGGAAAAACAGTTGTTGATGGCATTGCTGGGATTGGAAGCACCCAGCACTTCATCATCTATCAAAACCATGGAGAAAACTGAAGCTTTTCGTGGGACTCAGCAACACATAGCTGTGGGACACATAGCTGCTCCATCTCAGCTCTGGACAGCTACCAAAGTGACCTGGGAAGTTATGTGATAAAATTACCAACCTAGGAAGGCTGTCATTGCAATTCTGTGCCTCCTTTGCTAAGGAAAGAGTCAAACCTTTCCTCTGAACAACACATGAGATCCTTCCTTACTTTATCAAGTTTCCAAAACCAGGCAGCAGGCCACCAGGGCTTGGTCCTGGCCAGGCAGAAGGAAGCGTGGCTGTGACTGTAAGGCAGGAATGAAGGGCCCAGCATACTCCTCTGGAGCTCCCATATACATCTGGGAAAGGGCTTAGCAACTGCTAATCAATGGAAAGTACTTGTGCACTTTCCAGATCTCAAGCACTCCAAAGTGTCCAAGCACCTTGATACCTTCTAGCTGCGGGCACAGATCCAGTTACAGTCGTATGCAGCCTGGAGACTCTCACCTTCAGACAAGCCCCTCAGTGGTGTCACACAGATCATTCACAACATGAACGACTGCACAGGGCAGTCCTGCTTTAACATCCAGAGCACACAAATCTCTATTTTGCAGTTCATATGTGATGAGGTGGTAGCCCCAGAGAGACACACACACTAGACGGGTCCTTCCATTAAAAGCCATAGCGTCTCCAAAACGCAACACTCCCTCACCAAAAATATCACGTTCATTTAGCTGACAGTAATGACTCAGACATGCCACAAGCTCCTGAATATGCCAGTAGCAGAGCTTCTAAACTGAGTAGTTTGGACTTTAGAGTCTTTTCTTTGTAACTAAAATGTATGATTAACATTTTCCTTAAAAATAGTCAGTGGAGCAGTGAGACATACCAGCTTGACAGCTTTAAAAAATGGAGCTGTGTCCCCAAAGAGCAGATGCAGGCTGACAAAAGACAGGGCCAGCTTCCCACACAGGGATCTGGCCACACAGTTTGGCCTCACACCCAACCTGGAGTGATGACTTTTAGAAGTGAATGGTGAGTTAAGTCTCCATGGCTTTCTCATACACTGGCTGCAATTACTGAGACTGCCAAAAGAGAGTTTTGGTCGCTTATCCAAACAGCAACTTGGTCTGCAGAGCCTTCTTTACTGGTCATGTTTAGCTTTTCTCCACCATAAGGATTAGGGGAGGACTAAATGACTGCAAGGTAGTCCCTTTCAGCCTCAATCTCTACGAGCCTCTGTTTTTTCTTTTTTTCTGTTTTTAAAACTCCCTTTAAAATGCAACTGACTGTCCAAGCTATAGTCACTCTTCTGGAGCTCAGTCAACCTTGTTGATCCCGGCTGCAAGTGACAACACTTCTCACTGTCTTTTATATATCAGCTTAACAGCCTGATAACAACTGGGCAGGAGTGGATATTCCTGGCACCCTGTGTGAGTACACTGTGCAAGGCTTGTAGTATGGCACTAGCTATATTTTTCTGCCTCTTGGTCTAGAACTGTTACCTTCTCATTGCTTGAAGAATATTCAGGAGGTTCATGTAGTCCAAACTAAGCTGATGGCAGAATATTCATGGTGCTGTAGATTACTTTAAGCTTTAGGCAGCAACTCCTGGAGGCAGAATCTTGACTTTTCATGGTATGTCTGCACACTTCTGACATGTTTTAGCAGGAAGTGAGATGCAAATTTTGTGGACAAACTACAGAAATGTTTTCACCAGCTGAGGATCTGAATCCCACTTCAATGTTCTTTTAACACCTTTTGTAACACACTGTGGATCATGCAGCTATAGGGCAATGTTGCTACGGAAAATTTCAGTCTCTTAAGGACATTTCCCCATTTTTGTGTACTAGCTCAACATTGGAATCATTCATCTTCATATAGTAGAGCATCTTCACTGTTTCCTTAAAAAATATGATAAGAGTCTCATGGAACACTTGTACTATCTTGGTTTCTATAAAATATGATGGGTATATAAATATCCATTTTGAGATATAGCTGGCAGAATATACTCTACTATCAGCAGTTCTGCTCCAAGCCATCCTAAGAGCGTCTGTCCTACCCCAATCTCTGTTCTCATAATCCCCACTTCTGCTGCACTGGCCTTCCACTTCTGGTCCAGCAGCTTCACTCCCCATCACCAAACCACTTGAGCATTCTCCAGAGCATGTCTGGTGATGTGAATTGCTTAAGGATAGGCAAATACCACTTCTGGCATCCAGCACTTCCTGCACTTCTAGTGTGTACAACACTTTCTCGAAGCAGTTGCTAAGCTTTCTCTTTGTTTGACAAGGATGTAGTGAGGCTCAAAAAGCCAAAAAGACAAGAGTTTTGGTCTCTCTATTCCCCTTTACCCTAAAAATCTGACCTACCTATTGCTTTGGGGAACCGTACTGATGGTCTGGAAGTCACTCTTGCACCCCAGAATTTGGTGTGGAAAGAAAGTCATTTACCCCTCCCTAGGTCTTTTATGCTTGCTTCCCTAGCATTCGTAAGAGTGTTCAAAATGCCTTTAGCACTTGGACTTTTCATTTTAAATTTTAGCAAAGGCTGGAGGGTTTGCCAGTGGTTTTGCTTTTCCAGCATAAGCCAAACATGCCTGCCAGATTTCTCAAGAGGGGATGTAAGATTTTCCAATTTCTAAATAGGCCAATGAAACATAAAAATATTGAAACATTAAATGAATATGTTTTATGAAAGGATTCTCTGTTGTCAAGGAAGGAGGGCTGGCAAACACCTGAGGGCGCCGGGAACTTTTCTCCTCTGTGACCTGAGGCTCTCGGGAAATGACCTTTACCAGCCTCGAGGTGCAAGCACACAGTGGTGCCAAACTTCCGCTCTGCGTGTTGTGGGTAGCTTAATGGAAAAATCTGTAAATATTGCAGAATGTTGTGAATTGTTACTATTATTACTAGGTCTTTAGATAGAGGTATGTACTGTGCATTTTATTCTCTGTAACTCTTTTTTCATAACAGTTAACTACTGTAAATCAAGGAAAGAAAAGTCAGAGGTGTCATGGTTACAGGAAGTATATAGTGTCGATGGATTTGCATAGTATTTAGAAGAGTTAGAATTACATTGCAGTGACGCAGTTCTACAGCACTTGCTAATTCCCCATTCCCCCAAATACTTCCTCCTGGCTACCAGTCATGTATGTTTGAACATACCCAGTCTGTTATTCCTCACTCCAGGTGCTGCGCAGTTACCAGACAATTGCAGTTTAACATATCTATGCTGCATTTAATGTTTTGCACCAGATCATAGCCTGCCAGTGATGCCAGTGTGTCCAGATGAGGGCTTGCTGCCCCCATCCACAAGCACTGGACACGGTCATCCATACCTTCCAAATAAGAACCTTGGACTTTTTTCTCTTGCTGTCTATTTCCATCTCTCCTCCTGTATCAAAATGTTGCTCTCCACCCATGCATCTACTCCAGCAATTGTAGTAAACCAGGTCTTATATTCCCACTTGACTATCTAGTAGAGCTGAGTAGGAAGCATTCCCAGGGGACACTCTGCACCATGATGATCTCTACATTAGAGTCAGGCTTTATATTTGTCAGACTTTTGTTCAGAGTTTAGGTTTCACCTAGTGACCACTTTGTCCTTACACACATGTGGCAGCTTGTTACTCTGGAAAGTACCTGATCAGAAGTAACAGAGCTGTTGTAGCATCTTCTGATCTGATGCTGATAAAGGAGCAAGTCTCCCATGAATCATCTGACAGCAAAGCAAGGGTGTCCTTGGAAAATTCCCTGGAAATGCCCTTTCCTCTCTCCACCTTGAAAGCTGTTTTCAATTGCCTTCCTTTTGTGGCAAATGGGGGTAGAGGTGGTGACATCAGGCACTTCTTGGCAGTTCCCTTTTCACAAGGAAACATGCATTCAATTAGAGGATTTTAATTAAAATGCTCTTCTGTAGCATCCTATTTCCAGGCTGCGCTGTAAATTTAACTTGACGTTCTCTCATTTAACAGGTGGGTGAGATTATTCTAAGAGCTGCCAGATGGAAGAAAGCAGAAACAGGGCTGGTTGTTGAGATACAAGACTGAAGAAAGGAAGAGAGAGAGCAAAAGCAAGGAGCGGAGAATATATCTGCTATATATCTGTTAATATTTACTGTGTTACATGCTATCCCTTTCTGCGGCCGTTCTTTATTTCCATATATACATGACTTCTTAAATTTCTTTTGAAGGCAAAAGGCTGAAAATCTAGGACTGATACAGTTGCATTTGATCGCCTTTCCTTTTGGATTGGAGTAGGTCAGGAATAACCAATGAATGCAAACTGATGCAAAATTCTAAGTCCTCTCCTCCCCCAGAAAGGAAAACCCAAATCAGTTTGGGAACACCCCAAACGGTTTGGTAACGCCCTTTATTGTGGAAGCTGAGAAGCAAAGTAACAGCTGTGAGGC
This sequence comes from Dromaius novaehollandiae, assembly GCF_036370855.1. NCBI lineage: Eukaryota > Metazoa > Chordata > Aves > Casuariiformes > Dromaiidae > Dromaius > Dromaius novaehollandiae. The sequence continues at coordinate 88,778,638 of NC_088098.1, forward strand.
CAGAGCAGAGCGGTAGCCATGGGAGTGGACAGCTCGCTTGTGGTTCCTTCTGTGGCTGCAGTTGTGTCAGCACCAGCCTCCAGATGCAAAGGGTTAAGGACATGGGAGGGAAGGGATTGTTTCCAAGAGGTTAAAACTCAGCAGCCAGCAGGAGCAAGGATGAGGAATGTGAAAAATTGCCAGCTGGGAGTCTGTGAGGTAGAAGGGCTGGGGACAAAGGGTGGCTAGGGAAGAAAATGAAAGAGACCAAAACAAGGGAGAAAAAAAAGGAAGGATAGTCTAGGAAAGAGGAACTTCAGGGAAGGAAGGATCCCTGGAGGTAAGTGGACACAGTGAGATAACAGAGAAAATGGTGTAAGGGAGGAGAGGAATGAGAAGGGAAAGCAATGAAGAGCATTATGTTCTCTTTTTCCCTTTGAAAGCAACAAAGCCAAAGGAAAACAAAGACTCCTATCTCTAACCCAGGAAAGCTGTCTGCTCTGGTCTCATCCCACTTTGATATGTGGGGCTGCCACCCATCTGTCCCACAGCATGTGCTGCCAGAGATAAGAGCCCCAGGGCTGTGCAGGGCAGAGGCTGACTGAACTAGCATGAAGGTGCAGTGGGAGCAAGGACAATGCTATAAATCCTCCGAAGTATTGGACGTTACTGTCCTACCTCATAGCAGTAGCATAACTAGTCTCACTCTTGAATCAGTGGCCTGGACCAGCTGCTTTCAGAGAAGACTTTTGCAGCAGGAGGAAAGCAGATAAAGAATTCCTGGAGAAAATTTCCTGCTAAGCCCTGCCTCCCTTTCCTCCAGTTGATAAAGATTGGTTTAGGCTTCAACTTCAGAGGTCTGAAGCTTTCAGGGCTATTGCTTATTTCTTTAGTTTTGCTGTTCTAACTTCAAATGTCCACAGACAGAATCCACAGCCTGTGTAAATCTTAGATTGATAACCTTGAAATTGCCCTGGTAAGTGCTGCGAGACCTGGTAGTTTCTTCACAATGAATGGGATTTCAGCCAGAGCTGTGGTCAGCTCAGCAGGGACCCAAGAACATTTCAGCCCACATGAAAAAGCAAGAGAAAGAGGATTTCTTCTGTAATAAACACTTCTCTTGTCCTCCTGAGTTAGCGTTGCCTGTCATTTCTGCATAAATAAAGCACAGCTTGCATTTCCCCTTGAGATGGTTCCCACAACAGAGGAGGAGAGAAAAGAGCAAGGAAGACTCAGTAGTTCAGAGCATTCTTTTTTCTACTTCCTTTCCCAGGTGTTTTGGAGATGGCATCTGTGTTTTTCCCTGCCTGCTCTCTGTAGCACTCTTTTCTGGGAAAGGTCAGGATTACAAGGAACAATCATCACGGAATCTACCTCTCCACTTTAGAGACACGAGGAAGGAATCCTGAGGCAGGTCCTGCAGGCCTGAGAGAACGCAGTGAGAGAGTCTAGTGGGTGGTTTTGTTTTATTTTGTTTTAAATATCCAACTTGGATAAAGAGAAATGTTTAAAAATACATGGCAAAAAATCAAAATGCTGCAGTTGACCAATATTTTCAATCTGTAGGAAGGGTTTCAACATCCTTAATCAAAATGTTTTCCTCCATGATGTTGAACACTACATTTGCTGTCTGTTCAGCACCAAACTGTGACTGTCTAAAGGCCACAGTTCCTCATAGTAGCCATTGTTGCACCTACCAGCATATCAGACTTCTGGGTTAGTCTCCTCTTCCATGAAGCACCAAGCAGATCAAAAAGAGTCTGACACAGGCACATCATGGAAGATGTAATCCAATCAAAGAGCCCACACCGTAGGGCATGGGCATGGGCATATTAGAACCGCTTTTATGATTAATTTCTCTAGTATCATGGGCCGGTGCAGCTTTGTTTCACTTTAGCAAACTGAAATATTTCAATACAGACCAAAAGTAAAACACATGGTTTTGATTCTCTAAACAGGAAAAATCCTGTATTAAACAAGCTTCCATTAAAAAAAAAAAAAAAGAAAAGAAAAGAGTTTTCTGTTGAGAGATCATTTAAGTGGAAGATTCTCAACCAACAGGCAAAGGTTGGGATTTTGTATGAGCTGAAATTTACATCCAAATGCTGTGTAGCACAAAAACCAAATGCTTCATAGAGGTTTAATTATATTAGGTCAGCAAACATACTTTTATCAGTTATGTTGTAATCACCCTCTAAAAGGAGATCTTAAATTTTTATGACAGGATCTCTTCTCCATAGTATTATGTCAATGGCCTTTAATTGCATCAGTATCCTTTAATTCTTTACCAGTCATGGCTCATATGAGTCTTTTTGTAATTTGCCCTGGGATTGGTGCCAGGCTAATCTGCCTGTGTTTATTTGAGCAATCCCATTTATCTGTTTTTGAACACAGGAACAACAAGTAGCTTTTTTCCAGTCATCTGGTACTGTCTGAATGTTCCAGGACATGCTAAATATCAACAGGAATAGCTCAGAGCACTCCTCAGCAAATCTGTTTAAAGCTCTCTAGTAAAATGTACCTGATCTACAGATTCTAAAATGTTTAATTTTAGCAATTGTTTAAAACCTTCTCAAGTTGCTTTTGGGAGTATTTTCAGAGATTCACAGGGAAGAAAGACCCATCAGACTGTCTGCTGAGACCTTTTGTATATCACTGACTGCTACGTTTTACCCAGCTACTTCTATATTAAGCCCCAAGACTTTAGCCTGACCAAAGCCAAAGGCAAGGCACAGCAGAAACCTCAGATAACCCCCATTCCAATATCTCTGCAATAGCAGGGAAGTGTTCAATGAACACGAACATCAGTCCAGCAAATAAAGTGCATGCTGTTCTGCAGAAGAAGGTAAAAACCCCTCCAGGTCTATGCCAGCATGACCTTGGGGAAGTCCTGTCTTCACCTCAAGTAAGTCAGGGACTGTGACCTTCAGCAAGGCAGCATGGGGTATCCCCAGGCATCTGAAACAGAAGCTTTTCTATACCACGTTGGAGCACAGATCAGCTCTCACTGAAAGAGCTATCTTTGATTCTAGGTAATTTCTCAGGCCTCAGAAAAAAGCTAAGCAAGAAAGAAGAGAAAAAAAAAGTTACTTCCTTCCTCAAAAGTTAAAAAGCTGATCAGCTGAACACCAAGGGAAACCTCCCTTCTGATATCTGCAGGGAACTAGAGCAAATCCTGACAAACCCTATTTGCTTTCAGTTGCTGCTCATCTAGAGAGTTAAACAGAACCAAAGGGGTTTTGAGCATACTGAGGGCAAAGGGAGATCATTTTTCTAACCTTACATGACATTCTCCCTTTTACCCAACCAAGGAAACAATACTGGCCTTTTTGTTCAAGCCATTTCCACTGAGAGCTCATGTTGATGCATGTGACTTTCTCTAAGCCATTGCTTTCCAAACTGCAGGCTCTCATCCTGGAAATTGAACAGACATTTTTGAGTCTCAAGATTTTTTCATATCTCTATCCTTTGCTAATTTTGGGATCTAGAGTGAGACTCCTCCAACGCTTCCAAATTTTTGCAGATTCCCAAGATTTGTGATAAGAGTATGATTCAGGAAGCTCCCTTTGCTGCTCAGAGGCTCTTCTGTGTTTAAGTAGCTTTGGTTTCACACCCTCCTTTGATACAGATGGGGAACTTTATACTCCATCCATATCATTGTAAATAATAAACTCATTCTCCTGCTTTATTTTCTATGTAGAACAGAAAGACAATATGGATTGAATATCTCTGACTTTCAAATTTTGCTGTTAAAACTACCTGTGTCTGACCAAGGCTTTCTATTTTGTTCCTAATATATTTTTAAGCATTCTCTTAAAAGCCACTGTCAATTTTATTTCAAAAACTGCTTAGTTTTGACTTATTGCTCACATATTTTTAATGTATAAATTATATTAATCACCTTTTCCTTCTCTTTTTTCTATCTTTTATGTAACAGCTTGTTGTTCAGTCACTGCTTTCAGACAGTCTTTTAACCCAGATGATTTCCATTCAGCTGTATTTCTATCCATACACAACATCCACACCCAGCATCCAACTATCTATACCCAGCATTCCCCCACATACTTCCACCCATACCCAGCATCCATCTGATAGGAGATCTGCAAAGAACTTCTAGGCTTAGCCATCCTTTCCCAGACTTTTCAATTAGAAATTCTTATGAGCTTTGGAAAATGGGCCTCTGGAATTTCAAATGTAAATTTTACTACTTCATGCCATTCTGTCTGCACATGATAAATACACTTACATTTGAAGTCACTGGTACTCAGGCAACCTTAAGCTAGTTACTAACTCTCTGCCCAACACAAGAAGAGTTGGTACTGAGTTACCCCATCTCAGTTGCAGGATACCATGGGACGTTACCACCTATTATTTTTAGCAACTCTCAGAAGTTTTGTCAGTGGTCGTGAAAGTCTAGCAAATGCTCACCAGGTTCTTGTCAGCCAGACATCTGTCAATCCCTATCCTTAGTGACACCAGTTAGATCTTTAATCCACATGCGTTCAAATATTTCTGATTCTGAATCAACAGCGACTCTTCAGTACATCACAGTCTCTCTGATGTCAGGAGACACTATCTCTGCTCTGCTACCTCTGCTGAACCACTTGTAACTATCAGTTTTAATGTCCGTGTCATAAGACTTATCCCATCCTAGTTGTAAGGACACCTAGTTTTTTGGCTCTAGGATGGATGTAGCCAAGTTCAGTTATTATCTCCTAAACAGGTGTAAAAAACAAATCTTCCCTTCCTTCATGTGCATGGGATAGATTTCTTAGAACCTGGACCCTATCAACTGGTTTGAGAAGAGTGCTCAGTGTTTTTAAAAGTTCATGCTATGTCTGAGTATACAGTCATCTCAGGTCAACCGTGGCCATTGTAGTCCAACTTCACACTCACCCCTCGCCTTTTGAAATAGATCTCTGCCTGTGGCCAAAGCTCAAGGGGAGATAACTGGGAAAATTTCCTATCATTTTGAACGTGTGAATATGAGTTAAAATATTTTTTTAAAGTTTATGTGAACTCAGGTCTTAGTTCTGACCTTATTACTGTAACAATATGGCCTACAGGATTAGTTACCCACAAGGCTGCCTATAGCCAGTTCTTAAACATATGAACTCTGTTTCCTGCTGCAGATCCCTGCTCAGACTTCTGCCTCTCCCACAGACTTGTTTTTTCAGAGCAAAAAAGGGGATAAAGTGATTTAGGAAGAGTTAATGCCCCTGAACAGATGCACCAGTAAGAGATGTGACAAAATGTCAAGTGGAATGTGCTTGAGGGCTCGGAATTTGGCCACGGATGCAGCAGATGAGTCCCCAGGATGGCATGTCCCCCAGAGGCCCAGCGTGCTTTGGTGACAGCTGTGATTTTTATGGCCGAGCTTCGATGACAGTTGGGGAGGGGTCAGTTCTGCTCTTTTCTGACAGGAATTTGGTTTGTCATCAGATTCTAAAATCCCTCTGATTTATGGCATCACCATGGCTGGTTTTTACTCAGATGTATGTCCTCTGCCTATTCCCTGTGGACAAGAGACTGGCGGAGGTTAAGGTGCAAACATTAATGTTCAAATTAAACTAATCAGGAGGAAAAGAAAAGTGGTAGATCATGATGTAATAGGAAACACTGAGAATAGCGAGCTCCAAAAAGCTCACATTAAGAGCATTTTATCTGAAAAGGCACAGAGCCATCTGAATACTAACTTTTCAACTAACCTCTATACTCCATTCTTTTCCACCTATAATTTGACAGACTTACGTATGTTGCCTGGCACTAAAAACACAGAGAAATGTACCAGAATTGTATCCCTTCGTACCATGTCTCCTCATATTTGCCAGTGACAATGTAACCTCCCAGAAAGATGATCGGCAAGTGTGCTTGGAACAAAAGGTTTAACAGTAGGTGTCGAATGCCTCCAGCCACACAGGGTAAGGGCCATGTCAGCACAGCACTCCTCAGCTCCTCAGCTCCCATTCAGTGTGACCCTCGTGTGCATTTTCTTAACACTCAGCAGGGAAACCATGTGGCACTTCCAGATGGTCACTAAGGGCACAGGTAGCTCCCATTTCCCTCCTGGATTTCAGGCCCTGTAAAATGCAGTAGCACAAATGGTTTCCCTGCAAGTCAAAAGCACAACTCTACTAGCATCAGTATTTAATTCATATCCTAAGAGAAGATGATACAGGGTAAGCTAGATCCATTCTTGTGATCCTTTCAGCTACCACCATAGTGTAAAACAAGGTGCAAACAAGGTTGCTGCTTCCAGAGGTCACCTTCTCACTCTTACCTACCTCACAGGTAGAGCTCTGTCACCAGCTGATGTTAACTGTGTCCTGCTAGGAAATCCATTTCTGTTCAGACTTCAGAGTAGCTGGAAGATCCTAAGGTGTAGGATATTCTCTGCGGAAGTGAACAGAGAGAGCTGAAGAGGACAATTCAAATGTCTGAGACAAGAAGAAAGGGCTGGTTCTGAAACAGCCTCCCTGCAACAGTGAGAGACACTAGCCCCAAACTAATGCAGTTGTAATCACAGCATTATAATAAAGTCCTAAAATGGGTACAAGAAGCCCGTGTAAAGGGTTGAGGGTCTACTCCAATATTCCTCATAAACCATGCCATAAGTGTGGCTGCACAAGACTGGGACAGGGGCTGCAGAGTTCATGGTTCACTTTTTGAGGGGCAGACAACAAAAATGTTCAAAATCACGAGATACCCTGAGGCTGAGTATGTGTGCTTGGGCCAAGAAGGTCTGAGTTGTGGGAATTCCCAGCACGGCACTGGAGACTCTTTTAGCAAAATACATGTATTTACTGCCTGGAGTAAAAAAAGCACTGCAAATGCACCATTGTTCTTACATCCTCTTACCCTTGGGACTTACACATCTTCCTCCCCCTTTCCTGTTATATTCTGCCTCATGACATTTTTAGCAGTCTGACTAAAAGTTCCTTTCATTCGCATTTACTCAGGTTCTTTGTGTGCTTGTAAAGGTACAGTCTGACTAATTCTCCAGCAGTCCATTGGTCTTTCCAGGCAAGAGATGTAAAGATGTAATTTTCTACTGTAAATTTCTAAAGTAAATGGGGAAACATATAAATATATATGTATATTCAACTATTTTATATCAGATATGAAACAAAGGAGTCCAATGCTCATATTTCTCATTGAGAGTTATCTGATTACAGGGTTTTAAAGGATAAATATACTTTATTTCTCCACAACTGGCTAAAGGGATTTCACATCAGCTTTCCCACAAAAGCAAGAGATGATGCTTGAGACAATGTTTGGTGAGCTTTTCTTTGCCAAGGCCGGGGAGAAAATGTAAATATCCCAAAAAGTAAGAAAAGCAATTCAAGTTGATCAAGCATTTTTTTCAACCAAATAAAAAGCCTGGGAGATTTACAGTAGAGCAACAGTACAAGGAACCTCTAGCTAGATCCTCACCCCCAGAGGAGAGAGGGGACACAGAGGACCCCCGGTGGTCTGTCACTACTCCTAGGGACCCAGAGAAAAGCTGAACTGGCCCTTACAGAGGAAACATTCCAGTTCAGTTTCAGCTCTGGTTAGGGTCTATTGAAAACTTTATTTCAATAGGAATTGTTAAATAAAGGACCGTCAAGATGTCTTAGTACTTCTGGCAACATGAAAAAGCTGAATAGTTTTGTTATCTGTCCATCAGTAGGAAAAAATACTTTGAAATATCAGAGTGAATATCTGGTGAATGGGTACTGCAGATTTCAACTACATTTATGTAGATTGCATTTTTTCTTCATTTGCCATCACAGGGCTGTAGTAGTCGTTTTGCAGCATTTCTCACTAGATCTGTGAGAGAGAGGTATATAAATGGCAATAGAAATCCATACCAGAGGGACTGTTCTGCTTCCTTTATGGCTATTTTGGTTTGTGTTCCAGTTGTCATCCTGATATATGAGTGCCTAATCAGATAGGAAGAGTTCTCTGAAGACCTGGGGATGCTATGTGCAATTTGGGGACAGGACTGAAACCGGAAACATCAGTACCAAATGAAATGGAAGAATCTTTTTTTAATGAATATTCTAAATATTTTTCCCTGAGTTCAAAGTAGCAGAGTCTAGTAGGTGCAATCGTCCTTCTGTTTCCTTAGTTAGAGAGACAGCAACACCACAGGACAGTCATTGGGCAAGATGACTGGCCAATGGATTGCAGGGGAAACAAAGGACCAACTGCTGAAGCAGCAGTGCAACTGTTAACACAATCAGAAAATGTGAAATACTGGTGATAGAGTCTAAAAGATTCCTGAATTCCATATCCATTTGAATAAGCAATCAGAATTTCAGTACCATCTATCTGCCTCTAGACTCTGCAACACTTCACTTTTTTTTTTTCTGAGAAATGTTTTCCAGATTTCCCCTACTTCTGCTTCTTGCCAGTGATACAAATACCACAGGAGCAGTCTATCTCATAGTGCTCTGGCAAACAATTCGGGTATTGGCTAGGACTCCAAAGCATATTGGCTACATTAGGCTTTTATAATGTGTCAGCTAGCCCCTGATAGCTACCATGTGGTGATAACGACTATTCAGTCCAAGACTGAACAAGATGGAAAAAGCGCATATGTAAAGAGGGGATCCATCTCTGAAATGATGCTTTCATTCCTATACTTGCCATAATTCATATAAAAGGGATGCATTCAGAAGCCTGGACTGTTAACAGTAAATGAGATCCTGCTCTTCACAGCCTCATATTTACAGGTTCATCAAGGGCTCTCTATTTGTCACCACTATGTTTCCATCTTTTTTTTGTGCAACTTAGCGATGTGGACGTGGAGAGCTCAGTGCGATTCATACATCTCTTTAAAGCAGCTAGTGGTCACACAGTCCACTGAAGAAGATTGATTGTGTCAAAGTGAATGAGTGGCTGCTGATCAGTCTCACTGAAGACAAGGTTTGCACTCAAGCGCCTATAGTTTGAACTTACACGTCAGGTATAATTTAATACTGGGAACCTAGAAGTGTCTGACTGGACTTTGGAGAGAGTCTAACCACTCTGTTCTGCATGTCAGATTAACTACCCAGTAGTGAGCTCCCTTGGCTAAATGATCACCTGTTGGCCAGCTGCCACACCACAAAGCTCCCCATACAACCGTCTCAAAAATGGAAACTTGTTATTCTGGAGCTGCCCTGTGAATACCCGTTCTGTCAAGGCTGGAGGGAAATATTTGGGGCAGGCAGGCTGAGAAAACAGAGAGGTGTTGGGTGTCAGAATTGATTTAAATGGGCTGCAGCTTTACGCGGGAGTGCTGGAACTCAGCAGCCAGAGGATGGGAGGTAGCCAGGGTATGGGTGTTCAGAGCAGAAGAAAATGCTTTAGAGATAAGCCTTGGATGCCTGAGGGCTTCATTTGGATGAAACTACAGAGTGTTTACTGTTCCTCCTTGACATGGGATGCCTTCCTAACCTTCACAAGCTTTCACAGGTAGCAATTGCATTCACTGGAGGGCCCCCAGTGTACTGCTGCTGGCAAATCAATGGAGGTTGGTCCCCAGGCACCCTGCAGGCGGAACTGCCAGGGGACCTGGTAATTATCAGAATGACAGATTCAGGCCTCTGCAAATGGCTGTTACTCAAGCCAGTTGTAGCATCAACAGTGTGCTGCATAGAGCAGGCAGTGACTGCTCACTAGGTCTTCCTAAAGATCCTTCGAGGGTGCTGAAGTTTTCTGGATGCTTGTGCCCCAGAGAAACTCCCCACGCTATGCGGACCAGAAGACCTACTGGAGCACACCGTATCTCCCTTGTTCTGAGAGAAACCAGGTTGGACAGGGTGTTGTGAACACCAACTCTCATCCAGCCATACAATCAGGATGTAGCTAGAGGAGCCAGCAGCTGGAAGGTGGTAAACTGGGATCTCTAAGTAAAGATCTGCCCATGACTTAGAATCACAGATCCTTCAGGTTGGAAGGGACTTCGGGAGATCTCTAGCCCAAACTCCTCCTCAGAGCAGAGTCAGCTCTGAGATCAAACTAGCTTGCTCAGGGCTTGTTCTAGCAAGGTGTTGAAAATCTCCAAGGATGGAGACTGCACAACCTCTCTGAGCAGCTTGTACTACTGCTCAGCTGTCCTCATGGAAGGAACTTCAGCCACCTGGGAAGTTTTCAGTACTTACTTACAATAAGTCACCAGAAGGCTGAGAAGAGGGAGGAGAACATATTCACGAGTCATGACAGAAAATACACCATTTTAAGTCAACCGTTGACCCTATAGCCCTTGTATTGGGCATGGCCACCCAAAAGATTACATCAGCTAACGTAATACAACTAGTCTACACAAGATTTTCCTCAAACTGTTGGCTGCTGTCATGACGCCATGAAGTGAGCTCAGTCAAATAAGTGTGGGGTAAAGCATAGTTGCTTATGCACAGTGAAGCAAAGAAACCCTGTTCTTGCCATTTACAGTGTCAAATTTCCAGGGTTAATCTGGGGTACACCATGCAGTTACATACTTTCAGGATGCTAGCATTAGACCATTCAGCAAGTTGGTCTCCTGGGGAGTAATGTCTTTCCTACCGTAGCTTTGTCACCAACAAATACTACTTTCCTCTATCCTCCTAAAGCCACATGCTTCATTAATCCTACAGGTACAAGTGCTTGAACAACTCCAAGATGCTGCTATTTTGGAACCAACACAACTGTAACAAAAGCTGTGCAGAGAGATTTGTGTGCATGTGAAAGCCAGGGGTAACACATTGTGTCTCTGTGACCTAAGGCCTACAGGGATGAAACTGAACCTTTGTTCTTCTGCCCCCATTGTGTGTTGTATGACACACTGTGCAGTCAGAGAGCACAGATCTTGGAAGCAGATATACATACCTGCCATTTTGTTCAAGTAGCCATATTCTATAGGAATATTTTCTTAGGATGGTATTAGTCCTTCCCACTTTCAAATTATTTTTCTTCCCCAGTTCTCCAATTTCTGATATCCATAGAATATCACGTCCAATCTACTAGAACATAAAAAGGGTTGGGACAACCAATAGGCTTGTTAGTGCCTCTATTCATTTTAATCCACCTCCAAACTTATTCTGAAACTGTTGCCAGACTTGGCAAAGTTGCCTACATTAAATTGTTTCCTGCCTACCTTGCATCAGACCATTTCCTTCCTGCTCTTACAGTAGTTTTCTCTTCCTGTTCCACAAGTAGTTGCCTGAAGTTTGGAGCGTTTTCAGAAGGCTCTCTGGCTTACTCTACCTCACAGGAAAGGGCTCTTATCATATTTAATTTCTTCTTCCTTCTGATAGCCAATAGTATTCCATGCAAGAGACCCTCCTGAAATCCATTTTGTGTCAAGATAGTATAAAACAAGTTATACATCATGCTGTATATTGCTATCATATGTTTGCATTTACTTTGTTTGCTTGTTAACACTAATAAAGATAAGGGTTAGTTGCAACCCATTAGAGTCCATCATAGTTTATTTTTACTTTCCAAATACCAAGATGCTCATCTCTCTGTTAATGATGCTCCTGGGCACAATATATCATGTGATAGTCTGATCTGTCACCCCATAAACAGTTGAGCTGGTTTAGTCTACTGACTGCTGCAGAAAATTCTCCTGTACTCAGGAAAATTAATATGGAGTCCTTTTTGTAACACATCTCTGTTAGCATTCCTGGTGACCTTTATTTATCCTTTTCAAACATGTCACTCTGCAGGGGCTGTGAGTCTACAATGGGAGGGCCATAACTTATCAGATTTTCAGCGTTAGGGAGGCCCATCATTGCATGCTTGATATGGCATCTTTGATGAATAGTTGGCTCAAAGGTATCTTCTGAACTTGGATATAATACACAGGTGTGTATCAGCACTAGCAACTCTTTAATATGGTCTGATTTTTATGCTTGAGCTGGCAGGTCACTCAGAAAAGATGCCCACATATGTTTCTCTATCATCCTGAGCCTTCAGAGAATGTGGATGTTCAACGGGCTCAATAAGGCCACAGTATTAAGCAGACACTGCACTGGTATGTAGCATGCAATAGGTTTAAATCACATCAAAAGTTTTAGCTATCTCTGACATCTAAGAGATCTAGATATGTTTACTGCTAATGAAAAGCCTGTCTGATGGCAGAGAAGTCTACAGGAAGACAAGAAAGTCTAAAACTGATGGGTGAGTCTTTCACCACTTCTCTCCAGGAAAAAAACAAATATATATATATATATATATAAATTTTTTTTTTCACATTAACTGACAATATCTAGGAATAGAAGACTTTTGTGAAGTCCCTAAGATATCTTGAATTTCCTTGTGTTGCTCATTCTGCAACTAGATGTCTAATGCTACTTCCACAGGCATTTTCAAAGTATGAGGGCACTTTATGTGTTTTTAACTACTGTATATGTGTTTTTAACAACTGTTTCTATGACAAGATCTTTTCAGAAAAAGCTTTGCTATTAGGTAAGAACTCAAAGGGGTAGATGAGGTGCTGGATGCAGTTGCGTGTGTTTTGAAGAAGATGTACTCTAATCTCAGAGAAGGCCTGAAGAACTTATTCAACAGTATCAACATCTGAAGCTATGCCACAAAATGGCTGATAAGAACTCTGTGAAGGCAAGAAGGTTGTAGGGTTTAGTGTGGAATGACAAACACAGACTACATGGATCAGGTTCAGTCTTGAAGGTTTGGGGTGGTACTTTGGTATGACAACATACCCCCAAATAGGACTGAAGCAGAAGAATCAAGGATTCTGCTTGTTTGCAAAACGGGATCTTGGAAAAGAGTAACTTGAGGTCTCATGAAATGGGGCTTGGCTGTTGCATGTTAAAAACTTTGTTTCTCCTTTAATTATTTCTAGAGGGACTTGACAATTGCCATACCTGCCTAAATAGGAATGAAACGTGTCCTGGTGTCCTCACCATAGCAATGTCTTCAGAAGAAATTGTGTATGTCTCTCAAATTGAACAATGGGAAGACTTTTTTCACAGTTTCTGCCAACAGAAGAAAATGTGTTCATAGTATCTATTTAAATAAGATTATTCTCCACTGGAACTTGATTATTTTCATTCACCCTATAAGTGTCCAGACACCTTTGAATCCCTTTTAATTATTGACCCAGTCCTCTCTTGTCATAGTGACCACTATGGATTCATTATGAATCATGTATAAAGTCTCCTTAGATAAGTTTCTAATTTGATGCTGCCATTCAAATTCAGTGGTGCTCTTTGTTCTTGTAAAAAGAAAAAGACACTGTTATTATTTTGCACATTGTTATCATTTGCTCTCTTCCATGTCTCTTTTCTACGCTGAATAGATTTGGTCTCTTCACTCATCTAGAAATCTGTCGTTCTTACAACCATTTGGGCAGCTGACGCAAGCTCTTTCCTGGAAGTTACTTGAAGTTGTTCTTTACCTGGACAGCTCCATCCGCGCTGCCGCAGCCCACATAATGGTATGCAATTCAAAGGATCCTACTGGATTTGGATCTGCTGTTTTGCCAGCTGTGCCATTTACAGCAAATTCTCAAATTGTTAAACTGACAGAATGAAATGCAAACACTGAAAGACATTTCAAAAGCAGCTTGTGAATTTTCACTTGCCCATCTGAACCATGTGCAAGTATGGGGTGATTTTGGAATCGCAAGCCCCAATACTGCAAAATTCAAATGCTGTAAGCTTGCATGCAGGCAAGCTGTACAGGGTATGTGTGTGTGAACTCGCCATTGATATGCATTAAGGGCCTGGCTGTTATCTCTGCCTGCAAAATCAAATTATAGGGATGGAAAATAGTAATTCTCCTCCCTCCCCCAGCAATACTGTGCTTGCAGAATAGCAGGTGCAAGTTTCAAGGGTAGGTCAAAGTCACTTTCAAAATGTGACACTTTCTATCAGGTTACGAAACAAAGATCGTCTTCTCCTTCCTAAAAGCCCATGGCAACCCAGACTCCTACCAACTACCGAATTATCTTCCCTTTGTCAACACTATGTTTGGGTCTCAAAATATTCTTTGTAAATAAAGCTCTGGTAGGACATTAAGTCAGCCTCCTAGGGCAAATAGAGCTGAATACATCTGCATTAAAGTTGCCTTTTACGCAGTCAGTGGTAGGATAAAGATGCAGGATGTGCTTCCATCCTTTCTGAGGGTTTTAATTCAGGTAGTGTTGCATCCTCAAGAGCTAGGGGAATGACTCATCCATATCTACCTGTTTTGGGTTGTAGTCAGCCTGTTTGAAACACCAAGCATTGGCACAGATTGGAAATTCCAGTTAAAATACTTTGTAAGGTAACCAGACTGCCCTGCATGCCAGCTCCAGCCACAAAACAGGAGTGATGAACAATAATGTCACTTCACTGAATTACCACCCTGAATGTCTGAGAAGAAACCTCAGAACATAGCTGATCTTCACATTGTACCATGAAGGTCAACACCATCAGGCCACTCTACGTTTGGGGAGGGGAGCTGCAGAAGGCCTTTACAGAAGGCCGAGCCCTTTTCAAGCCAGCAGATTGCTTGCTCCAGCACAGCTGATGACCTGAAGTCATCATCCATCTGAGAAAGGGAGAGAGATGCCCATCAGTTCCCAACACCCTGAAGTACTTCCAGCTTTTATGGTCCGAGTCTGTATTCCCTGTGTGAAACGGGAACCGTGGCCACACAGCCAGCATCTTCCTCATTAAAGACTGCTTAATAAGAATGCACCATGTATTAAAGTCCTCTGACGTCCCCCAGCATCATGAATGCAGCTAGTCTAAATCTGTGCAAGGGCAAAGAGAACTGTAGGCAGAACTGAAATGAAGGATTGCGTCCTTCCCACTAGCTGCCATCCCACCCATAGAGGCCCATTTCGGCTCCATTAAGGTTACCAGTTGCCACAGCTGCCTGCAGAATGGTGGCTATACACCTTCAGCTGGGCTCTTGAAGTAAAGAGCTTTTCTTCTTGGTCGCTTCTCCCAGACTTTAACCTCTGAGTCCAGGGAAGGAGCATAGATGCTCTAGGAAGGCTGAGTAAAATAAAGGTTTGCAAAGCCAAAATGATGGGGCTATTCATTTCCTTGCTAGACAAAGCAATGGCTTTAGCAGTTGCTGAACTGACAGGCTCAGTGGTGTTGAATAATTTGAGCTTAGAAAAGAATCTTTTTGTTTTGTAAATCTGATGCCCACTTTGCTTCAGTGCTCCCAACACCAAATCTAACACCAAATCTAAGAGTCTCTATCTATTCTGCTATAGGTGATGAGACAGAGATCCATGCACAAGAAAAAAATTGTTCCTAAGTCTTTCCAAATAGTCTGCCTGGCCTTGCCTTCTTGGCTTCCTAGTGCCTATCACCAGGATGAATGAGGTGGCTGGTGGCTGACACTTTATATTCTCATCTCCCTACTTCTTCATAGATTTCCAAAGGGTTATATATCATATATGTCTGACAGTAACAGGAGATCCTTTCCATGGTAGCATTCTCTGAGGCAAAAGTGAAGTCTTTCCTGGTTTCCAGCCTGATCAATATCCTTGCTCAAATCATGTTGCCCTTTCCTTCCCCCAAAATACCCAGGCTCTCTCCCTAAAAAGACAAGCTGCATGCAAAGGCCACTTTCCTCTGGAAGAAATAAGAAGGCTGAAATTGTTTGGTGCTATTATCATTGTATGTGCTCTCTCAAGGGAGGCATTCTCATGGCTTCCTTCCCAGCTAGCCTGGGCAGAGCTCTTGTCAGCCAACTAGGAGTAAGCCAGCTCAAAGCAGGGAAGTTCAAGAGTCTCTTTCAGGGATTTGAGGTTTATGTGTGACCTTTTCCACCATAGGAACTTTCACAGCTTAACAGTTGTTCCAGAAGTGTAATTCTAAATAATGCCCCTGGATACAGCTACTCCGAGAGCACTTCCCAGCCCCACCACATGTGTTATTCTCAGGAATCGCAGTGATGCTACCCCAAACTGTTTCTCAGAAGGACCAGGGTACCCATTACTTCCTCTCTGGCCTCCCTGAATGCAATCCCCCAGGGGCGGGTCCTCTCACCTAGTGGAATTTCTGTCTCCTCACTCTTCGAAAGTTCTTTTCATAGCTGCTTCTTCTTTTTCTTTCTTTTTTTTTTTTTTTTTTTTTTTTTTTTTTTGAGAATGAGGACATGAGGAATGAGCACAGTAACGCTGGAGGAGGGAGGAGAATTACTATTTTCCATCCCTATAACTTGATTTTGCAGGCAGAGATACAGCCAGGCTTTAGTGCATGTCAATGGTGAGTTCACACATGCATATACCATGTAGTTTGTCTGCACACAAGCTTACAGCTCCCATCTTGTAAACATCATCTGCATTTTTCATTCCTATATCTGTTACCGTGTTGTGTATTTGGATATATTCACATATGTCTTCAACTGCTTTGAGCCTAACAAGTAACCTAGTTTTCTTTGCATCCATCAGATGCTTCCATCTTCACTTAGTATGCTGTAAAACTTGTGCCATCAGCTGACTTAATTAGAAATTCTTTTTATACTTGCTCTCTGATCATCAGTAAAAGTGTTCAACAGCACTGGACCGAAACCAGACATCCGTGGGACCTCATTAGAAAAACACACCCCTTCGCTGAAGGGGTCGTCGTTAGCAAAAACAGTTTTCAGTCACTTAACTGGTTCGTAATTTGTTTAAATGTGCAAGTGCCTGGCCACAATCCTAGTTTTTAATCAGAATACAAAGATTTATAAATCACATTTTACAGAGATTGAGCCATACATTAACAGGATTACCTTTATCAACCAGGAACACAGTCATCTTGAAGAACAATGATGTCCAGTTATTTTAGCAGAATCCCTTTTTCATTTAACTTTATTGGCTAATACTGATTAAATTTCTGCAGTTTGACTGTTTATTGCTTGTGTCCCATTATTATATTTTCCCAGCATCAGTATCACATTAACTAACCTATAGCTTTCCCTGTTATGCCATTTATCACTTTAAAATGTCAGCTAGACCAACTTCTTAATATTTTACTGGAACTCTTCCAATTCCTCAAAATTTGAAAAGTTAATTCCAGTATTTCAGGAAGCTCCTTGATTCACTTAAAAAAAAACCCGTTGACTCCAAGTTAGCCAGATCTTCTCACTTTAAGATATTAAAGCTTTCATAGTTACAATTTTACTTCCTTCTCAGCTACTGCTGTACCATGCCAAATATACCAGTACACTACCCTAATGCAATACATCTTTTTTTGGGGGGCTAGCCTCCAAGATTTGTGCTCCAAGAATTGCATGGGCTCTTGGCACCTTTTCAGAGGAAGGTGTTGTTTTTATTCTTTGGAACTCTTCATATTTTGGTGTCTGGTATGATGGTCATGATCATTTTGACGCATTCTTCTCCTCATGGTCTTTTTTTGTGCAAAATCACAGCTACATGGTTAAAGATTGTCCAGGGAAAGTCCACATTCTGAAAGGCATGTCTTTAGCAGCACATCAGAGTGTGAGCTGTGTTTCATCTTCTGCTAATCACAGATAATATTTTTTATTCCCTTCCCTTCCCTCCCTTCCCTTGTCTTCCTTATTCCACTCAGAATCAGCTGACAGAGTATGTGGGTATTCTGCATTAGAATCATAAATAATAAGTTTATCTGCTTAGGAATTCTCAGATTTGTTAAAACAACCTGACTGTCCGAAATTTTACAGCTTTTCTGTATAATCCAAGATGTATATCTTCCAGATGTGCTAAGTAATGTGTGTGTGTGTGTGTGTGTGTGTGTGTGTGTGTGTGTGTATGCATCTGTATAATCTGACATCAATAGATTTTGCCTTCTTATCAGTACGGTAAACTTTATTTTCTCATTGTCTTTCATATTTTTATTCC
Organism: Dromaius novaehollandiae; assembly: GCF_036370855.1. Classification (NCBI taxonomy): domain Eukaryota; kingdom Metazoa; phylum Chordata; class Aves; order Casuariiformes; family Dromaiidae; genus Dromaius; species Dromaius novaehollandiae. The sequence continues at coordinate 88,796,402 of NC_088098.1, forward strand.
TTTTCCTCATTGATAAGACACTATTCATAAACCTAGGAGACCAGTTCTGTATCTCAGCCACTTGAAAAATAATAATTTCCTTCCTTTAATTTGAATCAACTTTTTTACTAATGCGGTTAGGAAACAGCAGGCACAGAAAGGTGAGTTGGTCTTGTTAGTTCTCTTATAACACCAAGTATGTAAGCATCTATCCAGGCTGGCTTCTCTTCCATCCTCAGTAAATCTCAGGGATCTGTTTGCTAAATATGGTGAAGATCACTTTTCTCACTGAAAGATCAGAAGATCTGACCCATTCCTGTCACTGCTGCAGTGCCAGGCTTTGGGCTTTGCGTCATGAAACACTCCAGATAGCCTCTGTGAGACAAGGCCTCTTCCCCAACGAGTAGATGTAGAGAAGACAGAACATTCCCTTGTAAAAGTCAAAAGACTGAGGCCGATGGGGTGACACGCACCAACACTCAACTGACTGAATATGCAAGTCTGTATTTTTAATACTCCTATTTTAAAAGACTGCTAATTAGGAGCTGTTGAAAGTATCCTTAAAATTGCCTTTTTCATAGCAAGTACACAAAATTGTGGAGCGGGTGGAGCATCTGGGGAATTCTTTGAGAGGGTCCAGCAGTAGATGGAGTGCCTTTTTTAACCATAAAGATGATGTTCACTAGCTGTGACACTACCCTGTATGCTTCAGTCCCTCTCACGTTCTTTCAGCCTTTTCCTTTCTTTTTGCAGTTGTCAGTGCTGTGCATGTAATAGGACTCCACTGAAGCCATGCAGCACTTTCCATTCTCCCCAGAAGCATTATGCACATGTTCTCCTAGCTCAGCTAATCCCTGTGTTTCTCGAGAATGGAGGTCACCTCCTGGGAGAGGACTGAAGGGAGATTCCTCCTCCTCTGTGGAGGTGCCAAATACAGCAACACATGGAGCCAGTTGGTGCGAGTTCATGAACAAACTTTGACACATAAAAGAGGATCTGTGTAACGGGTGTACTTTTCTGCCATTTCCAAGTCTATAAAATACAAAGTAACCACTAAAATGTAAAATCCAGACCTATTGCATCCCATGACTACTACAGGGTGATAAGTTGAGAAGGAGAAGGGAGTTTTCTGTGCAATCATTTCTGATTCTAGGACAGATTTTTCTTCCCTGTTTGTTTCTTCATGATGTGATACGAAGGCGGAAGGACTGGGCTCCTCCTGGCCTAGGGATACACCACTGAATTGCTGGCTTTCTGTGTTATCACCCTCTATGATCCCCTTTTGCACTGGTAGCATGTAGGGGATACGTCCAGAGCAGTTTTCCAGCTCTCTTCATTGATGTTCTTTGGGCACCAATACCTATGTTGCAGTTGTTCCTGCTGATCTGTGTGTGCCAAAAATAGGTGCAGAACTGGGGACCCCTAACCAGGGCCCCCCCCCCCCCCAGTGGCTCCTAAGCCACTCTCTTGCTTTGCTGAGCAGACTATAGGAATAAAACTATAGGAAGCCTCATTCTTTCCCTTGTTCTCCTTCCATACATCACCTTAGCTCACAAGGTAAACACTTTCTTTGGTGAGGGAAAAATGAAAGTTTTGTTTCATAATCTGCCTCCCAGTCCTAGTCAAAGAAAACAAGGTTTTTCGCACTTTCGAAAGTGTGATTCTCTGCAGAAAAAGGAAATGAACTTCCCATTTCCACCACACCTTTTAACCTTTTTAACCTTTTAACCAATTTCTACAACTTCATCACTCCCAGTCAGGACCATACACACATAACCACCTAATATGCCAACCTTTGGGGGATACTTTGACATTTCCATTTCTTTTTCCAGGCTGATAGTAGTGAAATGATTAACCCACAACATTAGCCAGAATTATGCCTGAAGGGAGACGTAGTTGATTAGCAAATGGCCCCTTAATTTTAAACTGCCTCTACTTTCATGCTACCCACAAGTAGTTCCACCCAGGAAATATCACACAGCTGCTCAGCCTTGCCTCCCACCTACACTGCAGCTTCATACAGCCCCACTAAAAGAGGGACAGAGAGACACAGTGGCAGGATCTACAACAGTTTCCAGTAACCAAGCTGAGTGCCTGCACTAAGCGTGAAATTTGGTTGTCTTAGGCTTTATAGTAGGCAACAACACTGTCCCTCTCTCCCCTTCCTCCTCCTGCCTCAGAAGATAACTGTGTGATTTTCACTTTTGGCTTCCAAGAGTATCGTGTGTTATCATACAGACTGAGACAGTCTTTTAAATAAACACAGGTTGAGACCTGCCAGGCTTTGAAATTAAGGGCAAAGGCTTGAATGAAGGGGTCTATGTGGGGTGCTCAGCTAGGGTGTTCTGAGTACCTCAGTAGAGAAAGAAGCAATGGCACTGCATGGGCTTCAGCTTTCTTGGGTCTGGTATTCTCACAGCCTTGGTGAGTGCATGGCCAATATCCAGATAGAAAGAGAGAGCAGCTGGTATTTTAAGTCCAGCTCATGAGCAGCACGGATAGGACTCTGTCCTCTGGCTGGCTTGAAGGCCATGCACAGCTGTCACTGATTTTGATACAGCAAACCTCATTGCTTCTGCTGTCAAAACTGTAAGATCTTCTAAGCATAGGCCTGCTGCCTCACAGAAAACCTCAGGGAGATGTTGGTGGAACAACTGTACTTAGGGGAGAGCAGAGGCTCAGCTAAGGTATTCTCAACCTTGGCTACAACGTACAGCCCAATGTGAGCATTTTCTTCTGGAAGGCGCAATGTTAACACAGGCACTGGGCATAAACCTACGTTTGTTTTGTCCAAAGACTGGATGTCCACACAAAACAGAAACAGTATCAAGCTCTTTCACTATTATTCTACACATCCTCTGTAAGTGGTGTCCACAACTTGTTATCTTCTCACTGGTACTGGCAGCACTGACTGTTCTTGCCCATCATCTCTCGCAGCACTGACTGGAGTGCAAACCTTGGCAGAAGCTATTGTGAAAATCTAATCCTAAACCTCCCTCAGCACTTCTATTAAAAGAGAAGGAATTAGCTGTGGTGTCCTGGATGAATGCCAACCCAGGTAGTTGCAAACTGGCTTCTTATAGTTCCATGCAGTTTCAACTGGAGTAAAGGTTCTTCGGCACTGCCTCAAGTTTTTATGCCATGCGCTCTGATGCTCAGTGTATAACAAACTATGTGCTCCATCATCACCTAAGCACCCACTCCATAACAGTCTCTGCCTTCTTTCAGCATCACCCCAAGATATGTCATATTTCTATGCCTGAATAGATTTAATCCAGAGCTGTAATGTAAATACTTTCCAAGTTTTATGTCCTGAGTTGGGTGCTGATGTAATTAAAGACCTTACCAGAATGTGCATCTGCAACTAGCAGGCATAGATTCGCTAAAGCAATCATTACTCTCAATTTCCTAATACTTTGAAATAGAAGTCCTAAGTTTAACGTTATGTAATTTACTTTTTTTCATCATTAAAAACATCTTTTACAAGCTATCTATTTGTGTGCCTCGGTTCCTCTGATCTATCATTTCTCATGCCCTTGGGGAGATGAAGAGGTTTCAAGCTCTTCTTGAAATTCACCAGATTCCTCTCCTGCTCTTGACCCAAGTCATGGCAAATAATTCTACCTAGATGGCAGGTCACTGGTGGCTGTGCTACGCCAGAAACTGTACTACATGCTCCTGTGTAACAGAGAGGAAACACATTTAAAACCTTGAAGGTGGGACTTAGTTATTTGACAGTAAAGGTGTCAAAGTTTATACATTTTATTCTATAGAAAGTTCTGACCTCAACATTTGTTTTGGACACACATCTGGAGAAAATGTTGAAAAAGTAATTTTTTACTGAAAGCAAATTTGTCCTTTCTTAGCAAAAGTTTAGCTTCAGCTTGGTTCGATAAAGCTGTGTGTCCCTTGGAACTGCTGCAGTGCCTCATGAGAGTGATAGGTCATGTTTCTCCATTGACGAAGTTCCCAGCCAGCGTCCTGTGATGTTTTGTGGCCATTTGACTTATAGAGCACATAGCAAAAATTTAACAAGAGGGATGATTATGATGCATTATGGGAGTATGATGTCTATAAATTAGTGTGTCCACAAGGCACATAGTAACTCTTGTGAACATAAATTAAAGTTGAACTGCCCCATCATGAAATGTTTTAATTCAGTTTGACAAACCAAAGTATTTCAATTTAGGCTGAGCTAATTCAAAACAAAGCATTTTATTTTTCCCAATAGGGAGTAAAAACTCCAACTAAATGCCATGGGGAAATTCAGAGTTCTTAAAGACAGCATTTCCATTCAGAAAAGCATATTCATGGGAAATATCTGACCCCCTATAATACATACTCCATTTCCATATAGCTATATAAACATATAGATAAATATATTATACCAAATAAATAAATGTAAGCAAGACCATTTAAATATAGCTTAATGTGCTTAATATACACTTGGTGATATATAAACTACAGTTGGATGTATAATACCCAAGTAGCATGTCAGACAGAGGAAGGCATAGAACGTTTATTTCTAATCCCTGTGTGGCTGAATCTATATGCTGCAAGCTCAGCTCACTGGAAGTCATTTTTTCTTGGTTTCTCAGGAATAGAGGGAGAGAGACCGAGAGGAAAAGATGGTGCATTTCATCTCAGCCTTGATGTGTGCACAGCACTGACAAGTCCTCGGTTACTTTATTACTATCCTGTAATGCTCCCAGCAATCAGGAAACATCTCATTATTTTTGCAGAGTTTTCTGGCTTCCCGTTTAACAAGAGGAAATTTGTTTCCCTGAGACAGAGCTCCCCTATTGCATTGTGGCAGAAATCAAGTGTTTATGCATTGCTGGCAAAGACCTGTGTACACCTTCTGTATCACCACTATTTACTGGAACAGATTTCACTTAACGGGAGCTGGGAATTATTCCATTTTGGGCTCCCAGAATAATTATTTCTTAGTTTTTCAAAAAGACTTCTGTTTCCTGGAGACCAGAATTCAGTTTATGCCCCAAAGCAGAGTTCTATCCACGAGAATCTGTGCCATCAGATATGAAAAAGTGTGAACAGCATCAGATCCAAACATCTCAGAGTTTTTAATGAGATTTCACCATGGGAAAAGTATGAAGTTACACTTGTTATTTTTATTGAAGGAGCCTTGAGTCATTGTGAACTAGCTCTGACACAAAAGAATGGCAAAGCAGCTTTAGACCTTAACGGCAACAGTTCTCACTGCTACACTGCTCGAACTGAGAGCACACTGGTCTCTGCAGGAAATACATGGGCAGTGTCAACCTAGGTTGTGATGCATTACAGCCCATAGCCATATCAGCTCTGTCAACTGATTCCCTCTTTGAGCAACAGGAGGAGACCTGCAGGAGGTGGTATCTCTGCTACACAGCTGAACCATAGGGGTTGCAAGCAGCACATGTTTTAGAAGACTTTGTAGATTCGGATTGTCTATTATTGAGGGCACACTAGGAAGTGTCCAATGTCCTCAGATTTCTTACTCCACCTGACTTCCACCTCCAGTTACCTGCTACCTTCTCCTGTTACACTGAGCAGCCATTTGTACGTGAGATTTTCTTCCTGTGAGTGCTGGAACAGATTGCAACTGTGAGCTGCTCCTTGATAAGCAAACTGGATTGTCCATTTTCAGTTCCTCATTTTATTCACTCAATTACAAGGTCTGACTTGCTGCTCAGCCTCAGTTATTTGCTCAGCATACCCCTACAACCTTTCCAGGACGTGTGTCCTACCTCCCCAGGCTGGAGAGCACTTTCCCTTCTTTGTCCCTAGATGCAGGCCCTGGCTTTGGGGCTTATTCGAATATATTTTGGCTCAAACGGATCTGTTCTACCAGGTGATTTACACTGCACTGGTAGTCTGGATGAGCTCCTGGTCCTCCCCATTCTTTACCAATGTTGCCAATTTTGTCTTATCTGCAAGCTGTATCAGCTATGAGTTTGTACTTCTCACAGTGTCCTGAGGGGACATACTTGTTCTTATTTGCCAAGATTGCACATCTGGTGTTTCCACTCAGACGTATCACTGTAGAAATTACTCTGAAAATAAACAGTATAACAGCTGACAAAAGAAGCTGGAAAATATTGCCTCTGGAAGAGGACCAACAAAATGCACTGTACTGTAAAACGCAGCGCAGAAGCACTCTAACAGGTATGGATATAGCTTCAGTACTCAGTCAAGGGTCCTATCACACATACATAGGGGCATATGAGCAAGGTCTCTGTGAACCTTCTAGAGAGACTCCAGCATCCAGGGAGAGACAAGTCTGTGCAGTGCAGATTTCCTTTTCTTGGTGTCCTGAGCCCTTGACATGCATGACATGACAGCATCACCATCTGTAGCTGCAATTTTGAGCTACAAATAGCATGAAACATTTTTTCCTTCCTCTGTGCCCACTATGCCATTCATGCCACCAATGTCCTGCTGCAGACCCATCCAGTCCTTATCCTGTCTACCCTCCTCCTTCCCTATGTTTGTGCCAGACTTATTTTGAGCCCATTTATGCGAGCCATTAATCATAGAGTGGTTAGTCATTTAAAAATAAAAAGAATTACTGGTCTGTGGACGTGACAAGTCATTTCCAGCTACCGAACAACTTGGCAAGGGATTTTTTTCTCTTTGGTTGAAAATATTCTCGATACACCAGGGAGGTTTTGTGTCTGTGTGTCAGAGGGGGTGAGATGGGAAACAGCCAACTCTTTAGCAGTTGCTAAAAGATGACACTTTGTAAACTATGTTGATAACCCTCTGTGGGAGGAACAGCAAAAACTTAATTAGTACTGAATTATATGAGGAGAAGTCTTATTTTTAGAGAACAGGACGGAGCTCCAAGAATGCCATCCTGCAGGGACTTTTTGCCCTGAACTTCTTGTGTGAAAGTATAATGCCTTGACTCCATGGGGAGGTGAGAGGCTTGACATGGAATAAGATGACCTACAGTCTCCTGTGACTTAGCTCTGTTAGTCCACGGAAAACTCCTGTTGGTTTCTTGGAAGGGAAAGGATCAGGCTTGTACTTTCTGGGGTCAGAGCTAAAATATAGAGGTAAATAGCCTTGTGATCTGGGAGAGGACTTTAACTATGAGGTGTCCCAGCTCAGTTTGCTGGCAACTTTTTGAGTAACCTTGGGAAAGTCATTGAACCCTTTTGTGCTTCACCTACGCTATGTGGCAATAGCTGGAGCAGCTGAGAGAAAAATGGCTTTTCCACCTTGCCAATAATTTTGACATTTAAAATGTGTTGTGCTTTTTCATTGGGACACACCTAAAAACTTTTAAAACTACTCACTAAAGGACAGAGATAGCAGATGGAATAGCTGGTAACAGTGTTTCAACCATTCACCGAGCATGTGGGAGGCTCAAGATTAGGGCAAAAGGCTGACTCAGATACCTGGGCCTGGCTCTTCCTTACATGTTAATAACTTAGCCACCAGGCTCTTGGCTATTCTAGGTCAGGCCATTCTCACTCTAGAGTGGAAGAGATCCTTCTTCTTTCAGATGGAAGTTTTTCATTAAAAATAGATCTGACCCTGCAATAAGTTGTAGTTTGATGATAAGAAGCTGTTTTATTCGAATAGTCTTGTCCATCCCAAATAACAACACTTTTCAATAACACTTTGGACCTGACTCATCTGTTAGGTGGGCTTTTCAATGCTGCCTCAATTAAAGTAAATGGAAGAAATACTGTAAACTCTTTGTGTCAGCGTCATTTTAAATGTGGCACTTACCTGAGGAGGCCATCCCAGATTTGCGGGACCTCCCCTGTTTCTACTGCAGAACATATGATAAATAATAATGAATAATAATAAAACTGTGCAGTGAAAGCTGGTTGCTAAGAGCCATGTGGGGACATACTTGTGGACACCTCTTCCACTGGGTGAAAAGCCAGAGACAGCACAGCTGACTGGGAAAATATGGTGAGCAAATCTTTGTACAGCATCAATAAAGAAGCCTAAAAATAGTACAAATCTCCTTTCTCCACTTATTTAAATAAATCATCTTTCCAAGGAGAACTGACACTTTGCAACCTCACAGCCATATTTATGGGAGGTGGTAGTGATTTGCAAGAATGGTCTAAGTTGGAAGGGAAGTAACTGATCTGGTAGGTCACAGCAATTGGCGATGACTGATTTAAACTGCAACATGGTAAGCTGAGATTAAATAGCAGGGAAATTTATAACAATGTCAGCTGAGCAAGAGAAAAGGTTTTGAGGAGGTGTGAAGGATTCAGACAGCTTGGGAGTCGTCAGGTCAAGGCTTGAGATTTCTCCTGACACAGGACTTCTGCAGCAGCACAAGACATCAGCAGAGGGGACACTTTCAGCCTTGAGGGATACTATGGACATCTTCAGGCTGCATTCACTGAGGCTCTAGCCCTACCTCTTGAGGAGGATCCATCCCACTTCCAGCACATAGTGAGCCACATGTATGGTTGTTCTGAGCCAGGATTCCCAACTCTTTGGCAAAATGACTTCAGTGAATCAGATGAACTCCTGTCCTGCATGACACCACTCTGTGGGTGTCCCATTCCCTGTAGCTTGAGCAGCTCTAAACCCCTTCTCATCCTAACAAACAGCTCCCTATTTTCCACAGAATTTTGGAAGATAGATGAAGGGATATAACTGAATTACTGAATTGAATATAACTGAATTATAAATGTCAGAGCACTGTCTTGTGACAAGAGACACTGCTCTGAGCCACGTACATCTGAATTCCTTTCTCCCTTAGACCAGCTGATAGTATTGCATTTAATACCAATCACACATCATCACACACTTACTGTTCAAGGAAGAACCCTAACAAATAAAAGAGTTTTCTTGTGTGACATGAATCATTTATTCAGCCTATTCCTAGGACTAGGAGGAGGCTAAAGACAAATTTGGCCTTAGCCAATAAAAGCCTCCAGCTTTATAAGAAATGGTTGACAGAGCAGAAACAACATTTTACAACCTGTAAACCCCTTCCTCTTTGGTAATTTCAATAGTGGGAGTTTTCTTCCCTATGTTTTCATGTCCTTCTGCTACACACACTGGAGGAAGAAGGAAATCGTCAGAGATCAGGTCACATTAAAACAAACGTAAGAAACCATATACATCTCCCCTGCTTTCCTCCCTCATTGTACCTTGTGAATGCTGCCTTCTAGAGACATTCAGCCTCTCCCAAACTTCATGGCTATCTGTGTCTGAGAAGTTAAATTGCCACCACAACTGCTAACTCCTTCATTTTCACTCCCAGTTCCTGATCTGTAGTAGAATAAACAGGGGTAAATGAAAGCTTTCAGCAACATGGCCATAAAAGGTTTCTAAGAGATACAAGAGTGCCATTCTTTATCCACACTGTTTGTTATTCTTCAAACAAGTGCGCCAAGCCAAAGGGCCAGGTAGCTTTGGGAAGAAGAATGAAAGGCTATAGTAGGTGTTTTGAGAGCTCTGGCTACAGTGGCATTTCTGTTTGCTTACCTAGTCCCTCAGAGGATGTTCAAACTGACCAGTGCCAGGGGCAATGCACTCCAGAGTTTCCTGCCTTATTATGATGGGAAAAAGGCAGACTAGAAGAGGTGGATTCATTGACTTAAGACAAAAGTTCCCTGCACCCTGTAAAAGAATAATATACAGATTCATTTACAGCAAGACAGCCATGTACTAGGCAAGAGGCAATGGACACAAGCTGAAACAGAAGAAATCCCATCTGAACATAAGAAAACAATTCTTCCTTGTTAAGGTGCTTGATCACTGGAAGAAGCTGCCAGAGAGATTGTGGAGTCTTCATCTTTGGAGATATTCAAAAGCCATCCAGACATGGTCTTGGGCACACTGCTCTAGCTGGCCCTGCTTGAGCAGGGGGGTCAGACCAGATATCTGCAGAGGTGCCTTTCAATCCCAACTATTCTGTGATTCTGTGGAGAACGGTTGCAGAAAAAAACTGCTGCGGACTTCCTCTGTTATCAGCCAACAATTAATTGTGTTTGGACAGATATTCCAAGCTTGTACATAGCAGACAAAGTGTCTAATTGCCACTTGGGCTTCTGAGAACCCACTCTGCTGTGGCAAGCACAAGCCATGTTTAGTGCTAACCATACCATGAAGTGGTTGCAAACTGAGTTAGAACATGTCATACAGATAGCCACTAATGTTATTTTGGGGGGTTTGGGGGAAGAGAGTGAAGAAAAGATCAAATCCAGCACAAGGGAATCCCTGAGAGACAAAAAGAATTGAAATTTTGTATCTCCCAGTTGAAAAGTTGAGTTGTTGAAAGGAGACTGTGGTTTTAAGGAAACTCACTGAATAAAATATGACAGGACAATAAAATTAGTTTGTAGCTTTGTTCCATCTCCAGCAGCACCCATGTTATTCCCAGCATGGTCCTGACTTAGGCCTCCATCCACCTGCTTAGGTGAGATCATTTCATTGTGTCAGCTGTCTCAGAGCCACAGATATGCACAGCCTTGCTAGCCTGCTGCAGCAATCCTTCATGGCAGCAGTCAAACTCAGTGGTATTTCTTTACCTACACTCATCTGAGTGCCAACCCCCACTCCTACTTCTTCCTCTATTCTGCCCTGCCTTCCACAGCAAACACCTTTAAAGCCCAGTCCAATACCTGATGGTGGCCACCTGGGACCAACCTCAAACTACATTGGATCAGATAACTGGGGTGGGGTTCACCATGTCAAATTTCAGATGCCTGCAAGGAAGCAGTCCATAACTCAGCTGGTTGTCCTGGGTCCTCTTCACAGTCACAAAGAGATCCAAGCACTTTTAGGACATTTTCTGTTTCACTCATTTTAGATGTGTACATTTCAATGAGGTGTCTAGCATTCTGTAAAGGCAGGCAGCACATCCAGATGGCTAACTCAGAAGAAGAGGCCTGCATTTGGCCAGCTGTACTGTTCCTGTCATGACCGAAGAGACAGAGTCTGACATACTTGCTCACATTCAGAAGCATTTTACTCATACTGTCCAAATAGCCCTGCTGAAACCAGCAAGCCTTTTCATATGAAGAGACAGTATTCAGTATTACAGGATCTCAAACAGATCCTTGAAACCTAATAAAATCAGAAATTGTAAGTGCAAGGAACTCTTCAAAGCAACATCTTTCTTATCATGTAAGAGAACCTTCAATACGTGAAAAAACAAGTTACATTCTCAATATCTGGCCAATAGTTCCAGGCAATTCATTAGCCTAGTAACTTTAAAACTTCATAAAGCCTCCCTGAAATAATAATGGATACAAAAATGGAAAAGAAAGAAAATCAGGATTTGCTAAGATATGTGACTCTAATTTTTTTTTTTTTACTAATGCACAAATGTTTTGCCAAAGCAAAATAGAATGAACCTACAGATAGTATTTAAAATATCCCAAGTGACGAAACAGTACTTGACCCAGTAAGACTGCAGCATGAGGTCACTGGTAGTAGCTTGCCTAGAAATTGATTAGATGCAAATATGAAACCAAATAGCTCATTTTTATTGCAAGGTGAAAAAATGATTTTACGTGAGTCAGCTGAGCTTTCTGAAATTCTTCCACCTTTTACAGTATGAGGTGATATTTGTAACAATGATTCATAATATTTGCAATACAATAAACAGTTTTACTGTGAATTTGCCTAGAAGGTTATGTGTCAGGAAATGCAAAGAAAATATATCTGTATTGAATCCGACAAGCATGTAATTTTCTATCTTCCATGAGCCCAGTTATTTCACTTGCATTTGATCAGAATGAAAAAGCCACAAAAGACTTAGAATTGATTGAAAACTCACATCTTCCAACAGTTTTGTGGAATCTCTAGATACTTTTAAATCTGTGCATCAGTTCAGTGTTTAACAACAGGAGATTTTGGTGCTAACATATAATTGTTGGTTCATTTTGGCTTGTAGCACCAGATAGTTGTGGTCCATTGGTCTAACTAATGGTAGCTTCTGCACATTCTGAATTTTTGCTGTTGTCATTCTTATGCTACCATTTGCTAAACATGTGGAAGTCTCAATATTTTAAACACTGAATACACAGACCATTGAGTTATCTAGTGGGCCTGATTCTGTACTGTTTCTCACCTGGAGCTGAGTGACTGATGCAGTCTCTTTGTAATGAGAAGTAAATGTAAATGACACAACAGCCTAGGACAGTTCCCAAGACAGTCCTAGGCACACTGCTCTCCCACATCCATGTGCACATGTCCACAGTACCATGGTACTGTGCCAAGCCCAGAGTCCTGGAGCCACCGCAGCCACCGCCAGCCCCAGACACTGAGAAGGATTCACACAGCTGAGTCAGCCACTAGCTGTGGCCTTTAGCTTAAGGCCCACAAAATTAAAGGTCTCTCCACTGTGTTGACAGCTGGATCCGTTTTGGTTATGACTGCTCTCCGGGATCCCACTGCTTTTCTGATTATTCCAACTAGATGACGCTGAACAGAACTCAGCTGAATTTTTCAGACTACAAACAGCTTTGTGAAACCAGAGTGTTTCTGCCACTCAGCCTCTGGGTAACTATCATTATTCATTCTGAAAAACCAGCTTCAAACAGAATGCCATCTATGTTTGATACACCCTTTCCAAACATTAGGATTTGTTCCTGGAAGCACACAATACCCTGGGCCTGTATTAAAGCACTCATTGTGAAAGCCCGCAGGCCTCAATAAATATGTCCCAGTCTTCAGCCTGCCATTTTAGAGGAAAAAACGTCAATTATATAGATAGAACTAGCAAAAAACTGCCTCACACTTCATCTACCTATCATTAACAAACTGTACCCGAGGCTGAGACTGGAGACAGGGCACAGTCGAGCCTGGCTGCGCTGGGAGCTGTCCGGAAAGGACATTCGTCTTCAAATCACTGCATAACTCCAGGCATAACACACCATTGTTCCAAGTGCCCCTCTCTGCCAGGATTAGTGACACAGCTGCTCCTTCCCCACCAGTGCATTTCCCTGTGGAGCTTCATGCCAAAGCACTCTTTCCCCATCTTCGACATCTGCAGGAAGCCAGCATGGGAGGTCTCGTGGTGTGCTGTAGTCAAATGTGCCTGCAGCCCGCATCAAGCTTTAGCCAGCATTGATTTCTTGAACTAACTCTGGCATCATTCAGCTAGATCACTGCCTGGTGGAGACAACTATGCAGATGTGAGGATGAGGATTGAAAATCAAATGCAGTAAGAGTTGGGGGGGGGGGGGGGAGGGGACAGTGTGCCACAGGAAAAAAGGGAAAACATACCAAAGATGTAGGGGGCCAAAAAAGCAGCATGTTTTACTGAGGAAAAAAGAAAACCCACAACAGTGGGTTTAAAGTGGAATAACGGCTGTTCCAAATTATTTGCGGCAGCTTCTAAGCACTGGTACAGGTAGCCAAAAGGCTATGTGACATATCGTCAGATCATAACCCAGCAGGGGTGTCAGAGACTTCAGACTCCGTTCACACAACTTCCTGTGGTTTAGAGGGAGCAAGCTGACCTGAAATAGGGGGGTCCACTGGTCCTGGAGGGAGCAGCCTCCAGCTGCTTACAGACATAGGAGAACATCATAGTAATGCCTCACTGGCTTCTCTGTTCATCATAGAAAACCAAACCAGTTTCAGGGTCTCAGCTCTCAGTTTTTAGAAATTCTGCAATACTAATGCAAGGATATATAGTGAGAACCACAGTTCTCTATCCTATCCCTCCACAGTGACCTGCCTCTTAGGTCAAATGGGCAAAAGTAGCTTACATTCTCGGCAGCAGGGGATGGATTTTGCAGCAGAAAAGAATTGCCCCAGATGGAGTGACTTTCAGAGTAAAATTCTTCTTTAGCCTGTCTTAATGAAAGAAAGAGAAAGAAGAAAAAAGAGAAAGCAAGGGAAGGCAGGAAAAGAGGAAGAAAGGGAGGGAGGGAGGGAGGGAGGGAAAAATGGAGAATAATAAGGGGGAGGAACTAGAAGTAAAAAGATGAGGGGAAAGATGAATAAGTCATTATAAAAGATGTAAGGAAAGAAGCCTGTGAAAATGAATACAGAAACTACATGCAACCTTAGTAGCTTGTGTAAAGTTCTGAATAAAGAGGTAATTCTGGTTGAAAGTCTGGATCGAATGATAGACAGATAACCCGCTACAGAAGGAGGAAGAAGTTGGGGGAAATTTTCCTTACTCATGTATGCACTGTTATGGTGATTCCTCTTTCACTAATCTAAAAATTTACATTATGAGTATAGTTTGCACTCATTTGTGCTCGTTTACATTGCAAGGCAGGAGAATGACTTCACCATATAGATGAGGGGAGAACTTTGGGCCACCCTGAAATTTTGCCATCTCTAGCGAAGAAGATTTGAATAGTGACAGAAGCTTTACAGCACAACAGAGACAGAGAAATGAGGCACTCCATCTTGGGGAGATGACACATACCAACTTCTAGGCTCGTTATTGATGTCCTATCATATACAACCATGCAGGATTATCCTGGCTTGAATGGTAACACACAGCACAGAAGGTGCAAAAAGTCACTTTAGCTCACCACAGGAACACATGTACTCACACACTACACATTTTGAGGTCACTATCATGAGGAAGGGGCACACATCAGTAAAAAGACAGCATAATGTTTGAAGCTTTCTCATCACATTCCTGGACCAGGGTTTATATACAAATAACTTACTTCCCCTTGAAAACAAAATACTGAAGCTCAGACAAGTATTTTTGGGGCACACATCTATTTATAATGCTGGCTTTGATTCAAAGCACCAGACTCAGGAAAAGAGAAGAAGGAATGAAAGTCGAGAACTTTTGAACTAAAGACCTTGAAAAGCAAAGACTCATGAAACCACAGTGGCTCTGAGTGAATGTCTTGTCTAAATACTAATTCTTGCCACTGCAAAAGTACATATAAAATCAGCAATTGCAACAAAGGAAAATATGCATGCTTTAAATAAACAAGCAAAAACCCTCCAAAAACACCCAAACCCTAAGCGGTGCTGGAATGAGATTACTAGGAAATCTGCATATATATATGCCCTAAGACCAGTTCTTATCAGTCACTGTCTGGATTACATTTTCTCAAATAAATATTTTGTGTGTGTGTGTGTGTGTGTGTGTGTAAGCTTTTATCACTTCACAAAAACAAAGTTATATAAAAGCTGGTTATTTGCAGCATAACCTTTCTGAAGAGACCTCAGCTGATGTCAGGTAATTATTTGTCACCCGAATCTAATACTTTCCGCCCTGTGCCAAGTCATTTTCATGGGATCTGCATGGTGTTATGTGGATCAGAAATACCTTTGCCATCCGTCACTGCTGAAAATCACTAGAGCTGGATCCATCTGCCTGTGTTTACCTAGCAACCAAAGTCGCGTTGCTATGTGAAGGTCGCCCCATCTGAACCCATCAATCAGCATGCTGGCGTTTTCAGCCCCCTACTAATATCAGAACTAAGTTCAAGGGAACAACTTTAACCCTTCGCTGTTTTTAAATAGCCATATACACCTATCCCTCATGAAAGTAGACTTCAAAGTCAAATCCAAAGTGACTTTCCCCATGGAACTTAAGAAGCGTACCTGTATCGTAGGCTGTGTGAAAAGAGCTACACCTGTGACCTAAACATTCAAAATTGTAGTTTTCCTACTGAATATATCATAGTATGAATAGTGTAGCTAATCAGACTCTAAATATTGTATTTAAATTTCAGGTAAACTCCTTCTACAGTATATGCTGTATATATATATAAATACACACATATATGTATATGTATTATATATGCACACATATATGCTTATATGCACACATATATGCTTATATTTATGACTGCCACCTATACTAAGAAAATAATTTATTTAAATATTTTAAGCCAAAACAGTATGTTACATTTAATGTCAGTTAGCTTTGATTTTCTGTAAGGTTTAAATGGTTTCTGCATTTGTTTATTCCCAATCTGAATTTTGGGGGATCTACATAAAGATTATAGATGTAGTCAGCTGCTCAGTCATACTTTAAGGCACAAGTCACATTATGTACCTTTTTGCTTTGAACAGACTCATGCCTTCATGCTCTTTCTGTGACTGAACCTAGTCAAATGAATTAATCCATAAAATTATTCCTATTCCTAAATTCTCTGCAGACGGGCGAGGATTTCCACTTATTTCTTTCTTGTCTGAAACCATTCAATTGATGTTTTGTCCAAACATATCTCAGACTGCAAAGTGCTCATAAACTGACCTGCAATGACTGACCCAATCCTCTCATGCTCCAAGTACAAGACTTGGGAGTGTTTGGTGTGTGTTGCAGCCCTGAAAGGAGAAGCAATCTTCGCTGAAAAGTTACGGGGTACAAACATTCACAATTACAAAGCCTGCAGCAGCTTATCTCAGAGCTTGTGGTAAATAAACATGGCTAAAAAAGAAAAGATTTTCATGTACCACTGAAGTATATCCATCTCTGGGCAATGGTTTATAGCAGCTTAAATTTTCCGAGTAGTTGAGGTCAGAGAGTGAAAAGTATCAACTGAAATGGAGGGGATTAATGTTGGTTAGGGGCAATATACCTGCTTTAGTTGGACCATGGCCTGGATGCTGAATTTATCAAAACTTAAGCCTATGAAAGTGTTCTGAACTATTCAGTCCAACAATTCAGACAACTCAGATTATAGCTTGAGTTAATGAAAGCTGGTCTTTTAGGACATTCAGTCCTGTTGTGTTCCCACTCTCTGTGGGGGAAGACAGTTGCCTACAGAATAATCCATAGCATTTCCTCATGTGTCCTAGATTAATTCCATTTGTTTCTTTATTTATTTGATTACTTCTGTTTTTTAATAAAATTGTCTTAAAACATGTGCTCTAAACCAAATTTTAGAATGTAAAAAGGTGGTCATCAGTTCAAAATCACCTTGTTTTGAAAAAATAGCAGTATTTTTAGATGACATGATTTTATGAAAAATTTCCAGAGTAATTGTTTTATGACATGCTTTTGCAGTGTCTGAGAAGCTCCATTTAGCATTCATGTTTGACACCATCAGCTTACACCCAGTCTCACCTGGTATCATTCTTCTAAAGCCAAAAGAGTTGCAATGGGGAATGATTTTGGCTTCTTTGGTGTTTCATTGCTCACACAAAATCCAGTGACAAGTCATCAGAATGCATGTGATGAGATGGTGGTCTCAGCAGCTTTCTGCAGCAGCAGAGATGACAGTGTGAAGTGCTAATACAACTCAGTGATTAATACGATATAAGAACCCAGATAGATTAGATTGGATTAGGCATGCATATGCTTTATCTAAATTAAAACCACCACACATACACACACACACACACACAAAAAAAAAACCCTTGTGTTTTGTTGCCTTGTCAGAGAGACCAAGCTATTCCAAGACAGTCTCTGGCTTTCCGATGTCAGGGAGCGTTCATGTGAAAGGATCCAGATTGTCATCCAAAGACTCATTCAAAGGAGTCCTATGTAGCCTGGTAGATTATAGTCTCTAGACTGGCTCTCTTTCCGTCTACCACCTGTTTATACCTATAGCTGCAGCAGCAGAAACAGATGAAGTAACCAGCAGCACATAGTGTTGCATTGTTCTTTTTGGCATCCACCAAACTCCACTCGTGGGTAAGTGCTCACTGATGTGGCATTCCTGGGAGGAACCAGTCAGCCTAGATGTTGTTGTCAGGTCCTCTCAAATGCTGACATACAGGCCAGAAGCACAATATTCTCTCCACTTAGTGCTCGAGCGGATCATAGATTATGCCAGAAATCAAAAGATTTGAATTGTCCTCCCAGTTCCCTTTTTGTCTCATTCTGTGATGACAAGCACACTGTTTATTATCTGTGGCCCTGTCTATATTGCATGTTACACTGGTGTAGATAAAGGTGAGATTTAAAATAATCAGATACCAACCCCTGTGAGCAGTCACTCCTGATCCAGTAAAAATGGGGCTTATGTGGGGTTAACTCAAGGTGGTAAAGAACTGCCACTGGCTATACTGATCAAAGATAAATATTAACTAGTTGAAAGTAATCCATATGACAGCAGTGGCAGCAGCTTAATTTAGTAATATTAAAATTGATTGAAATCCAAGCAGTATCACAGAAGTACTCACTGTTCCTCATTTTACCATGGATGAAATGGGGTTGCAATGCTCAGAAAATTTTGCGGTTTGTGGGAATCTCAGTAAGGATTGCTACATGTTACCATGCACTGGGATATCAAATGATCTCTTCCTTACAGATTTCTCCAAACTCTTTGCTACCCCATAAGACTGTTTCAGTTATGAGCTAGATTTTCCAGCTCTTTAGCTAACTCACACATCAATCCCAACAATGCCAGTTACATGCAAACATTGATTAAGCAGCCTCTTCCTTCATGAAACAAAATGCAATAGGATAGATCCTATTATTTATGTGGATGCTTTAATTTGAAATGCTATGAAGTTTTATTTAAAAATAACTTTGTATTTTCTTTTTTGTGCCAAATCATACCCTCCTCTCAGTGCTTAAATACCAAGTGACTTTAATGGAATTGCTGAGATAATGAATATGGGAGATCAATGTGTTGCCTTCTCATATGAGCAAGGAAATTGTGTTTTGGCCTTTAAATATTTTTCTCCTTGCCTACTTCAAAGCCTTGGAAAATCTTTGCCAGAACCCTTCATATCAAACACACTGTAATCTGACATTGTTTGATCCCAAGAAAACACTGAGGGGCTTGTTCGCAGAAACCTGGCTCAACTAAAGAAAGGAGCTCATCAGCAAGTACATTGGTTCTGTGTCTGCACCACAGACAACACGAAGGAGCCCTTGGATGTGGACTGGGATCAACGGCCACTAGCTCAGTGCTGAGGATCCTCCGGCAGGGCTTTGTGCAAAATGGCAGGCAGTACCACACATCTGGACTGAAACACTGCGTGCTGCCAATACTTCAGCAAAGTGCTTCCTCAGAAGTGATACAACCACAACTAGAAAGGGAAACAAAATATCTGCAAATGCACTGCTGCTGAGCTCCATATCACTGGCAGAGTTCACAGGTGTATTCAGAAGATACACAGACCTGCCAGGAGGGCAGTTCAGATGTAAGTGCATCAAAGAACGGATGAGAAATTAATTCCACTTCCGTTTGCTCTGGTGTCTGAATTTTAGCCTGGAGCTCTTTGCTGCCCTCTCAGCACTCCCTGTTTGGACAGCTGTAACCAGGCCACTGGGGGAGCAGTGAGGGACCCCCAGGACTGGAATTGCACTGTTGTGTCTTAGGTTGGTACAGAGGTACCTTGGCACAGCTGCAGAATAGCAGAGGAGACAGTTTGTGTCATCTCCTTGGCACTACTATGCCTGCTGCAGGCTGGAGGGAAGAGAGCAGTTAAGGGAAGAGGGAAAAAGGAGCATTTAGAAGTGAATTAGTTAAAAAGTCACTGTCCATGTGAACCTGTCAATCTTCCATAGAGGATTAGGCCCACTAGTGCGAGGGAATCCAGGCGCGGGTGCACACACACACACACATACACACACACATTCACATAGTATCACCAAGGCCTTGCAGTTAATTATAGCTCTGAAATCTGACAGAGAAAAATTAGAGGGGAGAGGGACAGCTGCGGGATCCTGGGGTGTAGGGTCTGATTTCCAGTGTAATCTGCAGCCCACCAAAGATCTTCACTTTGGAAAAATAAAGTTCAGCCGTTTCTTGTCCCTGCCTGCTGCTTTTCCATTGCCTCATATGTGTTGTGTGACTCTGAGTGGCTAGCAGGGTCTCCACTGCAGTAGCCTAGCCTGTGCTAAGCAAGAGTTACCTCCTTCTGATAACCCGCTCTTCTTTCTAACTTGTTGCAGGGAAGAAGTCAGGAAGACTAGTGTTAATTTCTTTCTTCCCAGTGCTGTCTGCAAATCTCTCTTAGACCTAGAAGTAAAATGAGGTTGGCAAGTTTTAACCTTTTTTGATCACACACGTCACTGGCTTTTCTGGCCTCCACAGCCAGAGCCCCCAGAAGCAATCCTGCTGATCCTGTGTTTGGAGGATAAGAAGAGTATGAGGCCTGTGTATTGCATATGCCTCTCTTTGCAGCATAAGAGACTTCAGTGGGTCTTGCTGCCTGTCCTCTACCGCCCTACACCTAATGATCTTACTAATAAGTTAGAGACCCAGTAAGCATGGCTGTCACATAAGCTGGGAGGGTAAGTGCAAAGACTACCCAAAGCTGGGGTCACCGTGTGTAGGGTTGATACAACAGTCTGAGAGTTATTTTAACATATGCAAGTAGATAATAAGTATTCAGAGGTCTGAAGTACAGTCAGAAGTTGGGACAGGGTTCCCAGTACAGGGTCAATAACATTGCTGAATGCCTGACAACCCAGAGAAATCCTTCCCACTCGGCTCTATAGCTCTGACCTGGTGGCTGGGGGAAATCAGGGAAACAACTGTAGGTCTCAGGGCACAAACCAAGAGTAGGAACTGACAGCAGCATGGATTAGCAAGAGCATGACATAATGAGAATAACTGAGATCTGCTGGTCTGAATCTATCAATCAAATGTCCATGTGGAGAGGTAAGAGATTTTGCACTGAAGGTTTGAGGCGGAATATGTAGAAGAGCCCTCTTGAATGACACTGTTTACCCTTAATGTGTCCTTGAAGGATAGAGAAGTTCCAAGAAAGATGCAAGTGATGTGCCAATGCCTGAAGAGTAAATGTGGAGTCTTTGGGAATTACAGACTGGTTAGCTTGATAACAATCCTAGGCAAAAATCATGGATTAGATAATCAGAATATGGAAAATCCTACCCAATTTTAAGAACTTCTTTGAGTTAGGAATATCCCTCAGCAGTTCCTTCTTTAGTTTTGCCATTGTTGGCCACTATTTTCCAAGGAAGATTAATTTAAAACATCCACAACAGCTTAATGTCTTGCTGTACTACCAGACACGTAAGAATAAAGTGCAAACCTTACGTAAACCCAGACCTCAGACTCTGCCAGAGCTCATTAGAACTCAAGCACAATGCAAAACGGTCATGTTCCTTTTGAAATCTATGACAAACTATCTTTAAACAGGCTAATTGTTGTTAGCCAGACTCATTTCCCTATTCATAAGCACTTATCCAGGATACACTATAACTTCTCAGACTTCTTTTGGGTAACAAATACAGTCAAGCATGGTTAACCAAACAGTCAGACATCTTTGGAACATAGATGGAGCAGCTGAAGACATTACCATACCCAATTCCTCCAGCCAAATACAGTCTGTTTTCCCTAGAGCTCAGCTGGCATAACAAGCTGCCTGAGCTAATCTATTACCAAACAAAATAGGCAAGTTAGTTAAAATCACCTTACCAGTGACTTCAGCCATGACAGTCTGACTTTGCCCTAACACAAAGATCATTCACACAGCCTGGTTTGCCAGCTCTCCAGAAAGGACAATAAACAGCAGCTTGGGGAAAATTTTGATCCAATCACTCAGGGCCTTGTCCAGCTATGTTTTGAAAATCTCCAAGAGTGGATATCTTCAAAAAGCATAAAGTGACATTTCATCCTGGATGGTTAGGCTCCTTACAAAATACCTGTTCCCCTTTGGAAAGAACATTTCCCCTTTGCTGGGCTCCCAGGAATAACATCCTGTGTATCCCTGTACTAATCTGTAGCCTCTGGTGTGTTCTGCTAGCTTACATAATGATCCCATTTCTATTAGATGCATGCGTGCGGGCATTCTCCTGGGGACACCCAGATATGGAAACACAATATCATCAGCCACTCGGGCTTTGCAGCTCCCACTTGATGCACACATTGATTCTGGGTCAAAAGTTTTTCTTGCAGTTGATGATAGCAAGTCAAGAAACCTTGCAACTATTCCAGTTTTGATTGCATAGCTAGGTGATGGTGGACGGTACACGTCACCTATCCATACTCTTCCAGCTTTAATATAGTCATGATAATAGCTAGCCATTTAGGTGGTTTCACCTCTCAAGAATGCTCTGGAATTGCCAAACAGAGGCCTTAGTGAACAACAAAATACTGTGGGCCTAATTCTCCACTAACTTATCCCTTCATATAATTCAAGAGAAAAACTGCCAGAGGCATAAAGATAGGCTAAGCAAGCAAAGAATCTGGTGTTGCAGCGTTGTTACTAGAACCACTGAGCCACCCACAGGGGGTCAAAATTCACAGAAAGCCAAGTTTGTGATTATCCCAAGGCATTTCAGTCAGAGTACTCATATCATGGTTTCTCCTGGCTTTGTTGCTATGTTGCATGGAAGCATTATTTCGGAAGCCTGAGTCAGTAGGCAATGTGGACAGGCCCCGTGGCCAAAAAACTGCTTAAGCAGTTGCTGTTTTCTCCATCAGGGCAGTAATTGCTCACTGCAAAACTGTTTACTCCACAGCCTAGAGAGACAGCAGTTTGTGAAATTACCAGGTGTTGTAACACCTTAGTTATCCCACAGCTCAGCTATTCTCGGTTCTGCTCATCTTTGCTTCCCTTCCCTCCGCCATTCTCCTTGCCTACCTACCATCCATTCATTTTCCCTTCTTGATATTTTTTCTCCCATCCTTCCCTTCTACTCTCTTTCCCCAACCCACTTCTTCTCCACCCCTCCCCCTGCCTTGCATTTTCTGGCAGAGTTTTGGACTCTGAGTTCAGTTTTATTCTTCCCTGGAGAAATGACTTAATGCCTTGGCTCTAATGAGCAGTTTGCTAACTGTGAGCCCTTTCTGCTTAGTCTGTGTGGAGATGTGCATGCCAGTAATTGGGAGCTCCATTTTTCTTCTGTTTTTCCTCCCTGCCCCCCTCCTTCTTTTCCCCAGTCTCATTTAGCTATATGATGGCTGAAAAGAGCAAAGAGCCAGACAACTTGGTATTAGATCACTGCTGTTCAGGCACTCAAGAGAACAAGCTCAACAGCTCGGGGAGCACGGATTGCCACAGGAATGAGCCTCCTGAGTATATATAAGGTTTGCCCTGTGGGGATATTTTCCCATTTTGCAAGCAGATTAAGGTGCCCATGGATTGCATATGTTCTGCAGTGTGGACACTGCTCTGGGCCACCATCTGTGGATTGCATGTGTCAGCTAAGGCCTGCTTTCCCAGTGCTTTGGTTGGCTGAAGCTAGTCCATTCACCAACAACTTACCAATATTCCCAGCTCTGACCAATTCCCCTCTACCTCATAAACACAGGATTTCTCTGAGTTTTAAAGGCCCTCGGGTGCCCTAACTTGATCTGTTCCGTTCAACCACTTCCTGTAAACAGACATTTGTGGTAATTTTAGAGGCCACCAGGGCCCCTTCTCTATTCAAAGTGAACCTTTGCTCCCACATGTCTAGACTTTGACCTCCCCTCTCCCCAGCTTTCATGCTCATACTCTGCTGTCCTTCTCATTCCTGAATTTGCCTCTGAAGTTCCTCTTCCAATCCCTGCTGTTTCATACTGTTGAGGACTTTTTTTGCTGCCTTCACAGCTGCTAAGCACCCTGCTTGTCACACATGAGAAGACACCAGCAGAGTGATAGTCTTCAAGAATCCTTGTGAATTAGCTCTCGTAAGCTGCAGGGACTCAGAAGTCACAGGCTCCAGTGTGCTGAAGCTCCCCATAAAACATTGGCTGAGAATGCAGGATGGATCTTGGCTGCAGTTGGCAGAAGGTGACAAACTTTTGAAGTTATTTTAGTGCCTGAAACAGTTGAAGAACACTAAGTTTCCTTCTGAAAGGGTCACCAATGTTTCTAAAACTGCAGCTCACACATCACCAAAGCATGGAACTAGCCACATCCCAGAGGTACCTGTATTTCTCTTGGATAGCATTTTAAAAGTCATCTAGTGACTGCTGTCCTGTAACAAAGGGCATCCTCCTGCCTACTCTTTTGGGATCTACCAGGGTCTAGTGCTTGGTGGAAGTGCAGATGGTTGGCTACTGTGGCAGTGCCAGCAGCTCACTGCAAAACCTAGCTAGTCATTGCTCTTTGCCATGTCAGCCAAGTCCCTAATTCATGGTCTAGTCCAGGAGCCACCTGCAAGAGCTTTATTATGGGTCCATTCCCAACAGCTGTACATGACAACAATCTGTTTCTTTAGTGAGCAGCCTAGACTCTCTGTCTTGAAAGCACAGTTGTTCCTTGTGTCATTCACGAGCGAGCTGCTGGCACTGCCACAGTAGCCAACCCTCCCAAGCTGTAAGTTAATAACAAGACTTAAAACCTGACATTAATAGAATGTATAGTTATAAATATTATAATCAACTTGTTAGCTAAGCTGATTAACAATGGTCAGTTAGGTCCCTGAGGGCCCTGGCACTCATACTTGGATCTGTAAGTTGTGCCAGGATGTCAATAATGTTGATCTCAGGAGACAGTCACCTCCCTTGTTCTAATGTTTCCACGTCTTACGGCTACGGTGCTTCAGTCTGCTCTTGCTATTGCCTATCTGAGCTTCTCACAGGCTCAGTGGTCTGTCTCTCACTCTCTTTAGGAATTTGATAAGGTGTCTGCTGTCCTTCCATAGAGTCTGTCCATCACAGGTGATCACCTCTTATCACCATGGATTAACACATCATTTTCAAGAAGTGGAGGCAATTCCCAAGACCATGAATCACACTGATTTTTTTTTTTTTTTTGCCTTATCCATTTTTTGGCACTTTGGCAAGTCTCTGATATCTCTGACATCAGTTTCTAATAGTTTGGGCCATTCCTGGTTTCAGCTTTCTACTCAGCAAAGCATCAGAAGGTGACAAGCCATGCTGACAATCTGCAATTTAAGAGAGCTAAATATGGGTCAGAGTCTGACTAGGCACTCTTCTTTAGCTATTTTTATACAATTTCCCACCCATTTGTTGTACTGGGAATAACAGTGATCAGCAGTTCACATCCAAACCCAAAATTTGCTTACAACTGCTTGAACTCATGGCCACAGACTGGCATTAATTTATCAGACCTCACTGCATCAGTAATGCCATGTAAAAGAAAATTAGATTTGACAGCTGCTTAAATTGCAATAGCATACATTCAGCATATCTTATGTTGGTTAGAATAGTAGTGCAGGACAAGTACATAGAGTTTTTCCAGATAACACAGGTAAATATATGCTTACTTTTCCCCATAGAACAATTATTCTTTTGCCTGGGGAAATGTCTGCTGTTCTTTTATACTTTTCAGTGGCATGGGTTTTTTTTGTTTGTTTTTGTTTTTTTTTTACTGCAGTACATTAGGACTCAACAACCTCACATCTTTAAAGAAAATTCCACCTTGTAAAGAGATCTTAACCTCAGACTGATACCGGGGACTCTCCTAGCCACTCTGAACTAGTAGCTTGAAGAGCAACCCTAGCAGTAACCCTAGCACTCACAGTCCATACTTCATCTGAGAACTGCCAGGTTTTTGTTTTTACTTTGTTTTATTTTAAACCAGATTATCATATATGCTATCTCATTCCGAACTTTGCTCCATTGTCCTTTTGGTTTATGTTCTGAAATGTCTCTGAAACCACCGAATCTTTCCCAGATTTGTCTTTAATCTTCAAATCATACACTTGTAGCTAAAAAAGAAATGTGTGTATTCTACAGAGTGAGAGGTTACCAGGTCCCTTTTGGCAATGCTAGTAGGGTTTTATGGTCAGTTTCAGCTAACACTGGCCTCGCATAAATAAAGACGTGAAATTTTACACTTGTGGACTGGGGCCAAAGTCGCCTTCTCTATTTGAACATGCTGACACTCTGTTTTTGTTGGTGTGTGTGACATATAAGCCACTGGTCTCCAACTCTGACCGCACTAGTATAGGAAAGCCATATTGATACCCTCCTTGGAGGCAACTGTGGACAACTTACTTTTGCATTTACTGTTACAGTCTCCTGGGACTCTAGCCTCTTCCATTAACTCCTTCAGCATTGCCAGCTGTTAAAAGTTTGCATTCCCTGTCTTCTGGAAATCTCTGCCCACCTGTAATCTGCAGTTGTTACTTCAAGTAACTGAGCTATGTGCAAACCTTGCTATGCACTACACTGGTCCAAGGAATCTCTTTGTGACAGGCGTATTGATGTTTTTCTAACCATCCAGAGATCTGTCTTCATGTCTTGCTGCTTTAACATCTCTCCACACTCTTTTTTACACTGCAAAGAAATCATGTTTGTAATTTTTTAGTTTTACTCCAGCAACACTAGCTCTTCCTAAAGTTGCCTGAGAGCCTCGATAATTATCTGCTGCTGCTTCTCCCTAGGTCAAGATGGTATGCACATAGTACCTATCACCTTCCATACCATTCAAAATTCACCATCTTAGTGAAACACCTTAAATACCAAATATAGCCCAAATCTCAGTCTGCAGAAACTGTATCTCCCAAAGAGGGCGATGAACGTGCACAAACCATGTGCTTTGTATTTTGAGGGGCTCTTATCAGAATCCTGTTGGTGTACCTAGCATAGAAAATACCTGGCAGCAGCTATAGCCCTAATATTTTTCTCCTTGCAGGTAATGGAAAACTTGCCTTTTTACATTTGTAGTCCGTTTGAGTATCCAAAGTTCATCATATGTACTAAGAACCTTGGTTCCGTCACTGCCAATACAATTGTCAGTGCTACTGGTCTATGCAAGAACTTCTCTAAGCCTCTGTTTTAGGGTAAAAGGAGTTTTCCTATCATGAAGAACACTATAACGGTCAGATACTTTCAGTTCTATTCTTTATTGTGCTGAGAGCTTCCCTTTCTTCTTGAAGAAGTTCTCAAAGTCTTCCTCAGTGTCTCAATTTCTGCTCTCTCTAATAAAAGCACCTTGCTGGGAAGACTGAGGGATCAGTCCATCTTTATTCCAATAAGGGCTGCTCTTCTTCTTTCTACTAGCATATATTCAAGACTTCCAGTCTGTTACAAACACAAAAATCTAGCTCATATATATACACTTCAGGGGAGATACAATCACTACTCTTTTACTTTTGTCTATGGTAATCTTTTACAGTTAGTGTCCAGTATAAAAGTACAAGTCTCATTATGTGTTGGGTTACAGCAACACCTGATACCTTGTGTTACAGCAACACCATTGATTCTTTGGAAAAATCATTTGATGTAAATACTGTTATTTCCTTCTTTGTTCACACTGTGGATGCTCTGTTGGAATTTGCATTTTTTCCTCTTCCATCAGAAAAGGGCTATGGCAGTGTGCAGTCTGGTATGTTTTTTGCTTGATTCTGGCTGAACTCTACAGTCCTTCCTGCTTCTGTCCATTTTTACCTCAATGTAGTTGAAATCTATGTCATGTTGCATATGCGAGCATTGTCTGTCTATCATAGTCTCCATTCTACGTGGGCAGGAGAAGAGAGAGACTTCCACTGTACTGTATTTTTAAAATTTCTTTGACAAGGATAACTAAGCATCTTCCTGTAACTGCTCTCTAAGATTTCTTTACCAGATTCTCACCATGACCTGCCCTCTTCTCAGTCATTCAAACCATTGTCTCCCCAAAAGAGGAAAATTGTAAACTCATCCAGAATTTATTCTATACTATCTGATCATAAAGAACTGTCTAATACAGATCATTTTCACATATCTCTTTTAAAATCTATAGTTTTATAATTGTATAGTTATTCTCCTAAATTTAGTGAAAACTATGGAATTCATTAAGTGCTGCAAAACAAGCCAAAGCTAAAAACAAGGCTACTTCCCTCATGTCTTCCATTTGACTGACAGCCATGGTTCGAAATGTTGTTTGAACTCTTTCCATTTTACTCTGAAGTAACCAAGAGTTTCAGTTCTTGTGGAATTTTTGTGTCCTGTTCTTCCACTCTGAGCTTGCTTGTTCTTCCCCTCCTTTCTCCCTTCCTGCCCTCCTCTCTTGTGCCATAAACTAATGGTCCTAATCACAATCCCATTCCCACAAGCACATTGTTCACTGACTGAGCAGCACTTAGGCTGCTTTCTTCTGCGTCCACTTCCAAATGGCCATCCCTAACAGCAGCAAGTATCACACTCTGTGCCCACCGCTATAGGCTGAACAAAGAACTCACCTGGACCTTGTGCACAGTCCTCAGGGAGGGTTTGATGATCTGCACACTACCATCTGGGTTTTTTCCTGGCTAACTACATTCCAGAAAACATCCAGATAAAGTACAACAGATAATGCAGTCAACCAAACCTGTTGTCAATAAACACCTTTGATTTTTATTAACTTGTTCATTAACTATTTCTGTGGCCATTTTTCATCTGGAAAATTATTTGCTTCATCAGCCCACTTTCAGTAGCCTCTGCTTGTTTATATAACTTGAGGATATTTCCGATCTCTGAATGCTTGACTGAACTTTTTATAACTAGAAAGGACAGCAAAGCAATTTCAAAGCAGAGACACAAATGCTTCTACAAAACACTTTGGAACTAATTTCACGACATGTTCATCTTCCCTGAACTTGATAACTTAATCTCTGGGGGGTTCCACGCTGAGCTAAGCATAGCCAGTCTTGATTGTACTTCCTTATTTCCTGTCACTTTTTGTAACTGAAATCTATTACAATCTTAATTACACTAACCACTGCTAAGCACTTGGGTTTTTTTCTTAATAATTTGGAAAATTTGATTTAGCCCTTAACAGCAACTCAGCTACAGGATTACTAACTGTGATCCAGCAACTTAGATACAAGTTGTCACATTGCTATTGCTCATTCAGTCCAGCCATGAAGAATAACAAGAGAATTATTTCTTTCAAATAGTAGGGTATTTGTAATCTGTTTGAACATTATAGCATATAATTGCTGCTCTCAACCATATCATAGTGGATCTGCTTCATGACTACATCAAGACTTAAAATTGTTAAAGATAGCATTAAAACAACAACAATAAAAGTCCAAAAAGCAAGGCATAGAAGATTTTTTAAGCTGAAATTCATGACTTTTTAAACACTGTGAACATTTACTTGAAATGCCTGGAAAGCATTCCTGTGTACAAACGCATGTGAATTAGCAAAGACCTTAATGATATCCTAAACTGAACTGAGCTCCTGTTCTAAGATTTGCTAGTAGGATTTGTTACTGCTCTGCTTATTTCTAATTGATTTTCATTCATTACCAGCTAGCAAAGGAATGATTAAGACCTTCTGATCTCATTTATTCTCAGTCATTGTTCACATTACATTGACGCAGCCTTTCACGCTCTTCTGTAGGGGAATGTTCATGTCTGAGCAGATCTGAGTAAAATTTTATGGTGCCTGAAACAGCTCAAAGCAACATTAGTGTCAAACAGAAAGACTGACTCCTCTCTAAGTCCTGTAAACTCAGGCATTAAATTCCATCATTTGAACAGCAATAAAGATGGCTGAATTACATTTGATCGTCCCTCCCAGACTGTCCACCCTGTTGTAGCAACACTGGAGCATTCCTGCCTTATATCCTTATGGCTGAGAGCATTCTCCAGTGGGCTGTATGCAGCATCTACAGTCTGCTCACAGATTCCTTTCCAACCTACTGACAGATTTGACTATCAGCCAAATTTAACTTTGAGGCTACGCAAAGATGGCTGCTTTTAAAGTGCACCCATTCCAGAATTTTGTAAACAATGGCTCCCAATTTCCTCAGTATTTCTGGAATATCTGAGGTGGATTATAGTCTCAAATTTGGTACAGATTTACAGCAACTGCAAGTAGCAACATGACAGATAGAACTATAGACCAATCACTAAATAACACTCCTTCTCCTATATTCATAACTCTCTTAAATTTCTGTCCAATGGACTGAAACATGCCTATATTCAGTGGAATTCATACTGGACATTTTGTATTCTTGATCTATTTTTGAATAAAAAAAGAGGAGGAAAGAGAAGCATGTCTTCCTTAGAGTGCTGGAGAGAATAACATGCAAACAACTCTTAAAACTAAAAATGACATATAAATGTGGCTGTTAATGGGAATGAAGTGTTTTGCTAAATTTTAGGGAACTTAGAAGATTATTTCTGTTTGAAAATTTACATGCACTCAAATACATAGAATTAATGATATATTTCAAACCACAGCTATGAACTCTTACATATGTGCACCTCTGTCCAGCTACATTTGAAGACCAGCTACATTTGAACAATTGTCTTGCAGCCAAGGCATAAAATTGCTTCCCCATAGGCATAACTCTACTCTGTAATATAATTATAATCATATCCCTTTTAAATCTATATAAAAATTGTTAAGGATAGAAAGTCAACAACACAAAATTGGAAACTGCTTATGCAACATTAATACGGATAGCATGATTATACACACTAAGTTACCATATTTATTTTCATGATTGCAAGCCCATTTTCCCATAGGACGCCCACCTCCTTCAGCTTGCAAGAAGGCTCCATCTCAGGATGAATCCAGGCTGAGTTGAGAGAGAAGCTTTCATGTGCAGGATGAACATTCTGATTTGTTGAAGCTGGCAGGTATGAAGCAAGGGAAGCAGAGAAATACAAGACATCCTTTATCTATTATGGATTTTCCTAAGTTACAAGAAACAGCATAGGAATTTAAAAAGTAGAAAAAGTTTCATGTAGAACCATAGTGGCCTCTGCCCAGGGGACACCTACTGGACTGGGATTACTAGGCTCACAGCTTGGTCCTTCATCACTTGAACTAGTGGAAAGAATGGTAGCAGTAATTGGATGATAACCTCCCTGTGGACCTGTCACCAGTTACTTTCTCTGGATTTCTCTCCCCTAGCCCTTCTGTGGGGCTTTCATCCCCATCCCACTCCTGGGATGAATTCATAAGCTGAGCAGTCACAGTGATGACAATGAGAGGGAAAGAAAGCAGACAGGTAGATCTCAAGAAAGGATGAGCAATAAAATTGGGGCAATGGAGAATGTGATGAGAGAAGTTCTAGAAACATCCCACTCACACAGACCAGGAATAACTGCTTGCCTTTTAGGCAGTTAAAGGACCAACTTAACACAAGCAGAGATCTTAAATATACTGCTGCTATTTGACACATTTGTGCCTTGCCTTGCTTTTGATTTTTGCATGGATTCACAGTGCTGGCAAGACCCTGCAGTAGTATTAAAACACAGCAGGGTGTAGACAACATTGGAACAGTATCAGCAGGAATCTTCCTAGATAGTCTTGTTTCCTCTTCTCATTTTGAAGGATGATGGTACACCAACCATTAAGAACAGCGCTATGGTGTTACAAATTTCTGAAACCTTGTATCTTAGCTCACTTTACCTCACTTTTTAATAATTAAAAAAGAATATGTTACCAAAAAGCCCAAGATTATAGAATCTGCAAATCCTTCTGTGAGAGCTGAAAGTGTCTCAAGAGGTTATCTCGCACAGCTGGGTAGTATGGAGTTTGGGGCTGAGGGCTGGGACTGGCATGGGTCACCTCATGGAGGAATGCTGGAAAGAACACACACTTATTTCTTTTCTTCCACTACTTCTGGCTTTTCCTAGACTATAAAATTATGTCATTGAAAGAAAGAAAAATCATGAAGCACCAAAAAGTGGATCCAAACTGACTTTCCAGTCACAAACAGGTCAACACAAGCCAACTGGCATGACCAATGTGCAGTTCCCCATAGCTCTAATTAGCCACTTCTCTTTTCCAATTCTCTCAAGTGATCTAATAGTACTTCTGCAAAAGGCGATTCAGGGAATGGGGGAATGTCTTTCCCTCTGTAGTTATTTATAAAACTTCAACCCAAGCCTAATAGCTAATGAAGCTCAATCCACACTGAGTGCAGCAAGGGTGATTTCATCTTGATTCCATCTCAACCTTCTTTTCTCGTCTGTGCCTGCTGGTTGCCGGCAGTTTGTTTATACTACTTGTGCCTTTTCTCTCTGAAATTGAAACTCTTTTAAATGTGTTAGGAGTACAGGAAACACAAAAGGAATTTCTCTGGCCTGCAAAAAGTGCTAAGCTTAACACAATGGTATCTAATAACAGTAATGCCAGTGTGACTGGCAGCTGGCCAGGGTCCATACTGACTTTAGTGCTAAACACAGCAACACATGCTGAGGCCTCTTTCTTTGGCGAAGTCTGAAGCCTTTTGCCTCACACCCAGCACACATTGCACTTGGCATGAATGACTGGGGAGACACTGTGAGGTCTGGATATAATGGGAACTCCGTCTGCAAGTGTCTCCTTCTCCACGGTGAACCCCCCCCCCCCCCTTCATCATTCTTCTTTTCTGCAGATTTAATTTTCTGTAAAATTCACACTTTCCATTTCAACAGCCAGGATATACAAACATGAGCTCAGGTTCCAACCTTGACCAAACCAGAAAGCAAATCTTCTGTTATTGTTGTCATTGCAGAGAAAAGCTTCTCAAAGAGGGAGATGTCAGACCATGAGGCACAGGAATTAGCCTCTAAGCACAACCACCTCTGACTCCCTCTCCTGGAGGCTGAGGTAGATGGACTCCATGAGCATTGTGAGCTGGAGTAAACAAGGGACATAGTCAGCAGATGAACACAATCCAGTTCAGTTTCAGAGAAGCTGGGAATTTCTTTTCAGTGGCTCCCTAGCTGAGGACAGACTAACAGACACACTGATCTTTGGACCGAGGCATCCACCATAAAATGCCCTTGACATTCTCCCTGTTAAAGCATTTCCTGCTCCTAGAGGATGGGAGGAAAGGTCTTCCTCTGCCATCCTCTGGATGTTTTCCAGTCAACAAAACACTACATACTACATGCAGTGCAGCAACTGTGGAAAAAATACCACAAGTGTTTGGAAAGGAGCTAAATGCTCCTTCACTTTTGCCAGAACCAATGGAGAAAAGATGGACTGGAGCTGCAAAATGCACAACCCAATACTTTCAGATACAGAGGCGGACAAAAGACATCCCTCCACACAAGCATTTTTGTTGTTTGTCTGGATGACACTCTTCTGTAAGTAGACAAAACACTGCTCTCCCCAAGACTCCTGTGGGTCACGTACCAGAGATGGTTTAGAAATCTAAGCAACTGGTTTGAGTCAGATGATAGACTTCATGGAACCACAACTTCAAATCCCAGCAGAACCCATCAAGCAGTTTATCCTCAGACAGATAAAATGAGTATCATGTAGTTACTGCATTCAGATCTTTTAGATGAGACCTCAGAGACTGAGCTCATTGCTGGGCTTTGCGGAAAGTAAAGACCTCATGATGCTAGTGGTAAGAGCAGAAGTTTCCCTTAGTGATTCTTGTTAAGTTTTTTTCCAGACTCCCTTCTGCCCAGTTGTATGCTGTCCTGTGCAGAGTTTTTTTACAGCACTCCAGCCTACAGCATATTATGAATATATGCTGTGCTCTCTGCAATGGTCCTTTGAGATATATCCACTCCAGAAATGCACAACATATATATAATCAAATAAAACAGAGAAGGTGTTGGTTTAAAATTCAGAAACTTTAACAGAGAAGACGATTCCTGAAAAAAAAACTTTCATTTCAGATCAAAGCAACAAAGCTGAAGGAAGTTTTCCTGCTAAAAAATATACATTTGTCAAAAAAGGCTCTCGCTATAAACAGTCCTGGTATGCAGATATATTTTTAACATGTAACTTTCCAAATCTATTCACTCTGGCCATTTTTACCCTCTTTTTTTTTTTCATTTCCAGTGAACTTTTGTTGTTATGCAGTTTTCAAGTATTAGATAAGTTTTTTTCAAGTATTAGACTGTTGCTTCCTCCTTCCTTCTTCCTTCCTAATTTTCTTCACTTTTCTCTCTTCCCGCCCCATCCTTTCTCCACCAGAAAGAATTTTTAACAATTCAGAAGCCTGAGAAAATGAAGGACAAGCATTTTGACATACTTTCTTTCTTATGCTAGAAGACGTGGAAAAGGTAATAAAAGTGAGAAAAACTGGTACTTTTTTTTTCCTTCTGCCTTTGACAAAAGTAAAATCATAAGAAAGATTTCTCTTGTGCTTTGTTGCATTTTTATGTATGTGAATTTCTTTCTTCACATATTTTTCTCTCCTTTTTGCAGGGGGAAAGAGAAAAGAAGCAAAGAGCAAAAGCTAAAATGAAATGTGTTTCTCTTTAGGAATCAAGTTTAAATGGAAAAAATGGATAAATGGATAAAATGGTTTAAATGGATTTTAAAAATCATTTCATTTTGAGTGAAAATTTTCTCCAGAAGATGCTATATGAAAACTTTGAAAAATATTTTAAAGAGCTTTTCAGTATAAAAAGTTGCTTTTTGAGTTAATGTTTCAAAGAACTACAGCATATACAGAGGAGAAGCTGGCAATAGGCAGTCTCCAGGAGGCATTTCACCCCTTCATATACAGTAGGAACATACTTTATCAGAGCAATTACCAGACATATAAATCTAATGTGAGCAACTATAAGTTGCAGCACAGACATTAATTTATGCCAGTCAATAATAAGCAACTGTTTAAAGCACAACAGGAATTTGCTTCAAGTAAGAGAGACTGTCAGCAAGGAGTGATCTTATTCAAGGAGAGATGACAGATTTACCATCATGAAATGTTCTGAGTGCAAACAGGATGGCAAGATCACAACTCCTCACGTTTAAGGGACCATAATAAAGGCTGAGAGATTCTTGATAGGTTGCAGTTGCAGTATTATTAGTGGCACTTATTAAGATTGCTCTGAAAGAGAACAGGTGGTTTTACACAACTGGACTTGCAGCAAAGCTCAGTGAAAGCTGAAAAAAATAATTTTGGCTAGAATTTGTGTGACTTTCCAAATTAATTCACTGTGGCCATGCTTATACTGCTTCTTCATTCATTTCCCATGAACATCAGAGTGATCAAATTTTACCCACACAAATTCCTGCAGCAGGCACATTTTAAGTTTGCTTCCTCACATACTCAGCAATGATGTATTTTAAAGTTGTCCCCTAAGATTACAGCCTGATATGGAGCAGGTCTTGGCTTGAGAAAAGTGAGGAAAGGCTTGCAAAGCCCTTTACCAGAGCCCTGGTGTTGCAGCTTTTGAGCTTAGAGGATCTTATGTTACCTCTTGAAACAAGGATCCACAATTATTTTTACACTGTGTGACTGTGATCACAGAAAATTAAATGAAGCGCTGCACTCAGCTGCTAAATTTCACATGAAACAATGTTTGCTAGGGAATGATGCTTTAGGTATGGCCTGGCTCACCCAGAAGAGAAAAAATAAATAAATATTCCACAGCAAGCTTATCTGTCCTCTCTGGTGTCTTTTGCCAAGCTGCAGCAGCCTGTTCAAGCCCTCCTAATGATGGGGGGGGGGGGGGGGGGGCACGCTAATTTGCACAGCACACAGAGAAGTATATTATAACCCTTGAAATAGAGCATAGCTAATTAACAAAGTTTTCAACTGGGAAATAGTCCATACAGAGTACAATTTCTCAGAGAAAAAAAAAAAAAAAAAAGGAAGAGTTTTGAACCAGGAATGCTTTGCAAGCAGACTGCCCTCTGTGAAGAAATGACCAAGAGATGGAGCAAGAAGCAGGGATAACTCACCGACTAAGCTCTCATTTGTAATTTTCTGAACAATATCTCCATGGCACGTTTGCACAATTTAACCTGGCCAGTCTTCAGGGCAAATAACCTTTCTATGCAATTTCTTTGTGTAGCAGGGCCTAGTAGGTTTTTCTGACATTCAAAAAATAGACAACAGACACCTTTGGCTCATTCTAGAAAAACTGCAGAGCAAAGTTGTGCCAGCAGTTCTGCTATTTTATCTGAGGGAGGGAGAAGAATGGATGCTAACAGTTTCATCATGTGGTTTTCACCTGTTTCATGAACTGTGTAGTAAAAATGATGCATCAGTGAGTAACAGAGCAGACATGCTGTAATTGCTCCTAGATCCTCAGGAAGATGACTGACAAAGTGCCTGTTGGTATTTCCTCACCATATGTGGAGCGAGAAACGATGAATGAAACCTTTAGCTCTCTTAAAAGACACTGCCACATCCTCCCAGAACAAACCACCAGCATCACTTGAAGAGTGACACAGATTTTCTGATGTGATGAAAGCCACCTGATGAAGAAGGATCACTGATCTGGCTGAAATTCTGAACCTGATCCCGAAAACGCTTCGTGAGCAAGCACTGACACATCGGCGCTGGGGACTTGCCACTGACATCTCTGAAACTTTGAGTTCTGCCCAGTACTTGAACTTCTGTCTTTCTTGCCCTCTCTCTCTCTCTTTCCCTGTGAAGGGCGGGTGACTAGGCCAATGTCATCTCTCCTACCTGGAGGAGAAAAGGCAGCTAGCTTGTTCTGCCGCCCATACTCTGGAGATGTGTAACCCGGCCTCTGCAATATCGTAATGTGACAGAAGCAGTCACATGTCACATTTAACCACAGTGCAAGGTCATCTGCCATGTCTGAGCCCAAACTTGCCAAATGTCAGGCTGGTTTGACACAGAGATTAGGTTCACAGCCCTGCGGTCAGCTGCAGGGAGCGTCTACAGCACTGAGCTCCAGCATTTGCCTCTCTTGCCTCTCATCATTTTCCTCATTCACAACCCGGATCCCAGGTGTCCTCTAAGGGTTAAAACCAGTTCAGCACAATAAATCTGTGCTTTCATGTCAACCAGCCTCCTACATGGTTCCCCACCTCCAATTTCTTTTGCAAACAAAGATGCTAAACACTTAATTAGTGAGGAAGTTATTCAGTAATGTATCTTGGATCTCAAAAGAAAACCCTACGTTCAAATATCCTTTCTAAATAAAAAAGACCCCTGTTCTGCCAAGACCTTTATTTTCCTACAGTGTGTCTACTTTTTCATTTCTGGTGAGAGGTGTCAGAGAGTGAAAAAGCATGAAAATCAAGGTACTCTGATATACCCAGTTACACCCAATGCAGCAACAGCAAAAGCTCCCTCGCCCTGCTTTTGCCTGGGTACTTCATCTCCTGCCTGGAAGTGTTTCTTCAAGTCACAAAAGGATTTTTCAACTTCCACCAGCCCTTGGCTCAGCAACAGAAAAAGTGCACTACTTTGGTTGTGTGAACACATGCACCTTCAGAATGGGACTACAAGTCAACCTATTTCACATGGATCTGTAAGAACATATGCTACAACCACAACTTCCAGTCACTATGAGCTGAGGGTGGATTTCAAATCATAATCTAAGGGTGAAAAGACATACATTCCAATAAACATTCCAGGTCTGAGGGAGCTGAGTTCACTGGGAAAAAATCTTGGATCAAGCCAGCATTAAAGGGATCACTTTAAAAAAGAAGGAAAATACAGGCTTATTATCAGGAAATATTTGCTAGGAGGGAGCTTTGTTCAAATGTGCAGCTTTATCCCAAAGGAAGAGATGGAGCTTCCATCACCTCAGTCAGTTAAAAGTAGACTTGACAAAGCCCTGAAGAATAATTCTCTTGTACTGGCCAGAGGGATGTATTAGATGGGATAAGAAGTCTTTTTTTCCACTTCTAAATTTCAATTATTCCTGTTTAAGCTCTTTTTTTTTTCTTCTGGTTTTTTTTTTTTTTTTTTTGGTATTCTGGCTCCACTCAGCTGGATATTGTAGGAGTGGATTTCAGCTAAAAGAATACAGACGAGTGTGAAAGGGGCACTGAACTCAGTCTGAATTTCTACGGAGGCCTGAGTCCAGAAAAAAAAATGTCATCCCAAGGCTAGATAATTAATTTCTAATTTAGTTATCAGCTTAATATTAAAACATTAAATACAACAGCTATCTGTGTACACTGCAGTTTTCTATTTTCAGATGCTATCTGTTTTAGAAACGTAGCTCTAATGCTGTTAGCAGATGCATGTGTGTTATTGCAGTATAGGGAACTGGAAATTCTCCATATACCAAGCTATAAATATTTCTTTGACATTTATTATCCTCACTTGATTTCAGGTGCTAAAATACTTGGACTGAAGTCATGTTTGTAGCAGAAAAAGTCAATCTTGGATCTTACCTTGTTGCTGGCTAAATTATTAAGAACAGACAAAGACAGCAGGGAAAGGGAGTCCTTCACTTAGCAGAGGTCGTGCAACCCTTGAATCAAATTAGCTCAAGTTTCAACTCATTTAATGACACCAGTTCTCAAACACTCCTGCTCAGACAATATGATAGATCACTTCACAAGAGTTTTTGTTTCTCTCTCTCTCTCTCTCTCTCTCTTTTTTTTTTTTTTTTTTTTTTTTTTTTTTTTTGTTCTTCTTGGTGTGTGTGCAATAGGATTGCATTTTTGGTCGTGAATCTGAATCCCGGTGTTGCCAGCTGCATTGGATTGTAAACTCCAAGTCATATGAATCTCAGTTTTGACTGCCCTAAGGGAAGTGTTGGATTATGTAAACCAGGAGATAATAGCCCTTATAAAATCCCTCCAATAAAATAAAATCAAGGTGTATGTGTCATGGTGGATTAACAGACTTGCCTTTTCCATTTTTTTTTCTACTTCAGGCTCCTGGTTGTGGTTGACTAGAAACACATATCACACGGATAGGGGGAGAATATTGTCACTTATGAATCATACAGAAATGTAGGATAACCTTTCAGATGATAAATCAGTTCCTTGTGATGAAGATTAAATTGAAGAGAAATGGTGAATTACATGGATTGATATTTAAATACTTTTCAGCCAAGAGATCCAGAATTTAAATTTTGATTGTTAGAAACTACTTCTACTTCTCACAAGTAGACACTAAAAGAAAGACACTAAGAGTTATCAAGAGGCAGATACTAAAAACTCAACAGGAGAAGAAGGGACAGTACTCAGTAACTGCTTATATAGCAAAGAGCACCTATTTGAAACTGCATAGGAATGTTGTGTACCCAAATCAAATGAACTGACTTGGCACTTGTCTAGGACAAAATAATGAAGATCTCTGCCCTTCAAAAACTGTGGAGGAACTTCTAATAACTAAATTGTTTAACCAAAATTAACTTCTGGCAACCAGAAGGCTCACCCGACAATGCGTCATGAATAGCACAAGTTCCCTCAGATTTTCACTGTGGCAAGGTGTAGTGTCAGCTCAGAGAGGAAAGTCCTGGCTGTCCCTCCGTTCCCAAAATGTCCTCCAGCTACGGTGTGTGTACAGGTGGCTAGGAACTTTCTGCTGAGCTGATTCTTTTTTATGGAAGAATAGGGAAACATTCAGAATTGACCTTTTTACACTGAAAAACACCAAGTTGGAGGAAATCGTTGATTTTGTTGTTGATAAAATAGGGATGACACATTTCATTTGGGGCAACTGGTGGCTATTCTCTGCAACTTTCTGAGCCCCTGAGATGCTTCACAAAAATTATAGTTTGGGGTATTTAGTCTTTACCATGAGCTAAATTACTCCTGTGGACTACATCTCCCATGATATCCCACTATCATGAGTCCATGACATCCACATCACATAAAGGAGGACCGTGATGCATCACAAGGTACAAGATCAGCTATGGATGGGCTTTTCAGCTTTGTTTTTAAAGGGATTGGATAGGACAATAATTAGGAGTAGTCAGGGTATACCAAACAACCTAAGGAGCTGGGATTGCAATCCCCAAAGACAAGATGAAGAAGCTACTGGAATCACAAACAAAATTTGAACAACTAAATAACTCTTCTTGCTCCTGTGAATCTCCAAAACAGAAAGCCCAGCAGCTGCTGCTGGTGTTACCAAATTTGGCCCTCCATGGCGGCATGGTTGTGCTGCAGTAGTGGGATGAGAGCATACTGGGGTAGAAGGAACACAGCCAGGGTAAAGGGACCCTAAAAGACAGATCCAGATGCCAGAGCTTTCACGGTCAGACCTTTCACGCTTATGAAATCTGGTTTAAAGCATAAAGTGATGCAGAGGTAGATTGATCATAATTCAGTTACCTCCACAGAGAGAATATTTCCAGCATGAGAAGGTTGTTGAATCTAGCAAACAAAGACAAAATAAGGTCAAGGCAAAAAAGTTTAAATGAGAAATGCAATGCCTGTTAAAAACTCCACATGTAATTAACCTTTGCAAGAAAACCACCATAGGATGTGGCAAATTGTCCATCAATGGGTCTTAAAATCAAGGTTGAGCAACTTTTTTTTTTTTATAAGATATGCCTTGGTTCAGCTACAGGTTGTTGGTATTAAAGTAAAGTTTACTTGGTGACATTATTTGGTATGTGCTGTGTGGGAGGCCAAACTAAAGGATATTGAAGCCCTTTCTGGTTTTACAATCTATGAAATTACTAACCTGAGAACAGAGCCCTTGAACTTGACCACATTGCTAGTGGGTGAAATATCACCTCAAGGTGTAGACAGATCCCCTACAAGCAGTAAACGTCTTACTCCACAGGGTTCATATCAAGTGAGGTGAGGGCATCTACCCTTAAGGAATGCACATTGCATTTGCAGCTCTGTAGAAGCACAGAGCACCTTTACTGGTGCTGAGGGGGTCAGGCACTTCTGTAGGATAAAATAGCATCTTCGTATGCTCTCAAGTTATTTATGGCTGCTGACATGCATGCATTACCACTGAGCTGTATTTTCCCACCTCCAGAATGAGTTCTGTAACTTCTAATGCCAGATTCCCACTGGCCATCTTAGCTTCAAAAATAAAGGCCGAAAGCTGTTTCATGGGACAGATTGCTTTGTTCTTGTAAGCAGGTAGAGAGAGGCTTAACCTTTGGATCACTGGCAAAGATAGCCACTTCCTACTAAAACTGCATTGTGAAACTGAAGAAAAGTATCCCACCTCAGCTGCTCATTCTTCTCTTTCCTTTAGGAGTCCCCAGTTCCCTGTGTGAACTCATGGCAATCTTCCTGGAAGACTTCTCATCCTACAGGAACCTCTTATTCTCACAAGCTCGTTTGAAGTCATTCCAGCATGTGCTGCCATCCACCTTGGTCCAAACAAATCATTTCCAGACTCCCCACCAACATGCTTGCTCCCAACCCAATCCCCATGTCAGAGCAGCACACAATGCACAGGAGGGAGCCCTGCTGGGAGTGTGCCTCTTCTAGAGGGACATCAAGCAAACAAGAACTTATTCCAAACATGGATCCCAAGCTGCCCCTGTGGCTGGAAAGTTGCCTTGAACTTTTAAGTAGCTCTAAGTCATTTCTTCACACAGACCACATCCAAAGGGCTATCAACCTTTTTCATGACAGTCCTAGGACTTCAGTAGTGCCTAACTGCCACCTTAACCCTCCTCCAGTCTTAGACCTAATGAGCCTCACAACCAACTATCAATTTCATCCATTCACTGATTCCACAGCCCAGTACAAGTATCTTTCCCCAAAACACAGATACAGGTGGAGTCACAAAATTTTGTAACTCAGTAGCTTTCCTAAAGATAAAAACAGAATGAAAAAGTTTGATTTTAGCCTGTCCAAAAGGAAAAGGTTGATCTTTTTTTTAGTTTGAAAGTAAAGTGTTTTCTTTCTCTTGATGTTGACTCATATTTTAGAAAGGTTAAAATGTTAAATAATCAGAAGAAGGAATTTAATCTGAAATTAAACTAATAGTTGGAGATTGACAGAAAATAATTTTCCTTACTGATCCCACACATTTATTTTGAGCAATCTCAAGGTCTTCATTATTCCCAGTTTTCTCCAGCAGAGTGTGGCCCACTTCTAACTACATCTACTATCTCAACAGAAACTCCTGGCTGTTCACAGAAGAGTCATCTGAAGGGAGGAAGTGGGCAGTGATTTGGCCAACAAAGGCCTCAGTGTATTAACTGCTACAGTTGGCCAGAAGTGTAGCATACAGTGAAATAGAGCACTTTATCATGCAAGTAACCAGGATATTTTCACTTGATTTGCATGAAGATGGTAGTGTGAAGACAGGAACACAGCCTTAAATCTACTGTGATTCTATATCCCCCTACAGGGGACCCATAAGAAAGTGCTGTCAGAGAAGGTATTGAGAAGTAAAATGAAGTAGACAAAGAATTGTATGCTCTCCTATTTCTGACCTCTGTACATACGACCTCTCCATTTTGCTTTGAGCCAACCATATCAAAGACTTGTGAACTCTGATTGTGAGCATCCTTTGGAAACCCGCGAAGTCTGTTTTCTGGCAATAATGCTGTATTGGGGCTGTTTCTTTCTGAATATATTGAGCTCACTCAGTAAAGTGCGGGGCTTTAAAAATCCCTTCTGCAGGGAGATCTGCAGCCACACTGCCTATCCACTGCAACAGGGAAAGACTGGGGGAAAGTATCTGAGAACCATGTGCACAATCCAAACAATTCAGCACTGACCTTCTAGTGTAGTGTTTATTAGCTCTTAACTATTAGCATTTGCTTAGTGTGCTTCATTGGGTGAGACTGACATAATCCAACAGTACGGTGTGGCATCTGGATGATGTTATCACACATACTCTTGCATGCACAATCACATTCATGCGCATACACATGTAAGTACACACACGCACACACACAAAGCTATATGCACTCATTCGGAGCACAGAGCACAATGGGCAAACGGAGGTTTTGCTTTTCTTAACATTATAGATGGCAAACTAGACATGATGCACAAGAGCCCAGCATTTCTTTCCTCTCTCCTTAGAAAGGGCAATTTACTTCTAGCAACATTAATGTTTCTCCAAAATCCATGGAAA